>NC_137033.1:15072395-15079895 GCF_032717465.1 Coenobita brevimanus
TCGCCTCATGTATATTTTATTCTTTTTTGAGTGTAGTCGATGGAAGTTTCAGATCTTTAGAAATTGCGTTGCTATAGAAATCTTTTAGTTCACTTTGTGCTCGTATCTTTGTTCATATTTGTTAGTATGTAGTGTGATGTGTGTTTTGCGTATATTTCGCTTCTTGTATAGTTTATTGTTCTTAGAGTTGCTACGACGGACAGCAAAGATTGTTGTGGAGGTCTTGCCATAGGAATCTTTTATTATCTTTCCAACATTTCTCTCTCTTATTATTCTTTGTATTAGCTAGAATTACTGTGATGCCTGTGTGCTCTGACCTACATTTCGCTTCATGACTTTTTTTTTTCCTTACAATGTTTGCTAAGGCTAGCTGAAAAAAAATATATATGGTGTAACTGTGAACAATACTTCAATATACAGCTTTTTAAATTCTCTCTCATTTCCCTTCCCTTGGGTGATGTTTCTTGTGCTGTCTGTGTGGCCTGCTCCTCCCTCCGTATTTATGTTATCTCCCTGCAGCGTATGCGTAATGTAATTAAAATTATGAGAAATGGTTGGTCTTGCAAGCCAGGTCTCTCTCTCTCTCTCTCTCTCTCTCTCTCTCTCTCTCTCTCTCTCTCTCTCTCTCTCTCTCTCTCTCTCTCTCTCTCTCTCTCTCTCTCTCTCTCTCTCTCTCTCTCTCTCTCTCTCTCTCTCTCTCTCTCTCTCACAACACATTTATCTTATTTTCTGTGAGTCCCACTAATGGATTAAGTCGTGAGGGTGCTCTTCATTTTTCAGGTGGGGGTGGAGGGTATGTGGGTGAGTGGATGGAGGGTGTGTGGGTGAGTGGGTGGAGGGTGCGCGAGTGAGTGGGTGGAGGGTGTGTGGGTGAGTGGGTGGAGGGTGCGCGAGTGAGTGGGTGGAGGGTGTGTGGGTGAGTGGGTGGAGGGTGCGCGAGTGAGTAGGTGGAGGGTGTGTGGGTGAGTGGGTGGAGGGTGTGTGTGTGGGAGAGTGGGTGGGCACTAATTCACCTTTGCTGCTACTTCACTTTTCCCTTGGCCCTTTTTTTACCTCATACCAATTTTGGGTACCGATATTGTTATAGGCCTAAACTAACCTATACACATTTTACTCTGACTTGGCCTAAAACTGCCATCTCTCCATCTTTATCGTAGAGTTGTAACAATAGAATGGCACTAGAGTATGACAGTAGTCGAGAAGAAGTGCCATGGAAAGGACGCTGAGCTGTAGTGTTGTTTTTCTGTCGCTGGGAGACGTGAAGTAGCCTAGGGAAGGACGAAAATCTAGGTCAAGGTATGGTGAAAAGAGTATAGTAGTATTAGATGTATGCATATCCGTGTATTTCTAAGGGTGATGTGTATTTGTAGTCAGAAACCTTTTAATACTTTCGGAGGTTTCAAAATAAAGAAACGAGACTGAAGCCTTTGGAACGCGCTTAAATATTACGGGTTAGTTCAGCAAGATCCTATTAAATTTTAACATCCCAGGGCAGAAGGGATAGATGTGTAAAAGCAGGAACAAAACAGCTTGAGGATTGTGAAAATAATAACATTAATGATTGCCCTCACACACTTTGGAGAGACTTTTTGACCAACTTAGAGGTCTGCTGGGCTGAAAAAAAAAAAAATGGTTTGATGCTACGTGAAATAGAGGACGTCCCCGGGCTGAAATTTTGAAGTTATAAGGCACGATCAAAGTGAGTGTCAGGAATCGAAAGCAACTAATACTTACCTTGGCACCCTTTTGAGAGACCTTGAGGACAGGTTAGAGATCTGAGGGGAAAAATGAAATGGTGGAATGATACCTGGAATAGTGGACGTCCCCGAGCTGAAATTTTAAAGTCATAAGGCACGATAAAATCAGTGTGAGAATTCCAGAAAATAACTAATGATCGCCGCTCACACACTCCCTCTGTTGATACCATTCTTCTCCGGTGAAAGCTCTGGCCGGGGTCCATTAGTTCGGCTTTGGACTTTACGATGAAGGCGGACCTGACGAGGGACCGATCTACTCAGTTCCTTTTCCTTTTGTTTCTCTCCTCTCTCTGTTCTCTCTCTCTCTCTCTCTCTCTCTCTCTCTCTCTCTCTCTCTCTCTCTCTCTCTCTTTTCCTTTCCCTTCTTTTCCCTTCCCCTCCCTTCCCTTCCCTTCCCGGGTCATGTCTTCTCATTTCTCCTCTCCACTTTCCATCCCTTCCTCTTCCCATCCCTCTTCCCTCTCTCTTCCCTCTTTCTCAGGACAGGGGAGCAAGAGGTAACAATGGCTAAGGAGAGATTAAGAAGGGGAGGCGTCCACTAATCACTCCTGCCTTCGGGGATCAGATAAGGACGTATTCTTGTCGACTTAAAGGCTTCTTAACACCTCTTCCTTGGGGATTTATTTTGTCAAGTAGGACATTTTTATGGAACTGTGTGTTACTGGTGCATGCGATGTTGATATCAGATAGATGCAGGTTTAAGAGGGTATGTTATTAGTTTTGTCGTTGTCATTGCTGTTGTTGTTGTTGTTTTGTTATGTTTTTGTTGTTTTTGAGGTCTCATTGTGTCTTTGTTTGCTCTGTTGTTTTTCTTGTTGCTTCAGGCTCGTTTGGACGTAACTCGGTGGACTGCAGGCTGAATTTGATCTTCCCGTGCAATCCATCGTCTTCCTTTCGGGGCATTGGTGAAGTGAAAAGGAATTATATGTAACTGATCGATGCAGGTCCCTGATCCTATATCTGTGTCACCACTTGAAGGCTTCCCTCTCCAGAACTACAAGATAATATGAGGGTAGAGTGTGAACAATAAAATGATTAGGAAGAAGAGCAACAAATTTTCCAGTGACAGTAGGAATATGGCTCATGGAATCATAGCCAAATAAATACTGGGAGAGAGAGAGAGAGAGAGAGAGAGAGAGATTTGTCCTTTCAACATGTGGCCATAAGTACGATTAAATTCTCTCTCTCTTCCACCCAGCACACGGAACGCCAGGCTTATTAAATCATCCTCTTTCAGAATTTGACTTTACACTGAACCACAACAGAGACGAAAGTGGTGGTACGGTAATCTGCGTTGACGTAGGGAGAGAGAGAGAGAGAGAGAGAGAGAAATAAGGGTTGCTGAAGATGACGAGAGAAATAATAACGGAAAATAATTGTTACTTTGAACGTAGTGTGGAGTGTAAAGTGGAAGCCTTCAAGTAAGTGGAATAAGGTTTTGCTGCTGATGTGTGTTAATAAGTGTGGATTTCTACAAGTTACTGATTTTTAGTGTTGGTGTGGATGTGTGCATATAAGTGTGGATACCTGTTAAGGGAGTTAGGTGTTGCTGTAAACAAGGTGTTGGGTGTAAAGTGGATATAAGTGGAGGTAAGTGTTGATGTAGGTGTGGTAATGTACGTTGATACCTTTTATGTGGAGTTAAGTGTTACTGTGGATGGGTGTAAATAAGTTTGGATACCTGTAAATAAGTATAAGTGACTGTTGCTTTTGATCTGTGTGAATAAGTGGATCCCAGATAAGTAAGTGGATCTACGTCGATTCCTGATGTGCCTGTAAACGATTAATAAATAATAATGAATAATACGGTAAAATTAAGTTATTGTATTTATATTTCTGGGTATTTACGGACTGGTGATTGCAGCCTTCAGTCGAGGAGTACGTTTGTGGAAAAGTGTAAGTGTATAATGAATGAAAATCTGTAATGCTGAAGGGAATAGATTTAACTTTTTCAATAAATCCTTTACTACAAGCGTTGAATGAAATTGTCGTCAGGCTGGAGGGATTAACAATTGACAGTAGCAGTAGTAGTAGTTTTAGTAGTCGTAGCTCTACTTGTAGTAGTAGCAGTGGTTATTGTTGTTGTTTTTGTTGTTGTTGTTTTCGTTCTAGGTTCATCTGAAACGTAATCCGGTGGTCTGCAGGTTGAAGCTGCACGCCTCCTGAAGGTCACCATCCTTTTGGGGGATAGGAAAGGAGTTGAGGGATGTTTGTATACCCAGGCAGAGGAGTCACCCAGTTATATCGGTGCCACCACATGAAGGCATCCCTTTCCAGCACCAACAGTTGATAAAGATTCAGTATATCCCCCAAGCAAGCTCCTGCAGCCAGAGCTTTCCTTCAATATATATATATATATATATATATATATATATATATATATATATATATATATATATATATATATATATATATATATATATATATATATATATATGTATATATATATATATATATATATATATATATATATATTGAATTTGCTCTTATTTCATACCTCCACAACAGCATTTGACCTGAATACTTCGTCATCCGTTTGACAGACGCTGTAATTAAAGAGCGCATTTTATTTCACCTCACTTTCGCCCAGTCCCTGAGAAAGCAAACTAGTGTGAAGCCTAGCGTGGTAAGAAAAATACATCTTAACAAAGAGGCTAATATTGCTGGGATGCTTGTATTGAACCCTTCACTCCGAGTGCTCTCTCCGCAGATGAATAACACCGCCTTTCGTTACCCAAAAAAGGGTTTTGTGGGCGGAGGGGGAGCCTTCAAAAACCCATTCAGTACTAGCGTTGTTTCTTAAGTTCCGTGTAATAATTTGTTCACCAGCTGGAATAAAAGTAACATTAGGTAATCAGAGTGAAGGGGTTAATATCTACTTGTCCTCTTCCTGTCTTTTTTTTTTTTTTTTTTTTCATTCCACGCGCCTGTTTTCATTTTTTAATCCCTTTCCATCGTGGGCTTCCAAATTTTTCCCTTCATTTCCTTACTCCTCAGTGGTTTCCCCTACACCCCACATCACCGCCACGTGCTTAGTTTTTCGTCTCCCTACCTTCATTTTTCCTCCCCATCTCCCCTTCGTTCCCACCGTGACCTTCCTTGTCACCAGCCAGTTCACTACGATTGACGCATTTTTCTGCTCTACTTATTCACTTCCAGATGATTAAATACTGCCTAGGAGAGCCGTATACTCTCTCTCTCTCTCTCTCTCTCTCTCTCTCTCTCTCTCTCTCTCTCTCTCTCTCTCTCTCTCTCTCTCTCTCTCAGCCTCTTAGTCTTAAATACCGAGACGCGTGCCTGGAAAGGGAAATGCACGCCAAAAGAGATAACTTAGACACAAGCGGCATCCAGGCATTAAACTTGCTGGAAAATTAAGACACTTTGAGAAGGAGGAAGTCGCCCACTTGAGGTTGAGTGAAGGAGTTGCATCTCTTTAGTTTAATCCTCTGTGTGTGTGTCTGTTTATCGCTCTTATCTCTCTCTCTCTCTCTCTCTCTCTCTCTCTCTCTCTCTCTCTCTCTCTCTCTCTCTCTCTCTCTCTCTCTCTCTCTCTCTCTCTCTCTCTCTCTCTCTCTCTCTCTCTCTCTCAGATGTATTCATAGTGGTCATGTTCCCAGCCAGACAGGCATAATAGAGTGAGAGCACTGGTGGTGGAGGCTTTGTGGAATGAGTGGAAGGGTGTGACTAGGTATGTAGGTGGGGCGTTGGAAGGTGTTGGGTGACCAAGTAGAAGGCATGTGTGGGAGGGATGTATGGTGTTAGTAGGTGAGGTTTGAAGGAGTTAGTAAGTGGAGTGTGGACAGGTGTTAGCAAATGAGATATGGGAAGGTGTCAGCAGATGGGGTATGGGATGTGAAAAGGTGTAAGTAGGTGGGATGTGAAAGGTGGTAATGGGTAAGATGTGGGAAGGCGTTAGTATGTGATGTGCGGAAAATTGTGAGTTTTTGAGGTGTGGGAATGTATGAGTGAGTGAATGTGGGTAGATGTGTGGGTGGGGTACGACGTGTTAGCAGGTGTTTTTTTTTTTTTTTTTTTTTTTTTGAAGGTAGTTGGAGAAGAAAAACGAAGAACAACTTTCGGTCGGTTACGATTTGTTTTTATTTAAATCTGAATCTAGAATACCCTCAATAATACAGGTAAGACGCTAAATATAATGAAATAATATGGCATTCTCCCGCTTTCCGACGCCACCTTACCTGTGTGGGCGTCAGTGTGATTGCTAAGTTACAGAGTTGGATGTGGGACAGAGGTGGTGGAGTGGGCGTGGTGTAGGTCTGAGTGGGTGGAATGAGTTGCAGGGTTGGGTATGGTTAGCTCTGTAGGGCGACCACGGTGGACTAGATGTGGTGTGGGTGTGAGTGGGTGGACTGAGTTGCAGGGTTGGGTACAGTGGCTCTGTAAGATGTTCGTGGTGGAGTGGGTGTGGTGTGGATGTGGTATGAGTGGATGAATGGGTGTTGGAATTACGGAAATGAACACAGGAAATCAGTGGGTAACGGGACCTGAGTGGGATATAGGTATAGTGACTGTATGGGTGCTGCCTGGCGTGGATGTAAGTGTGTGGGCGTTGGATATGGTGGCTATGTGTGAGTATTTATGGTGCGAGAATAAGTTTGTAGATGTTGAATGATTGGACTGATCACGATAACTAAATGGGTGTTGTGTGGGAGTGTGTTAGAAGATAATGAACCAGGGACGCAAAGAATGATCTATGGGTGACCGGAGATTGAGTGAACTGATGACCGGAGATGGAAGGACATGTGGGCAGATGATTAGAGGTTATGATGTTGTCAGGTTGAGATATGGAGCGGGTGTAGGTGCATATCTCTTCGTTAATCAGGAGCGGCTAGATGTTACACTGCAATTTTTTACCCACTGATTTTCACATTACTCGGAAAAGCTGGTCTTAAATTTTATACGCGGAAACATGGGGAAAAAATAAAAGGAAAATATATACATTCAGCTCTCTGTATAAGTCTTTCCTGTAACTGTAATAAATATATTCTCATGTAAAGTCATATTTGGGATGGAGGGTGGAAGGCAGACGAGACAGTTCTTCATTTTAGCCACATACGAATGAGGAAATAATGTCAGTGGGAAGGGAGATGAGTGTGATTCTGTGTTGTAGTGTGTGTGTGTGTATGTGTGTGTGTGTGTGTGTGTGTGTGTGTGTGTGTGTGTGTGTGTGTGTGTGTGTGTGTGTGTGAGAGAGAGAGAGAGAGAGAGAGAGAGAGAGAGAGAGAGAGAGAGAGAGAGAGAGAGAGAGAGAGAGAGAGAGAGAGAGAGAGATTGGCAGTATTTTTCACCGATAAGAGGCAACGCATATAAACAAACACAGGCAATGACATACTGTACCACCACCGCCCTCGTTTAGTATCCGCAATTTCTTGAAGTTGGGGTTAAGACTGGGATCAGCATGAGACAAGGACGCTAACCATAAAACCAAACCATAGAAAAAAGTAGTAGTAGTAGTAGTAGTAGTAGTAGCAGTAATAGTAATAATAATAATAATAATAATAATGATAATATAATCTGGAAATAACAAGAATAAATCAGAAACACCATGACCTTGAGGGGAAACTAAATCCTGAAATTCACGCATCCTCTGATTGAAGCTTAATCTGGGGGTGATGCGGAAGGAGGCTTGTGGGTATTGATCCGTGCTGGCCTGTCTATTAATCCCAGCTACCTCCTCGTGTGTGTGTGTGTGTGTGTGTGTGTGTGTGTGTGTGTGTGTGTGTGT
>NC_137033.1:15084895-15094895 GCF_032717465.1 Coenobita brevimanus
ATGGTGTAGAAACAGAGGGAGGAAAATATAGAATGTTTATTAGTGAGGCAATATGGAAGGGTGTGGGGGCAGTGTGAGGGGTGTAAGAGGGGAGGTCTGAGGTGGGGGTGTGGGGTATTAGGGGGAAGTGTATGAAGAGGAAGAGGAAAGAATACAAAGTTTGGTGCTGGTGTCTGAGAGGAAGGGAAGCAATGTAAAGAGGATGTGGAGGGCTGGGTGGGGAGAGGAAAGAGTGAATGTATGGTGTGGGAAGGAAGAAAGAGAAAAACGGTTTGATAAGAGCAAAAAGTACGTGAACAGGGAGGCGGCGGAAGGAGGATAAAAATACGATGGTGTTTTCAAGGAAGTTAGGCAATGAAAAGGGTTATGGAAGACGGATGTGAAGGAGGGAGGAAGAAGCAAAAGAATGGTGCTTATAGATGTAAATTGGAGAATGATGTCGAAAGTAAAGATTATATATGAACAGGAAGAAGAAAGGGGATACTATATGACATAATTGTTTGTGAGGAAGTAAGACAATGTGGATGTGAAAAATTAGGCTGGGGGAGAGGAATAAAAAAAAAAAAAGAAAGAGGTGATAGAACATTGATGGTACTGCAGAAAAATGGTATACAAAGAGGAAGAGGGAGGAAGATAATACTTGATGAAGGCGTTTGCAAAAAAAATTAGGAAATATAGAGGGACGTGGGTCTGAGGTGGTAGGGAGAGTTGGAAATTGAGAGGGGGAGATAGAAAAATGTCGTAGAGTCTTATGGGAAAGCTAGAAGAAGAGGGGTAAAATTTTATAGCGTTTTCAAGGAAGTGAGGGGATGTGGGAGCCTGAGGGAATCTGTGGTGATGGGAGGCGGAAGAGGGGAAGTGAGGGAGAAGTGAGGGGGGTGATGACGGGGGAGTGAGTGGGAAGTGGCAGTGAGTGAACGGATGGAGGAGGGAGTTAAAGAGTATCGGGCTCCCGGGGAAGGAGATAACAGAGATGTAGAGCACCATAAACCGCACAGCCACCCGAAGATAACGGAGGGGTAGCAGTTTACACGCTATAAGGAGGGAGAGAGAGAGAGAGAGAGAGAGAGAGAGAGAGAGAGAGAATGAATGTAAGGGAAGGTGCGGGGGGTATTGTGGGAAGGGGGTCGTTTATGAGTAGGGACAGAAGCATCTTGAGAATTCTTTGGCCGTGGTATCCATCACATGTAACAGGTGGATAAGCAGATAGTGACTGACTCATTGCGACAGTCGGTTTTCTCAGTCTCTCTGAAGATGAGGTCTTGAAGTGCAATTCCCTGAACTGATTAAAGAGGCTTGAATTTTATTAGTAGTAAGTGCAGCACCATCTCAAGGTTCATCTGAAAAGTGAACTCGGTGGACTGCAGGCTGAAATTACACTCCTCCTGTGGTTCACCATCTTTGGGGGATAGGGAGGAAACCGATGGACATAAATTTTGTATATCCCAGCAGTAAAGCCGTCTAGTTATACCGGTGCCACCACACGAAGGCGTCCCTGTCTAGCACTATGCCTGAATAGAATATCTTAATACATCCACGGCAACGAAAGGGTTAATTAAGGAACAGTTGTCGGAAATACTGCTAGGAGAATACACAGCGACAGCGCACGCGAAAGGGTTCATTAAGACAAAGGGTGCCAGAAGGTCAAGAGAATACAAAGACAAATTTCGTCCCTCCCTTCCCAAATATATCTAGGGCAGCGAAAGGGTTAATTAAGGAACAGGTGTCAGAAGGCCAAGAGAATACAAAGACAGATTGCTTCCCTCTCTTCCCAAGGATATCCAGGCAGCGAAAAGATTAAATATAGAACAAGTGTCAGAAAGTCAGAAGAATACAAAGACAGAACACTCCCCTCCCCTCCAAAATATACCCAAGGCATCTAAAGCGTTAATTAAGAATCTGGTGTCAAGAAATACAGCTAAGAGATTACACAGACACATCCCGCCTTTATCTCTTTCCTGGTCGATAGTGTAAGCCGCCGGCAGTCCGAAGCTCAGCCGCTCCCTCTGATAAATCCGGCTTGTGGTGAAGGAGTGCGGCAGGCGGCAGGGCAATAAAAGACAGGGGGAAGAGCAAGTGGTAGCAAGGGTGATGAGTGAATTTTGCCCTTTTCGCTACGAAAGAGTTTTATTTAAGTCCTGCTACCTCTTGATGATGATTTTAATGTTAGGAAAAACCTCTTGTATTTAACAGCTTGAGGAATAGGAAATACCTATTTTAGACATAGCACAGCATATAATAGGAAGCATCTGGTTCAATAAAATGAATATCAAGTTAAAAGAATAGCGATACCGCAGGTATGTACACAGACAGTTGATGTAGAAAATAAAAAGTAACATGAGGTGGTTGCGACGAGGGATGTAACAGAGATGCAGAACGAAAATGGCACATACAGTATGTGTTCAAAAACAGGTGAAGGAAGGAGAAAAGGCAGCACGAAGTTGTTGCAAAGGCGATAAAGATATGAAACGAAAAGTAGAAATGCCATATTCCCACGTAACAATGAAGCTCTCCAAAACGATGGTGTCTGATATCTTTAACTTTACCATCTCCAGGCGATTTACTTTAACTTTTGAGACTTTCCTAACTACAAGATTTAGTTATGTCTCCATTAACTCCTTCATAAGAGATAGATAGTTTACTACGCTAGAGTAGTTTAGGTTAGTTAAAACAAAATGAAAAACACGTCGTCGGGCTCAAAGGGTTAAAAAAATGGTGGTAGTAAACTTGTTATGAAAGACACTGGAAGCAGAGGAATGCACGAAATGAGATGGCTGCGATGACGAATGTGGTCATACATGAAACGTAAAGTAGAAATAACAGCGTAACCCCTTAACTCCTTTTTTGTCGTTTAAGCCTTCTGATGTAAGACGATTATTATTCAAATTTGGGGAAGGTTTTTAGCTGTGAAGGTGTTACTGAAGGCTGTCTCTAAGCCCCCCAGGTCGAAAGGTCTAAGATGAATAAAATCGTCTGAAGATAGCAAGAATGGAAATAAATATATATCATCGGACTGAGGAAGTTAATGAATCTAGCGTAGGTAAAGTCACAGGTGTTTCGACCGACACGTAGAACAGGTAAAAGTGCAACTGTGAGGTGAGACTCGAGGGATAAAGACTGTACAAACAATGGTAATAAAAGTGAATGAGTGGAGGGAGAGAATTCCTTACCCTGGCACTCGTCGTCTCCCTTCCTCATACACGTGTGCACATAAAGCCTGTGCACATAAAACGTTAATGTGTGTGTGTATTTATTCATTGTGCTCTGTACGTTTCCTTTTCTCGCTGTTCAAATAGCCTCAGAGCTCCTGTATTAAGGTATATGGAAGGGAGAGAGAGAGAGAGAGAGAGAGAGTCATGACAGACAGGTAGGCCTAATCCCCTCAGCCAAGGGTCATTGTTTTCATTTCATTATTTCAATTTCCTGATATTTTTTTCGCCTTATTAGAGACTTTTAGACAAAAAAAAATGTGTTCATGGGGTTTGTTCATAATCCATTCACTCACTGATGGCCCTTCCTATCTCAATTAAAAATAAAAAGGTAAAGTATTAATGTATACATAACGTCCTCAGGTTGACGGAGCTAGAGAAAAACATTATTTAAGTAATAGTAGTAGTTGTAGTAGTAGTAGTAGTAGCAGCAAAAGTGAACTCATTGGACTACTGATCACGGTTACCCCTTTTTGCACAGTAATCATAGTTGCAGTAGTTGTAACCGTAAATTCATCTCAATGTAAACCCAGTAGACTGCAGGATGAAGTTGCCCTCCCCTAACAGTCCATCCTCCCCCTTCAAGTGGATAAAGAGAAAGTTGAGAAATGTCTGCATAACCAGGTAGCGGAGCCATCCAGCCATGTCAGTGCCACCACACGAAGGCCCCCCTTTCCAGTACCTATTGAAGAGGAAGATATATTAATGTACAGTGAGGGGATCTTGAAGGAAGTGGACAGGATTTATAGATATGCCGAATGTTTGGGAGAGCAGCAAGGGGAGAGAGAGAGAGAGAGAGAGAGAGAGAGAGAGAGAGAGAGAGAGAGAGCAACAACACTTCACCCTTTGTTTGCATCTCATTACAAAGGACAAAGAAATATGGCATATGTATGAACGGCGACTTCCTGGAGTGTTCTTGAAATGCGAGCTACATATATGGGAATCTGCCAACTATTTCGCTTTATATGTAGGTATTTCTTAGCCGCGTTCAGTAATTTTTCGTCGTTTTTATTTTGCTTTTGTGCTTCTAGACGTTATTCCTTAGTCTGGGAAAGAGCTGAGGGAGAGAGAGAGACAGATAGATAGATACATAGATAGAAACAGAGAGAGAGAGAGAGAGAGAGAGAGAGAGAGAGCGTATCGGAAAACTGAGAAGCGAAACAATATCCATGGGATGAGAAAGTGGAGGATCAAGAGAAAAACAATGACGGAACGGCAAAAATGAGGGTACAGAGAGAGAGAGAGAGAGAGACGTTCATGGACAGAGAGACGAAGACAAAGAGGCCACAAAGAACATGAAAAACAAAAGCGTCATGAGAGTCATTTTCGCTGAGTGAGAGAGTGAAAGACAAAGAAAGAGATGCATGACAGAACACAGTGAGAGCGGGAGGGAGTAAAACGAGTAGGGATGGAAGGAAATACTGAGAGAGAGAGAGAGAGAGAGAGAGACAGACAGACAGACAGACAGACAGACAGAGACAGAGACAGAGCAATATTCTTGGAGTTAGAGATCGAAAGGAAGACAAAAATAGTGTAGCAAGACGTAGACCAACTTGACGTGAGAGACAGGAAGACACAGACGGAGAAAGAGAGAGAGAGAATGTAAAAAAGGAGACGAAGGAATAAAGCAGCGAGATGAGGCAGGGCAGGAGAGAGGAAGAGAAAGATGGAGAGAGAAGAATGGGCATGGACTGATAGGCAGGAAGACAGAGGGGCCAGGTAAGTCAGAAAAGAAAACTAGAGACGAGAGTAATATTCACAGCGTCAGAGAGAGGAAGACAGAGGAAGACGAAGAGATATAGAAGACCGAATATGGAGTGAGACTGAAGACAACGAAGATGAAGAGGCTAGGGAGAAAGAGTGTCGATAAAAAAGAAAAAGTGAGAGAAAAATGTGAGAGAGCAATATTCGTGGAGTGAGAGAGGGTAAGATCGAATGGGTGAAGTCATCCCTCTTCCGGTCCAGGTGGATGATGCAGCACCGACGGAGGCGAGGCGGGTCCCTTCGTCTATATTCTTATCTATATTCGTATCACTCTAACTTGGCCTAACATATACTCTCATCACTTTAACTTGGCTTAGTCTATATTCTTATCACTCTAACTTGACTCAATCTAATCTCTTACGACTTTTACTGGACCTAATACTCTCTCTCTCTCTCTCTCTCTCTCTCTCTCTCTCTCTCTCTCTCTCTCTCTCTCTCTCACCTCTGACCTTTGCTTCGCCCGTTTTTTATTATGATTGTATATTAATTAAAACTTCTTCCACTTCCTTTCTCACTCTCATCCAATCATCTCGAAATTTCTTTTACCGTCTTATTATCCAATTTCATCTAACAGTTTTTATTGATTTTTTAAAATTTATTCTAAACCCTTTACCTAACAAAAGATCCTGCCTAGAGGAAAAAAAAATAGTATCACCGTTGCTAGAAAAGAAGAGAAATTTAGGGGCTAATGGAGATTGTCCCTAACGCGGTGCTGAAGTGGGACGCCTTCATGTGGTGGCACAGATACAGTTGGGCGGTGGAGCTGCCTGGTCATACAAACATCCCTCCACTCTCTCCTAGTCCCCCGAGAGGAGGATGTTGGAAGGGCGGAGAAGGGCAACTTGAGCCTGCAGTCCTCTAGGTTCAATTTCAGATAAAACTACTACTACTGCTACTACTACTACTACTACTACTACTACTACTGAAGTATTCACTTTTCGATATAATAATCTAGTAGACTCTGAAATAAATTATAATGGTCATCGTGAATGGGATGATGTTTCCTTCTCTTTTGTACCACTTTTTTCGACTCCTTTTTTCTCCCTCTGCTTCTCTTTTTCATTCCTTTACTTTTTACTCTCACTCTCACTCTCACTCCTTGTCTCTACCTTCTCTTCGTTTCTTTCATTTTACCTACCACCTTCTCTTTTCACCTTATTTTCCTTCCTTCCTTTTTTCCCTCTCCTTCAGCAGTCACTCTTTCTCGACTAATCAATTTCTACCTGTCATTTCTGTGAATTCATTCTAATTTTCATTTCTCCCTTTCCCTCATCAACCATCCTCATTCTGTTTATATCAGTAATTCTCTCTCTCTCTCTCTCTCTCTCTCTCTCTCTCTCTCTCTCTCTCTCTCTCTCTCTCTCTCTCCACAGTGCGTTCCCTCTGTCAGCATTTACGTTGATTAATTTTTACTTCCGGTTCACCTTGTCTCTCACTCACCTCTTTCCTCTCACCCTCTCTCCACTTCTTTTTTATTACGTATTTGCCATGTCAATCTTAACCCTCTCATGATCGGGGCAATTCTTTGTTATTTGACTGTAGCTAGATTCAGACGATATCTCTTCTTTCTTTTACTTTTCCTCTCTTTTTCTTTGAGACGATAATTTGAGTCATAAAAGCCTGAGAGTAAGACTAAATATTCTAATGACCCTCTCATAGTAAAGTCAACTCTAGCATTATTTATTAGCTAGGTTCAGAGGATTCTTTTTTTTTTTCTTTTCTTTTATTTATTTAATTTTAGCTGGTAAAGAGTCCCAAGAACCCGAGAGTAAATAGTGCCACCATTTTTATTTTATTTTTTTTTTATTGCTAATAATGAGTTCTAGCCCCAGAGGATTTTATTTAACTGAGATTAAGCCTTGACAGTCTAGGGTCCGTATTCTCGGTGGTTAAGGAAGCTCCCTAACATCTCTTTCCAAGCGATTTAGTTCGCTTGTTTCACCTTGCCGTCCTCTTGTGTGTTATGTACGTCATTCTGGTGTCACCATACTCTGCATAAATAACGTTCAAAACGATATTAGCCAGCCATGTCCAAAAATGAGCCGATAAGGAAGAGGTGTTAGGGAGCTTTCTCAAAAGTCTAGAATAAGAGCTTAAGAGTGCAAAAGTTGTCACCATTAACCCTTTCATGGTCGAGACAGCTCTTGTGTTCCGATTTACGCCAGATGATTTATATATAGATAAGTATAAATCACAGGAACCAGATAGCGTTAATCGAGTCTTTATCTCTTATCTTTGTATCGCTTATCTTTGTATCACGAGCCTGTCATTTAATTAGCAGTCTCATCCTTCAGTATGTATGAGACTATATTATTATGCTCTCTCTCTCTCTCTCTCTCTCTCATAACTTTTTTCTCCCCGTTACATTCCTCTCAACATTTATGCTTGTTAATTTTTGCCTCCGTGTCCCCTTGGTTCTCGCTTCCCTCTTTCTTCTCTATTTCTCTCTCTCTTTTTTTTTTTTTCTTTTTTTTTAATATCTGATTCCCAAATTTCTTACGCGTGACTGTCTTACTTTTTCTGCATAATTTCTTTCTCCTCTGTATTTTTCTAACATTTTTTCTTTCCTTTTATCCCTGTCTCTTTTCATTTTTTCTCCCTGCTTCTCCCCTTCCTGCTCCTTACTCATTCCCCTTTTTCTTTCTCCCTCCCTTCTCCCATCCTTCTCCCTGCTTTTTCTCTTCCTACTCCTTACTCTCTCTTCCCCTTTTGTCCCTCTGTTTTCTCCCGTCCTCCTCCCATCATTCTCCTTCCCTTTTCTGCTGTTTCTCCTCTTCCTTCCTTCTCCTTCCCCTTCCTGCAGCCTCTCCCCTTCCTTCCCTCTCTCCTTCCTTCCCCCCACTCCACTCCTCCATCCTCATCAGCAACCCACCCTCATCCCCCACTGGTTATACACACGTTTTTCTGTAATTGGGTCTGCCAGGGTCAAGATTTTAACCCCACACTTCCGCGTTGCTTTATTTTTTATTTTATTTTTTTTTTTACTTTTTTTAACTTTGATTTTTTGTGTGACTCCTCTTAGTGCTTCAACATACTCCTAATTTACTTGTTAGCGGGTGCTGGACGCCTTCATGTGGTGGCACCGACATGACCGAGCGGATCCACTGCCTGGTTATGGATACGTCCCTTAACTACTTCTTCATCTCCCGAAGGGAGGATAGTGGACTGGGAGAGAAGGACTACTTAAGGCCTGCTGTCCACTGAGTTCACGTTTCAGAAAAACTTTGGAAGACAACAACGACAACAACAACGATAACTACTACTACTACTACTACTACTACTACTACTACTACTACTACATTATATTGTCACTAATTTTTTTCATTCATGTTCACCTAATTTGCTTATTGCCACCTTTCGTTTTGCTTTTATGCTTACGTCACTTCACTCTCTGCCACCTCTCTCTGGTCTCACATGTTTAAAGTCTCTTCTTCATTGCAGTTTTTATCTTCCATTTCGACACTGTACAGATGAATGAAAGTAACTGCTTGTCTGTTTGTCTGTTTGTAAACCTATTTCTGTCTATCTATCTTTCCGTCTATGCGTGTCTGTCTCTCTGTCTTTTGTGTGACTATCTATGTGTGTATATATTTATTCATTCATCTCCCTGTCTGTCTGCCAGTCTATCGATCTTTAACTCTCTCTCTCTCTCTCTCTCTCTCTCTCTCTCTCTCTCTCTCTCTCTCTCTCTCTCTCTCTCTCAGCTTCATCTCCATACCCCTTCTTAAATTTCTGTCACCCCTGTCATTAATTTATCCTCTTTTTTCTCTTCTTTTCTTTACACTCTTTACTTCTCACCCCTCTCTTATCTTTTTCTCTCCTTTCTTTCTCTTTCCTCTTATTTCCCCCTCTTGTTTTTATCCTTCACTCATCATCTCTCATGTGTCTTCCAGTCATTGTGTTCCTCATTTCCCATCCACTCTCTTCTCTTCTCTTCTCTCTATATTCTTCACTTATCATATCCTCTTTTCTCATTTTCGCTCCTTCTTACTTTTTATTTTTCACTTCTCATTTCCTCTTCTTTCTTCTCAGCTTTTGTCTTCACGTTATGTTCTCCACTTTTCATCAACTATTTTCCTTCGCCTCTCTCTCTCTCTCTCTCTCTCTCTCTCTCTCTCTCTCTCTCTCTCTCTCTCTCTCTCTCTCTCTCTCTCTCTCTCTCTCTCAACCCTCTTACCTCCTCTTATATCCTCTCTTCTCTTTTCTTTGTCTCCCACACCTCTTTCTTTCTCCCTTTGTCTTCCTCTTGGCTTCCTGTCGCGAATATTGTTTCTTCATTTCCTCTCCGATCTTATCGCGTCCGCGCTGCTTACCTCCTCTCTCTTTTATCTGTGTCCCTTACCTCTTCTTTTCTCTCCTTCCTTTTCTTTTCTCTTCCCCTTTCTTCATGCAATTTCTGTACCTCTCTTCTCCTCACCCCTTCTCTCCTCTCCTCTCCTCCCTTCCTTCTTTTTCCTCTCTCCCTCGCGTCTCACTCTCACCCTTTTCACTTCCTTTCCTTCACACTGTTTTTATTTTTCGTGCACACCTTCACTTCATCAACGTCTCTTGCCTCCCCTCTCCTCATATCTTTCTTTATGTCCCTCACCTTTTTTGTTTTTTCTTATCTCTTCTTCTGTGTCTCTCACAGTTTTTCTTTTTGTCCACTATATTATGCTTACATAATCTTCTCTTAAGTTCTTTTACCTTGTCTTTGTCTCCGAGACTTTTCACTTTGACCTTCTTTTACTCTCTTCTGGGTGTGCATGACCTCTTTTCTTACATCTCCTTTTTTCTCCTTCCTTCTCATCCTCTCCTCTCCTCTCCACTCCTTGAATTGGCTTGCGCCTTTCATCTCCTTCCCTTTCTCTTTCTTTTCCTTGCACCCATCACACCCCTATTCTCTCTTCTTTTCTCATCTCGTGTCTCCACCTCCTGTTATTGTATGTCTCATCTCTTATTTTCATCTCCTTTCCTTTCTCTCCCTTTTCCATGCGTCCCTCACTACTCCTCTTCTCTCCTTTCCTTTTCTCATCTCGTGTCATTTC
>NC_137033.1:15099895-15169895 GCF_032717465.1 Coenobita brevimanus
TCCCACAAAAGAGGATGGTGTCTGCAGTGGAAGGGCAGCTTAAGTCTGCAGTCAGCTGGGGTCAAGTCTGAGATGAACCTGGAGCTACAACTACCTCTACTACTTACCTGGCACATGGCGATGCAACGAACGTCAGCAAGTCCGCAGTGTTCCATTTTTAACCAACATCAGTCCCTAATTTCTCCTTCTCTTCTTGTCCTAACCCATAAAACCTAAAGACCCAGTAACACAAGAGCCGAGAATCCACAAGGTTCACCGTACCATGAGGCGAAGGTGGGAAAATCAGCCTTATGTGTCCTCCCTCTCTAGCCTCCTCTGGCTCCCCCAGCCTCACCCACCGCAAGCCGAACCATAAATTGCTGCTCCTCCACCTAAGCTGTCGCAGGAGGGGTGATGGGGGTGGTCTAGGCTACCTGGGGACGTATTCTTGTCGCTTAGGAGGGTTTGTGGCACTTTTCTTGAATAGTTTTTTTCTTCTGATGGGCTAATGGAGGGTGGAATGATAGGGAGACAGAGAGACAAGACAGACAGATACATGGATAAAAGTACATATAGACTGACTGATATACATATACTGTAGACAGAAATACAGATAGAGAGGTGAATAGGCAGACAGACCAACCGACCGACAGACATGTAGATAACCCTTTACCCTCTCATGATCGGACCTTCTCTCGTTCTGTATGCCATCTAACGCAAAGCTTGTTATTTTTCCAGCTAAGAGTATACAGTATCACTGGAGCCAGAGAGCGTTGATACCGGAACCATATTACACCTGCTACACCAACACTAGACGATTTTATTCAGCTGAGAGTCGTACTTTTGCAGGCTAATGAGGCCCACTAATACAGCGTCCCTACCAGTTATTATTATTATTATTATTTTTTATGGTACGTTAATACACTCATGTGTTATTTTCTCCAAG
This sequence comes from Coenobita brevimanus, assembly GCF_032717465.1. Taxonomy (NCBI): domain Eukaryota; kingdom Metazoa; phylum Arthropoda; class Malacostraca; order Decapoda; family Coenobitidae; genus Coenobita; species Coenobita brevimanus. The sequence continues at coordinate 15,100,821 of NC_137033.1, forward strand.
CCTTTTGTATAATGAATGAAAATGAGCAGCACCCACAAGAATACTAAACTAGGCCTATACCACCATCATTCTACACGATCATTCTACACTATCATTCTACACGGTCAACACGACGTACTTGTACCTACTTTTTGTATAATTTGCGCCATTAGCACTTCACTCTGATGTCGAGTTCAGACGAAATTGTTTCTATTACCAGACAATTTTGTTGAGATTACGATAGATGTTCCTCGATCGGTGGGAGTTAGATGCAGCCTTCATTACCACTAAGGGGGTCTTCTGTGCAACACAAAATCATCCGGGGATTGCAAAAAAATATATATATATAAAACGTTGGCGTCATTAAAAATCACAGCTATGTATTCTTTCATCACAGGCTTTTCTTTTCTTTTTTTTTAATTACGTCTCTTCCTTAACCTTGAAACTTGGCTGTGTGAAAAATGATGAAAAAATGTGAGAGTGAGTAGCAAAGATGTCCCAGAGGAGTAGCGAAAGGTCGTCAGGAAGATGTCGTTTTTTTACCTGAAGTTAACGACGCACAAGTTTTAGTCGTTCTTTCAGCACTCCAGGGAGGCGAAAAGTTGCAGATGGCGAGACGGAGAGAGAAACGAGATGCAGGGAGACACGAGACCAAGAGAGCGAGACAGCGAGACCGAGGGAACGAGATAAGAGAGGAAGAAAGACGGATGGAGAGATATATGAGACAGGGAGAGAGACGGGTGCAGCGAGATAGGTGGAGTGGGCGAAGAATAGTAAGAAGAGAGATAGAGGGCGTGAGGAGAAGCAAGAGAGAAGAGGAATGGAGCGAGAAGAAGCTGGACGGGAACTGGGGGGAGAAAGGAGGAGGGATTGGGGAGACAGAGGGAGCGAGAAGAGGCAAAAGAGGAAACGGAGGAGGGAGAAGCAAGAGATGAAGCGAGGGAGTGAAAAGGAGCGAGAGGGGAAGCTGGAGTGGGTAGGAGCGAAATGGGAGTCGGAAGGAGAGACATAAAAGGGCATATCCGTTTTATTTTTACTACCGCGAGATTATTTTATGTCGTTTTCAGAAGGATATTTGGAAGTGAGGGGATAAATTTGTCACAAGTCTTCAGAACGGTGGTCATTAGTACGTGTGGTATTTTATTTTTTATTTGTGTGTGTGTGTGTGTGTGTGTGTGTGTGTGTGTGTGTGTGTGTGTGTGTGTGTGTGTGTGTGTGTGTCTGTGTTTTATGCTGGGCACGAAACCAATATTTCATAGATGGAGAGAATTGACATCAACTTCACGACCGTAGCTGGTTGGATGGTCGATCAGTCGGTTGGTTGGTTGGTTGGTTAGGAAAGCAAACTGTCAGCGGGGTGAAGGATGAGGTGTTTGAATTGATGGGATAGGAGAAACGAGAAGATGGACATGGGGAAGAAATGCTAAGGCCGGAACAACTGGAGGAACACAAACATTATGATGAGGCTGAGAGAGGAAACGGAGTACAAACATTGAGAACCAGAAACAGATGCAACAAGAAGAAGTGTGAGAGGGGGAGGAGGAGGGGAAGGAGGAGGAGAAAGAGGTGGAGGAGGAGGAGGAGCAAAGAGAAGAGCGACAAAGAAAATGGCGCAAGACGGCAAGGGGCAGAGAAAAGCAACTTACACGGGCAGGTGAACTCTGTGGAGGGGGAGGGGATGGAGGAAGGAGGGTGGAAGGAAGGAGGAGAAAGAAGTGGCGTAAAGGAGAAGAGAGTAGAGTTGGGGGAGAGGTGAGAGGTTCGCGAAAGGAAGGGGAGTTAAGAGGAAGAGGAAGGAATGGGTGAAGGAGAAGGAAAGGATGAGGGACAAGGAAGTGATGGAAAGGAAAAAGGAATAGAGAAGGGGGAGAGGAGAGGCTCAAGGATGGAAGGAAAAGATGGAAAGAAAAGTGGTGAAGCAACGAGGGAAGGTTTGGTGGTCGGTAGAGATCTCGACAACACAACCCCTGAAGCAGAAACATCCTCCACAATTTAATACGGAGGGTAAGCCAGGTTGAATATTGCTAGAGTCGGTGGGGTGGCTTTACACACACACACACACACACACACACACACACACACACACACACACACACACACACACACACACACACACACACACACACACACACACACACACACACACACACACACACACACACACACACACACACACACACACACACACACACACACACACACACACACACACACACACACACACACACACACACACACACACACACACACACACACACACACACACACACACACACACACACACACACACACACACACACACACACACACACACACACACACACACACACACACACACACACACACACACACACACACACACACACACACACACACACACACACACACACACACACACACACACACACACACACACACACACACACACACACACACACACACACACACACACACACACACACACACACACACACACACACACACACACACACACACACACACACACACACACACACACACACACACACACACACACACACACACACACACACACACACACACACACACACACACACACACACACACACACACACACACACACACACACACACACACACACACACACACACACACACACACACACACACACACACACACACACACACACACACACACACACACACACACACACACACACACACACACACACACACACACACACACACACACACACACACACACACACACACACACACACACACACACACACACACACACACACACACACACACACACACACACACACACACACACACACACACACACACACACACACACACACACACACACACACACACACACACACACACACACACACACACACACACACACACACACACACACACACACACACACACACACACACACACACACACACACACACACACACACACACACACACACACACACACACACACACACACACACACACACACACACACACACACACACACACACACACACACACACACACACACACACACACACACACACACACACACACACACACACACACACACACACACACACACACACACACACACACACACACACACACACACACACACACACACACACACACACACACACACACACACACACACACACACACACACACACACACACACACACACACACACACACACACACACACACACACACACACACACACACACACACACACACACACACACACACACACACACACACACACACACACACACACACACACACACACACACACACACACACACACACACACACACACACACACACACACACACACACACACACACACACACACACACACACACATATATATATATATATATATATATATATATACATATATATATATATATATATATATATATATACATATATATATATATATATATATATATATATATATATATATATATATATATATATATATATATATATATATATATATATATATATATATATATATATGCCACTCATAGCTCCCCTTAGCTCCCTGATTCCGAATGAAGTACATTTTTTTTTTTTTTCTGCCAGATTACTTCAGTCGGCTTAGGAAGGTCATCTTGCACTGAAAGGGTTTATGAGCTTGTATCAAACCCTTCGAGACAGACAGACAGAGACAGAAATGTTCTTAGTTTCAGATGGTTAACGAATCCGCCTGCCGAACTCAAGAGCGCAGAACGAGACAGCATGTTCCTCCCGACAGTTCACCGGGACAGAACGAGACAGCTAGCTCCGACAAAGCGAGACAACAACTTCCTTCCCGACAGGACGAGACAACAACTTCCTTCCCGACAGAACGAGACAACAACTTCCTTCCCGACAGAACGAGACAACAACTTCCTTCCCGACAGGACGAGACAACAACTTCCTTCCCGACAGGACGAGACAACAACTTCCTTCCCGACAGAACGAGACAACAACTTCCTTCCCGACAGGACGAGACAACAACTTCCTTCCCGACAGAACGAGACAGCAAGTTCTTTCCAAATGCCTGCCTCTCCTCAGGGTCAGCCTCATGCGTATTTGTATGAATTGCCTCACCACTCGCTGGGGTATCCATCACACCGCATTCCAATCTCACACAATATCTTGCCTGCTAAAGTGAAAGCCGCAGGATGTGGGTTGGGGTTGGGTGGGAAGTAGAGACAGGGGGGGAAGAAGGGGTTGGAAGAGACACGGGGTAGGGAGGGGAAGAGGGGGTTGGCCGAGAGACGGAGGTTAGGGAGGGGAGGAGAGACTTAGAGACAAAGGATAGGGAGGGAAAGAGTGGGTTGGCAGAGATTGATTGATTTGACCCCAATGGGGCTAGTTTATTGGACACCCCACACTTCATCCTATGAAGGGGCAGCGTCAAAAAAATACATAGATACAGCATCATACAAAGAATTTAAAAGGGGTATCCAAAAGGAAGGCAGTATCTCAGCGAGATGCATCCCTATCTGCATTACAAAAGTCTTACAACAGTATATCAACATAAATATAACTCATTTTATATTATCAGTATGCATAGGGTGAGAGAGTTGGACGAACTGATCACACATGTATGACATAAGTTCTTATGTTGAAAAATTTTATAACAGTTATATTAGGCTAAGTGTATTTTGGGGGCAATTGTTGTGTTACTGAGGAGAAGCAAATAATTTATACTTCCTCAGTATTTTTCTGACAATATCATTTTCTAACATAAATTTTGCCTGACTCTCTATTGTCATAAACTGAGTATTCCTGTATTCACGTATGAGTGGACATTCCAATAGATAATGCTTCAAAGTGTGTTTGTTGGGTTGTTCACATACTTTGCACTTCCTCTTCTCCTCATCAACCTGCCAACCCAGTTCCCAAGGGTAACAGTAGCCAAGCCTTATTCTTGCATGTACAGAGTCAACCCACCTACTTGTCGTATGTCTGCCATATACGTAACTTGTCATCAGTGCAACTGTGTTGTAGTAGTGTATGGAAGTGCTGGTGTTGTGTTCTCTGAGTCTAAGGTCAGTCACCCTTTCTTTTTGTATGGTCATGATCTTTCTTTAAGTTGTCTAAGTGAAAGTCCCAGGTCATAGTCACAAGTGTCCTTGTTAGAAGCCTCCTTGGCTAAAAAGTCAGCTCTTTCATTACCCGGGATTCCAACATGTGAGGGGATCCAAACAAATTTGACCTGAACATCGATCTCCCTAAGCACTGCAACAATCCGCCTGATCCTGTGAACAAGGTCAGGGTATGTGGGGTGAGGGTCAGAGAGAGATTGCAGAGCAGACATGCTGTCTGTTAAGATGATGGCATTTTGTTTCCTTAGACAAACTTGTTCCAGCCCATTCACAAGTGCTACAAGTTCACACTGGGTGGATGAAGCCCAGTCATGTAGCCTGCTGAGTGTCTCAGCCCCATGAACAAAGCTACCCCCACTTACAATGGTAACAGCAGCCCCAGCACGTCCAGTCTGTGTGTGAAGAGAACCGTCACAGTACACTTGGTCTTTGTCTTCCCCTGCCAGACTTGATATAAGTGTCATAAAGTCAACTTTGAGTTCATACGGTAGGAGGTCAGCCTTTTTGTGTCTAATGTAGTGAAGGCGATGTCTAGTGGTCTCTCCTTCCAGGGCGGCAGAGGTTCAGTCCAGTCGCAGTCTCCCTAAATGATGATCAGTCATTTGGTAGTTGACAAGGTTTGCTGCAGTTATATGAGTCCAGTCCCTGCCAGTCAAATCTTCTAGCCTTAATAAATTTATGAGCTCTGATTTAGGTAGTGTGTCTCTCTTGTCTCTCAGTGCTCTGACTCCTATTAGTGTATTTATCTCCTTAATCCGATCTGGGATAGAAGATAACCCTAATTCTAGTCTAAGATTAGATACTTTAACATTCTTTGGGCATGCTAGTATTAGTCTCATTGCTTCATTCTGTATTGTGTCAAGCTTGTTAAGTTTATCAGCAGGCAGACAAGAAAGAACTGGAGCGTGATAATCAATGACTGATCTTATATATGCAATATACATCATTTTTAAAACTGGAATAGAGGCCCCCAGACCCTTCCAAGACTGAGGGTAGGGAGACTGAGGGTAGGGAGGAGAAGAGGGGGTTCTTGGAGAGACAAACGATTGGGAGGGGAAGAGGGGGTTGGTAAAGAGGCAGAGAGTAGGGAGGGGAAGAGGGAGTTTTTTGAGAGACAGAGGGTAGGGAGGGGGAAGAGGGGACATGGCAGAGACGGAGGGTAGGGAGGGGAAACGGAGGTTCGTAGAGAGACGATTGGTAAGGAAGGGAAGAAGGGGTTGATAGAGACAGACAGAAAGTATTGGGGGAAGAGCGGATAGGAAGAAAAGAGAGTGCATGTGGTGGATGGGAGGCAGTAAAGACACAATAGGGGCGGAGGGTGGAGAAGGGGATTGAAAGGGGAGGGAGATAGTGAAGGCGATAGGTAGGGGGAGGCTACTAGTAGCGGGAATGGTAAAGAGATAGAGGAAAAGGGGATGGGAGATAAGTATGGAAAGATGGAGACTGTAGGGAAGGGAGAGAAAGAAACCTCCGAGGCAGGGAGGGAAAAGGTGATTGCAACGGGAGGAAGATGGTGGACGGACATAAGGTAAGGGAGTATAAGGGTCTGACAGGGATGGATATAAGTCAGGGAGAGGGGAAGAAACCTAAGGTCATAGGCCAGTGGACTGGTAGGGGAAGAAGGGTATGGAGAGGATAAGAGAGGTTGACAGGGTAGATGGATTGCACGGGAAGGGGAAGAGGCTTTAGGTATGGAGAAAGGACAGTGGATTAGTAAAGGAAAAGTGGGGGTAGAGGAGAGGAGCACAAGGGATCAGTATGGACCGGGAATTCTGAAGGAGGAAGGAAACCCAGATGCGGCGTGGAACTAGTGATATACTTGGAGTTGTAACCGATAACCTTCAGACCGGGGTTATGAGACGGTGAGATCTTTAAGGGTCCTGGGTGAGTGTGCTGTAAGGATTATAATGATGATGATGATGATGATGATGATGACGAGGAGGAGGAGGAGGAGTATTAGCATTAGTATTATTTTGGAAGAATAATGAATGAAATGAAAGGACTATGCTAACCTATGTACGACAGCTTTGGATGATTTCTGTAACGTATTTACGATCGGTTCACTCTCGTAACTTGGATTCAACCCTTTCAGTCCAGTGACGTGTTTTGTATTTTATTCTTGCTACCTCCAGACGATTTAATTCATCTTCGGTATGATGTCCAGCAGCGAAGGGGTTATTAAAGGCTCTATCTGACCATTGGAGTTGAAAAAATATATATATAGTAAAATTGTTTGGTGGCAGCATGAATCAACGCATTAGAGATGGTAAGTTTCTGCGTTTTCCACTCCTTTTCCTTCCTGCATTTACGAACTGATACTAAAAAAGCTTATGATTATTTTCCTCACGTAACTAGTATTTAATTTTTGTTGAAAGAAAGACATAGGAAGTTTTATCACACAAAGAACATTAGTGTTAAAACTATTTAGATAATAAAGGACTTGAATTTCATCTCTTATTCAGCATTCGGGCATTTCTACTAACATTCAGAACAGTTGCCAGCAGGATCGATTAGTCTCCTCTTGATGTGAGATTCATTTCCTCTTGATGTAAGATTCGTTTCCTCTTCCCAGCTCCTCTGTTTAGTATGCAGCTCTGTGACTGAGGACCTGGATGGCATGGTTTGAGATGACACAGATTCGCTCAGGCAATATGGGTTAAGGTGCTGGAGAGGTTCGCCTTCACGTGGTGGCACCGTTGTAATTGGTTGGTTCCACTACCCGGTTATACAAACGCCTCTCAGATCCCTCGCCATCTCCAAAAAGGAGCATGGCAGGCTGCAAGAGAGGGATGACGATAGCCCTCAGTTCACTGGGTCCACATTCTAGATCAGAGTTTCCCAACCTGGGGGGGCGTTTGAGATTGCTAGGGGGGGCGTGGGGTAATCAGAGTTCAACATAGCGCTAGGCCATTCCAATGCATACAGGGTATTCCCAAAGATATGTTGGAATAAGAAACTTTGATAGGAACACTTCACAATCTTCATTTCAAGCAACCACATGTAGTGTTGCCATCTAGTGTCTTTAGCATCCATATGGAACAGATAAAAGCATCGTTGTTTAGGCGTCAGAGGGATGGCCCGGGTGGAGGGCATCATGAATGCAGTCCTGACCAAAGGGGGGAGCAGTGCTAAAAAGGTTGGGAACCCCTGTTCTAGATGAACCTGAGTCTACAACTATTACTACCGGTATTACTTGTTGGTAAAGGAGGTTCCCCAGCATGATTTTCTTATCAGTATATTTTTGTATGTGGTATGTAAATATGAGTATATTCTATAATGTTATTTGAGCCATCTGTGTCGATATGAATGTAAAAACACAGGAGATTAATATGGTATAATAAACAGAAAAAAAATATATATATATACTACTTCCCTGTGTCTATTATTTGATTGCTAGAGATACTTCATCACAAAAGTATCTGCAATATTAATACACTTAACATGATGTTATTTGCTACTACGTTATATAGGAAGTCATATTTGCATCAGCATCATTTGTCAGTCCTGGTGGCATTAATTAAACGCTGTACCATCTGTACATGGAATGCGAATAATTTCGTCCTCCTGAGGTCATAATGACTCAAACTAGATCATGCCAACATTTACATTGGAGGCTTTTATGGCGAGACTAATAGACGGAGTTAATTAGTTTGATCAACTCACTCCAAGTTTTATTTTGCAAATACGCTCAACATGACGAGCACGAGACTACACATGACAATTAGAATAACTTTACCAATAATTGCTGCTTCCCTGAAAGAATGGCAACACAAACACCAATATCTGAACCCAGAACAGAAGATTGTCAGATTAATATTTGTCTTTGCTTACTCAGGCTAAACTAGATCTCTTGTTGTTGTTGTTTTTGTTTCAGATTAATATTTGTCTTTACTTATTCAGGCTAAACGGGGTCTCGTTGTTGTTGTTGTTGTTGTTGGCCTGTGTACTGTGATTATGGTGACACTGGGCGAACGTGGTGTATTGTATTTTGAGGCACTGTAGACTGTGTAGCACCTTTTACTTAGCGATTTGTTCTGCACCTTACACCTCAGTTTCCTCAAGTATGTTACTGACGCAAAGTATATCCATATAAAACGGTGTATAAAGACCATAGAAGACTGGTCAGGGGGGACTATGGAAATAAACCCCTTAGGAAGTGGTGTTACGAAGCCTCCTGTGTGACATAAAATAATAACCCATAAATTTACGTAAATCTTTGAGTAGTTGGCTGAAACTTGAGTCGCTAAGAGGAAGGTAAATCACCCAAGTTTGACGTTTATATCTTAATCCTTTAAATCCGGTGACCTTTTTTTTTTTTTTTCACTTTTATTCTTGTTTTCTGGCAGGGATAGGAAAAACAAATCAATCAGTCAATCAGTCGGTCAATCCATCAGTCATTGAAGACAAATATGTATGAATAAAACTTGACAACAAAGTGTACACTCGTCCGACAGGGCTAGAAAAAAATAGATCAATCAATCATTCATTCATTCAGTTAGCACGTACCTGTATGAAGTAGGTTACAATCTCCCTGCGATGTGGAAGTTAAAACAAGTCAGGCAGCCAATCAATCAGTCAATTAATAAATCATTTAATCAAGTCATCAATCAATTAGTTATGCTATCAACACGCATCTGTACAGGAAGGGTTACAATCAGTCCTGTGGCACATAACTTAGGTAATGCATGTAAGATATAAACACCCACACTGAGACTTGTACATTGTGAAGTTATAATAGTTTCATCAAGGCTGCAAAGGATCAGGTGAAGCTGAAGTAGTTACATTTTCAGTTCTCACATTTGAACATTTTATTCTTGCAGATCGATAACTTATTCTTTACTTTTTTTTTCATTACCCCATGCCTTTTTACGTTTTTTTTTTTTTTTTTTTTTTTTAGAGAGAGAGAAAAAAAGAGAAAGAGAGATTTCGAACTTAGATATACCCTTCATAAATCCCTCCACAACGAGAAGTCTGTTACAAGTTAAATAAAATCGTCTGTTTGAAGCAAGAGCAAAGTGTAAGAAACTGTCATCGGACTGAAGGGGTTAAAGGAGCAGAAAAATCAAGACATACTGAGGCATCATTTTCTTAAAGTTTAAAACACATACTGGTAAACTTAAAAAAAAAAAAATTGATTGTTGTTCGTCTGGTTTTTCGTTTATTCGCCTCTGTTCTTTACTTTCACGTTCGTTCATGAATTTTCTTTGCTGTCTATGTACAAGTGGAATTTCAGAGAGTAAGAAGTCTAAAGAAGTAATCCAGGCACCGTTCGTCTGATTTTTTATTTACTCAGGTTCGTCCTCCACGTTCGTGGATTTTCTCGGTTGATTTTTCGCAAGTGGAATATCGGCGAGCATAGCCTAATCAAGTTTGCGAACGCCTGGTTGGGGAAGCGTGACAGTGTGTGCTGGCGAGATTATGCGTCAATATTGCCGAAGGTTTTTCGGTGGTGGAGAGATTTTTCGATGTAACTCTGCGCTCTTTGCTCCTGTTACTTGAAGTTGGCCCAGATTTTCGTCCTTTTGTAGCCTAGCCTATTTCACGTGGCTCAGTGGGAAATGAAGACAATGCTACGGCTCTATATCCTTTCCATAACACTTTTGTGATTAATATATTTTGATGTTAGTCCCTTCTTGCGACTCAGCATTCAAGATGGAGAGATCGTAATTTTAGGCCATCTAAAATTAAAATAATATATCAACCGTCTTCTCTTTCGTTATGTAAGTGATATCCTGGCACCTGTTTCTTAGCCCAGTATTCAATGTGAAGTAGGCTGTTAAAAGAGCCTAGACAGCACCTCTTCCTTAGCTCTGGAGTCTTTGTAATTATGTAGCAGTCCTCACGGCAGCTCTTCTTTAGCGTCTTGTTTTCACTGTATACGAAACGTCTTAACATCTCTTCTTTAGCTCCTTATCGCTGGCGTAGGAGACATCATAGCACCTCTTCCTTAGCTTTGTATTCTCTGTATTATCTGTAACATTTCTTGTCTAGCATCTTTTTTTCATCTCTTCATTTTCCATTGATTTTACCTGTTATTACATAACAGTCCCTTGAGCATGTTCATTTATTCGCTACGTTGAGGTCATGGATTACTATATTCTCGCTATCACTAGACGATTGTATTTATGTCAATATATACTGGTTGATGATGATAGAGAGTGGAAGAAAACACGAATGAATGGATTTGAGTTTTTTTCCGGATAAATTTTGCCTGTGAGGAGGATAGATGGGGATAACCCACCTTTGTTCATCTGTATATTCTATTTTCTTCCCGATTATATTTAACTAAGGATACTCTTCTCTTTTCTCTGTCTCTGCGTATTTCTGTCTTTCTATATCTGTGTGTGTGTGTGTGTGTGTGTGTGTGTGTGTGTGTGTGTGTGTGTGTGTGTGTGTGTGTGTGTGTGTGTGTATAATTCTGCAGGCATCTGATTCTGACACTCGGCGGGTGTAATTGTGAGTTACAGTTTAATGAGCACTCCTGTATCTCTTCATTAGCCTGGGTCAGCCACTGCAGGACAAAGACCTCTCCCACTATTTCCGCTCTAGCTTAACTGTTAGCTTGTTCCATTCGATCCAGCAAGTCCCCGAATCTAATCTTGACATCTTGTTCCCTGTTCGTCTCCTCCTCCTCTCACTCTATCCCTGCCTTGCCACACATTTATCCAAGTCGTCTATACGTTATCTGTTAAGGGAAGGACGTGCCGAAACCACATCCATTATCGCTTTTTGGCCGTAGCGGTGTGTGAGGGCGCCCACCATCCACAAACGGTGATGAGAAATGAAGATACTAAAAAAGAAATTCTCCTAACCATTTTTCATCATCATGGAATCAGTATTTCATCGACATAAATTGTAATCTAGAAGTGTAAAACCTCCTTTATCGTCCATCTTTTCCCACCTGATACAGTGCTTCTCTCCACTGGGTGACAAGACAAATGGTTTTCTATAACTTTGGAGACCATTTACAACGCCGAATGGTGACCAAATGGCTGAATGCCGTCTTGTGGGGAAAAAATAAAGGACTGAATAATAGACAGCAAGATGGATGGATTATATTTCCTTCTTTCGTCTCTTATCCCTGAAGCTTTCTTTTTATTTTTTCGTGTAGCATCTAGCATATACCATTCTTTTTATTACCCCCGGAATACTCATACGTTTACGTTATCTAAGTCTCCATGTTTTTTTTTATGCAAATATTAATACTCTTGAATACCTCCACCTTGTCAGATTTATTCCCTCATGTCCATCCGGTTTCGTCCTTGTCAACTTCCACTGCATCAACACCACTCCTTTTTTTTTTCGTTCTTTTGCCAGTTTGTTTGTCCAGTTTACATACTATGTCTTTATTTCTTTATTTTCCTCTCTCTCTCTCTCTCTCTCTCTCTCTCTCTCTCTCTCTCTCTCTCTCTCTCTCTCTCTCTCTCTCTCTCACACACACACACACACACACACCTTCTTTATGACTGAGAGCAAGGCAAGTTACCAGGCGTTAACTTACACAGCACAGATCACAGCATTTCCACCTCCCACAGCAACCAGCACGTCCCTCTCACCTTTCCCGTTATCTTCTATAATGCTCTGCTGGCTGGGTGTTAGTGGGGGTGAGGCGGGGTGAGTAGGAGGTTTGGAGTGGGTAGGGGTGAAGAGAGAATGCAGGGTTGAGGGAGAGTGTGGAGGGATGAAGCGAGAATGTAGGTGGGTGAAGAGAGAGTGTGCAGGGATGGAGGGAGAGGATAGGGGTGGAGGGAGAGTGAAGGCAACAGGAGAGGGTATGGAAGGATTAAGGGAGAGTGTGGAGTGGTGTAAAAAGTGTGGAATGGTGAGGGGAAAGTGTGTGGGGTGTGTGAAAGGAGGGTTGGAGGTTAGGACGAAGAGGGAAGGACAGGGAGGAGTGGAAGAAGAGGGAGAAAGAGGAAAGACGTAGAAAAAAGGAAGGGTTGGATGTGGAGGGGTGAAGAAGATAGATCGGTGGACTGGGCAAGGTGAAGAAGGTAGGTGGAGAGGTTGACGGAAGGGTCAAGAGAAAACTGACGAAAAGGGGAGAGAAGGTAAGAGGATCGAGAGGGAAGGTAAGTGGAAGGGTGGAGAGGGAAGAGAGGTGGAAAAGTGAAAAGGGAAGGCACAAGGATGAAAAGGAAAAGTAGTTTGTTGGGTGGAGAGAAGGCAATTGGAGGGATGGAGAGGGAGGGTAAACGATGGAAAATGGAGGGCAGATGAAGAGGTGAAGAAGGGAGGTGGAAGGGTGGAGAGAGAAGGCGGGTTAAGGGACAGAGAGGAAAGGGTGAGGGGTTGAGAGAAAAAACAAGTGGATAGAATGAGAGTAGAGGCATAGGGGTTGAGAGGGGAGGTGGGAAGATGAAGAGAGAGGAAATGACATGAAAATGAGTGGGATGAAGTCTCTTAATTGCTCCACAAAATCACCACAAGGTCAACATTAATTACACGCATTTTATTTCCAGTGATGGCGGGCCTTGAGGGTCTGATTATATGTAAAATTTCTCTCATCTAAATATAGTCATCCTGGGCGAGCATGTGTAAGATTATTTTGAGTTGGGTAAAATATAACCGTCGTTTAGTTTGCTTTTGTGCAGTTGTGTTGGGCTAGCTATACTCTTTTCACCTTAACTTGGGCCAGATTTTATTCCTTTTGCAATTTATTTCACGTAGATCAGTTGCAGAAGATGACAACGCCCCCTCACTACATAGTTTTTTTTTTACCACTTCTTTGTGATTAGCACCATATTCTACTTTCTGTATTTCCGGCGCAGCATTCAAGATGGAGAGATGATAGTTATAGGCCAAGTTAGCGTAAAAAGTATATGGCACACTTTTACGAAAGTTCGATGGCCAGGAAGATGGCAGACCAGTAGTATTAACTCTTTTTTTTACTGCACATGACTTCTGTAAGTTAAGTAAGGTCGTCTATAATATAAAGAATTGACCCCTTTACTGCCATGATATCTTTCTTGATGCTGATAACCAGACGCAGCTAAACAGAGATTCCTTCTTCACCTCGGGAGCTCTGCTGTGAGCTAAAATAAAATCATTTGGGGGCACCAAGATATATAAGTTCTTTTCATAGCGAAGGGATTCCAGAAGGATGCTTATGCACAGACCTGCATTAATTTAGCAGTGCCATCAACACTACCAACATCACAGACACCACCACCACCATCATAATTACCCATATTACCACCACGGTATTTAATGACATCACCATCATCATGACAGTCGTTACCACTACCATCACTAGTGCCACGGGTGTTGCATCCCTCACCACCACCCTCATCACCCTCATCTCTGTTAATACGACCACCATCACCACAGGTTTCATCATCACTGTCAATGCCACCACCACCACCAGCATCACCATCACAGCCACCCACTCCATCAGCAACAACAAAACAACGGCAGTAATTAAAGGCTACATGGCCTCACCCACCACCCAATATGTTTCCGGGTTCCAGGCAGGGAGGGCCGTAAAAAATCCACTGTATTTTTTCACCACGTTTCATTACCGACACTTTTTACGTTGAATTAATCTTAGCTGTAAACTAAATCTTGACAGCACTCAGGACCTTATTTACGCCACACTAGAAACGCAATGGGTTGAATTTTGTGTGTTGCTGGAACGGCTCAGTCTGCTGATGTTAGCGTGGATGTGGCAGTGGGAGTAGGAAAAAAATAAATGATTCTGGGCAGACATTGGTAACGCTGATTGGGCCGTTCCTGCAGCACAGGAGAAATAGCCCAGCGGAGTGGACGAGAAGCGTTATATATGGGCCACCCTGTATTTAATAGTATTTTGGGATCTGCGAACAAAGGAAAAAAACTAAGAAAAACCATCTTTAACATCACGTGCTGTTATTAATTAGAGTGTATGCATGAAAAGGCAACATGATCATTTAATCCTTATGTGCAAAGCGAAATTATTAACCGTGAGTATGCTGAGTCAAAGTACCGAAAAGAGGTCAATATTGAAATGAGTTGTGCAACGAGACGCAGCGCTTCCGGTGTACCAGCATCTTGAATTAGCCTCCCGTGAGTTCCAGCTAAAGTTATTACCTTCTGAAATGTTGCTGGTGACGGATGTTTTCTCGCGGTGGCACTTGCACGACTGAGCGGGTCCACTGCCTGGTTATGCAAACGTTCCTGGTTCCCTCCTTATCCCATGAAAGGAGGATGGTAGACTGCAGTATGGGAGCAACTTCAGCCTGCAGTCTATTGGGTTCACATTCAGATGAACTTGCCCCTACTACTACTACTACTACTACTACTACTACTACTACTACCACCACCATCGTCAACGTCTCCGCCTCCGCCGTCTGGAATAAACTCTGGGCACTGGCAGTTTAAACACAGCCCTAACTAAACGTGAAAAGGAAAATATATATATGTACGAACGGTGCATTGAGCTGACCTTCTGGAGTTCATATATGGCTTCTTTTTGGTTCAGATTTCTCCCCTAATCGGTAGAGAGTTCAGGTTTCACAGGGTATCAAAACCTTTTCTAACAGTATAACGATGCGACGAAGAAAAACTGATGTCTATAATCTTCTCTTGTAATGAGGACGCTTTCTATCATTGTTCTCTTATTAGTTTAGTTTGCATAATACAGACATTTAAAGTTATTGATATTTCTCTAACCCCTTAAACCAAATGACGTGTTTTTCATCATATTCTTGCTGTCATTATACCCTTTTTTACTCCTCTCAGGCTTAAATTTGCCTTATCTCATCTTGAATACTGAGATGGAACAAGAGATCAACAATAATATTATGCTAATCATGAAGATGTGCCATGGAAGGAATCCAGAGCCTCAGTATTGTCTGGTTTTGCCAATGAGCTACGCGAAGTAAGTTGCTAAAGAACAAAAAACTGGGCCAGGTTAAGGTAATTATATTGATGAAGTGTACGAGGTTGGTAGATGGTAGGGGGCTGAATATAGCTTTGAATGGCGAGTTGCTTGAGGAGGTAGAGTGTTTTAAATATCTAGGGACACATGTTGCTGTGGATGGAAAAATAGATGCAGAAGTGAAGTTTAGAATAAATGAAGTAGGAAAGGTGCTGGGAGGAATGAAAAAAGTGTTTAGATGTCGTTCGCTTAGAATGGTTGTAAAGAGAAGGTTGTATGAGGGTGTTGTGGTACCGACTGCGTTATATGGGGCTGAAACATGGAATA
This sequence comes from Coenobita brevimanus, assembly GCF_032717465.1. Taxonomy (NCBI): domain Eukaryota; kingdom Metazoa; phylum Arthropoda; class Malacostraca; order Decapoda; family Coenobitidae; genus Coenobita; species Coenobita brevimanus. The sequence goes on from NC_137033.1 coordinate 15,117,099, forward strand.
TGGGTGTAGCAGAGAGGAAAAGTTTGAATGTAATGGAGATGAGGTGTCTGAGGAGTATGTGTGGAGTGACGCGTATGGATCGAGTGCGAAATGATGAAGTGCGAAGGAGAACTGGAGTTGTTCGGGAGATGGCTGGTAGAGTTGAGCAGAGGGTGTTGCGATGGTTTGGGCATATGGAGAGAATGGATAATGAGCGATTGGTGAAAAAGATAACTAGATCTGATGTGAGAGGTGTAAGGCTGAGAGGAAGACCACGAATAGGATGGATGGACAGTGTGAAGAGAGCACTGGATGCGAGAGGGATGTCTGTTGAGCAAGGAAGAGTGGCTGTGCGTGACAGATATAAATGGAGTGAAATTGTGAATGAATAAGTGATGACGCAGCCCTGAGGGGATATTCTCCCGCATTTGGTCTGACCAGCTAGTCAGGTCAGGTGCGGGTTAGGGGGATGGGTCTGTTATGATGTGGCAGGGGTAAACCAGCTGTGCTGTCGGGCCCTGTTGCGGATGTCACTGATTGCATTGCGCAATTGACCCTTGTGCGGTGTGGTGCGGTGAGGATCTGTCCGTTCTTCCCTAGGGGCTAAAATGCGAATGAATGTGTTTAAATGGATGAGTAACTGGGGAGTGTGTCGTCCTGTCTCGGCTACCTCCCTTTCCTTGGGGGAAGCAGCCTAGGTATATATATATATATATATATATATAGATAGATAGATAGATAGATAGATATAGATAGATATATATATAGATAGATAGATAGATATTGATATATATAGATATATATATGTAGATATATATTTAGATATATATATAAATATATATATAGATAGATAGATATATATATATAATTTTTTTTAAATTGAAATAGACTCTCCGAAATGATGAGAGTTAGAGGCAGATTCCGATAACCACTTGAGTGCAAAAACACACTAAAAAGGACGTCACTATTTTCAAAGCGTAAACATTGACATTAATTTCCAACGAGTGTATATCACAGATGATAATATTTATGTAGGATGTGTAAATGTGAACAGACAAGGGTGAAATAATAGAAAACTCCCTATCCGTCGAGAATGCGCGATCTCTCTCAGCTTTAAATCCCTTTTCGATTGTTTTGTCTAGTAATCGATTCCTACTTCATTTCACCCTCCTTGTTCCGACTTTCTATCTCGTTTCGATTTGATTTGCCTGTCAATATTCTTGCTTTTTCTCAATCTCCTAATTCCAACTTTCTTTACAGTTTTGAATAGTTTTATTCAGTAACTGATTCCTACAATTTTTCACTCTCCTAATCCACCTAATGAACGAATATCCTCGTAATTGCGACCAGTGCCGGGACGGTATTACTCAGCTTGTTATGAGATGGTATTAGATAGAAAACTACCTTAAAAACTGTCTAACTATCTGATCTCACTTCTCACTCTCCTTCTCCATATCTAGTGAATAAATATTTTCCTCAACCTTGCCGGACGATATTACCCCGCCCGTAATGAAATAGTTTTGGGTAGAAAATTACGTGATAAACTTTCCAACACAATTTCATTACAGGCAGAGGAGAATCTTTTGGCTGACGGGGTTAAAAAAAAAAAAAAAAAAGGTCATTAAAGCTAGAAAAATCACGAATCTCGCCCTCCATCCTCCCTTCCATCCTGGCCACTCCACCACACGTATACAAGACGTCGGATACATGACACGGAGTTAAGGTTTTTAATTCCCTTAAGTGGGTGGCTTTTGCTCCTCTTCCTCCATATCAGCTGCTTGTTCCTACCCATAGCAGCTGCTTCTTCCTACCCATAGCGGCTGCTTCTTCCAACCCATATCAGCTGCTTCTTCCTACCCATATCGGCTACTTCTTCCTACCCATATCAGCTGCTTCTTCCTACCCATATCGGCTACTTCTTCCAACCCATATCAGTTGCTTGTTCTTACTTTATTTTTATTAGTTTTTTTTTTTTTTCACCGATTCATGGTGGCTAGATCGTCAGTGCATTCTCTCTGCTACCTTCAGACGATTTTAAAAAGCTAATTCTCTCTCTCTCTCTCTCTCTCTCTCTCTCTCTCTCTCTCTCTCTCTCTCTCTCTCTCTCTCTCTCTCTCTCTCTCTCTCTCTCTCTCTCTCTCACACACACACACACACACACACACACACACACACACATACTCCCCCTTCCTCCTCGACTCCCCATAAGGAAATTGTTTTCTTCAAGACGGATTTAACATGTACAGGAGTGTGGCACAGAAGGATGTACATTAAGGTGAGTAGTGTTCATGAGGGAGTGACGTACAACACTTGAGGAAAATGTATGAGGAACGGAACTAAATAGAGGACATTGTGCTCTAAAGGAAGTAGGAAAGCAGTATTTGTGTGTGTGTGTGTGTGTGTGTGTGTGTGTGTGTGTGTGTGTGTGTGTGTGTGTGTGTGTTTATTCCTTTCCATCTCCAACTGTCTGCTTTACATAAAATCCTTTTACATCTTCGTCTTCACCATAACCCTCGTTTCCACTTACACGGATTGCGGAGGGTGGGAAGGAAGCAGAAGCTGGAAAATGCAGAAACACACACACACACACACACACACACACATATATATATACAATGGCCACCTCAGCACAGTTGGGTCCACCTCTTCATTTACTCATCACTCGAGCCTTCGATATTCTTCACTCCATCTCCCAGGCCAAACGATCCATTGCAAGTACCTGTGAAACTCAGTAACAACAAGGCACAGAAACACACTCAGCATTTTGACGTATCTTTGTTTTCTTTTTCTCTCTGTTTCTGTTTCCCCCTGTTCCTGTTTCCCTTTCTTCTGTTTATGTTTATGTTTCTTCTGTCTCTGTTTCCATTCTGTTTATATTTGTTTCTCCTGTTTCTGTTTCTTCTGCCTCCAGTTCTATTCCTTCGGCCTTCTGTTTCTATTTCTTATGTTTCTATGCTTCTGTTTCTATTTCTCCTGCTTCTATGTCTATTTTTATTCTTTAACCAAGGTGTTACCAAACTCTTTTATTCAGCTATTGAAGTAACTCTATTTTTGAACGGATAAGTGAAAGCAAACTCTAACCACCTCCAGATTTAAAAAAAAAAAAAAAAAACTCTCTTAGCTGATATAAAATGGACATCCTTACAGTAAAGAGATGGGGCAGCTTAGTTACTGAATGTTCCTCTTTTGACCTGAGTGATTAATATTCATCACCTGTTTGAGTGATTAATATCCCTCACCTGTTTGATTAATATTCCTCACCTGTTTGAGTGATAAATACTCCTCACCTGTTTGAGTGATAAATATTCCTCACCTATTTGATTAATATTCCTCACCTGCTTGATTGATTAATATTCCTCACCTGTTTGAGTGATAGTATTCCTCACCAGTTTGAGTGACTAATATTCCTCACCTGTTTGAATGATTAATATTCCTTACCTGTTTGAGTGACTAATATTTCTCACCTGTTTGAGTGATGGATATTCTTCACCAGTTTGAGTGATTAATATTCCTCACCTGCTTGAATGATTAATATTCCTTACCTGTTTGAGTGACTAATATTCCTCACCCGTTTGAATGATTTATATTCCTCACCTGTTTATAGTGAAATCTTATTATGAGGTGTCTCAATGGTGGGTTGATTTTAAGGTAGCTGGAGAGGAAGAATTTATGGGGTGACATCTAACCCTTCCTGGTCCGTAAGATTCTCAATAGCTAAGAGAAATTGTCTGGAGAAGAGGAGAAAAAGTGAGTGAAAGAGAGAGAGAGAGAGAGAGAGAGAGAGAGAGAAACGTCGTCGGATGGAAAGGGTTAAAGTGGAGGTCGCTGATATTGTTAGACAGACAGACAGAGACAGAGAAACCTCATTATATGGAAGGGGATAAAATGGAGATCACTGATTTCCTAGCTAATAAAGGCATAATGGTCACTGAACTGATCTGATAATGCTGTTAACGCAGGTTCGAATCCCGGCGCGCTGATAACGAGGGCAATAACAGTCAGCCAAGTAATATCCCTTTGGAGCTCCGGATAATATGAGAATAGGTTATTTTTTTTATAGGTTTTTATATAGTTACTTTTTTTATCTATCTATCTCTCTATCGATCTATTTATCTATCCTTATCAGTCTATCTATGTATGTAGCCTATGTATCTGTCGATCTTATCTATTTTATTTATTGATACATTTAATATTATCTAGAAAAACTACAGGAGACCATCCCAGGCCACCATTTCGACTCAGACCGTGGCCTGTATTCTCTTAAGTTATGGAAGCTTCCTAACATCTCCTCCTAAGCGATTTATTTTGCTTAGCACACCTTGCCGTCCTCTTCTGTGGATGTAAATCACTCTAACATCACCATACTCTGCATAAACAGTGTCCAGAGTGATATTAGCCGGCTGTATCCAAAAATAAATCGCAAAGGAAGAGGTGTTAGGGAGCTTCCTAAACCGACGGAGGTAAGAACCCGTGACGCGTTACTGAAAGGCTTCCTCCGATCGGACTTCATTGCACTACCGGGAGAATATTGTTATAAAGAGGAGATATTGCCATGATTTTTTACTTCCTTGTTCTCATGTTGACCCACCGACATGCCATCCATTAATCCCATCAGTCCGATGATGTCTTTCACGTTGTTATTGATACCCTTAGACGATTAACCTAAAGGAGAGACTGAAAATTATGACTGAGATATCGTCCAGTACCGTGTCACTCTCCTGGGCTGAATAAAATCGTCTGGAAATAGCAAGAACTGGGTAGAAATATTGTCATCGGTCTGAAGGTGATAATCTTATTGTTGCCAGTACGCACTTTACATCACTGTTTTTACTCTAACTTGGCCCAGATTTTCCTTCTTTTCCAGTTTATTTCACATAGCTCAGGGGCAGAAACAATGCTTCGGATGTACAACCAGAGACACAAGTATCTTCCCAGTTCCATCCGAATAAAATCTACACCTGGCGAAATACAATGAAAACCCAATCTCTACTGGTGCGCGTTTCAAATGGGTCAATTTTTCCACTATACATACGTCAAACTTTGGGAAGGTGTCATTGATTGTACCTTTTTTCCATAGCACATCTTCGTGACTAGCATCATAGTCGAGCAATAATCTCTTCTTATAACCTAGTATTCAAGATGGAGAGATGGCAGTTTTAGGCTAAGTTAGTGTAAAAAGGGTATAGTTTCCCCAGCCCCAATAAATGTAATCGAGAAGCAAATTTTAGGTGCTGGCTTGGTGGCCGATAGAAAGGGCACCCATCAGTTCTATTTATCAGAGCTCAATATACTGTAAACACAAACTTTATGTACCTTAGAGCCAGGTATTCTTTTTTTACTCTAACTTGGTCTAAAATTCCCATCTTTCCATATTGAATGTTGAATTGTAAGAATATCACTAGATTATGGTGCTAATCACGAAGAAATGCTATGGAAAGGATGTCAAGCTTTGGTACGGTATTATTCTAATCTCGAGCTGTGTGAAATTAGCCGCAAAAAGACGAAAATCTGGGCCAAGCAAGGATCAACAGAGTATAGTCTTATGAAAACCAGGGCAGAGCACTCTTGTCCAGTGGTGTGGGAGTTTAAGGGGAGGAAGGCAGGGAAGAAGGAGGAGGAAAGGTTGAAAGGATAGAAGAAACGAGGGAAAGTAGGAAGAAATTAAGTAAGGAGGGATGCAAGGAAGGAAGGAAGGAAAGGAGGATGGAAGAAAGGAGGGGAGGAAGTAAGCAGAGGAGGAAGGAGGGGAGTAAGGAAGGGAGAAGGAAGAGAGGAAGCAAGGAGGGATGGAAGAAACCAAGACAGTCAGGGGGGATGGAAATAAAGGAGGAAGGAAGGAAGGAAGAAAGAAAGGAAGGAAAGAAGTAGAGAGAGAAAGAAGGAAGAAAGGAAGTAGAGAGAGAAAGAAGAAAGATAAGTAGTTAGAAGTGAAAGAACGAGGCAAAGAAGCAAGGAAGTAAGGAAGGAAGCAACAGAATCGTCAAGCTATTACACACATCGATAGCAAAACGAAAGATTGAAGTTAGTCCGAAAGACCTCCACCGACAAATTCTATCCGGACCAAGACCACCTGCATTTCTCGGGCAGGACTCAAGGCGACGGGCATCCTGTGGGGTTCCCCGTCTTCCTCAGTTCTTCCCCTCCCCGCCTTCCTCAGCTCTCCCCCTCCCCCTTGAGAAGCTAAGGACGGACCAACATTTCTTCCTCCGGTGGCGCAGACAGAGGTTTGCAATTCCCGTCGACAGTGAACCATTACCGCCCTCCCTCCCTTCCTGGCTTGATTTATCTCCGCGACTCGCCCCGGGTTCGATACATTTTTGTTTTCCTTTCTTTTCGGAGTTTCCACCTCCTTTTCTTTACTCTTGTGTGCGTGTGGGTGGGTGGGGGGGATTAGCCTCGCGAAATATTGTACCATGGGAGATTTTCAAGAACTGGTCCGACGCCCACTAGTAGCTGGGTAATGGAATATTTTGCAGTGCGGCAGTTTGTTGAAAAATGAAGAGGATTTTTTATTTTCATTTTTTCTGAATCGAATATAAACTTTTCACCTTCACCACTGCAGCCGTCTTCCCTGGCTTATATACAAAGATATAACGGTATCTCGACTCCTGGAATTTGATGGATATAAAAAATGGCAATTTCCTGAAACACAGACGGATCCATTAACTCCTTCAAACAGATGACCCATTCTCTCTCTCTCTCTCTCTCTCTCTCTCTCTCTCTCTCTCTCTCTTTTACAACGCCTGTCAGAAGTTAGAATATCACGTTCAAATACCACCGAAGAAAATATTATACTCCACTATTGATAATGACTCCATCACAGAGAGCATTTAATTAGTGTGTGTGTGTGTGTGTGTGTGTGTGTGTGTGTGTGTGTGTGTGTGTGTGTGTGTGTGTGTTTTACTCTGATAACTGGATACGAGTAAACATTATAACCCAGATAAACAAGGATAAAACACATCAGTTGAATTACTACAACGAAGCATGAAGGTCTACGCGGAATCAATTAATATTCATAATTAATACAAGTTAATTATTTTGTGCATAATTAGATAGGTTTCATATTTCCTAATTAGAACCCCTTCAACCTGAAAACTTTGAACAATTCTAGTTTGGTTAAGAGCTGATAAAATGTTCAGCTTAAAGACTACTAAAAACTATATCTAACTCTTCCGATTAGAAAAAAAATCTCCTGCTCAATAATTATGATGTTGGAAAAAGGTAGGATAAACAAATGACCTTATACACAAAAATAATATACAAATGATGTCCGCGGGGTGAATGAATCTTTATTTTATCACTTCCCTCCCCTGCTTCGTATAATTTATGTCAGTTAATGGACACAGCTTAGTAATACGGATTTATTTAATGTTGCTCGTCCTGATTAATCTACACCTCATTAAGAGATAATTCTTCTTCATCCATTACACTGGGTATGTAGTTATTATATGTTAGTGTGATGAGAACAATACGAACGGTTTTTTTTTTTTTTTTTTTTTTTTTTTTTTGCATAAAGAATTTTTACTATATTCCTTCTGCTCTAACCTGGCCTAAAATTGTTACCTTCCCACCTTGAAGTCTGAGTTGTATCATCAGATTAACGCTAGAACATGATGCTAGTCATGAAGAAGTGATATGGAGATATGTAGAATCGTAGTATTTTAGTTTTCTGTCACTGGACTACGTGAAATAAGCCACAAAGGGATGCAAATCTGGGCGTGGTAAAAACGAATGGACTATACTCTTAACACCCAGACTTCCACGACTCTCAGGTGAATAGAGTCGTCTGGTGTTATCTAGAATAAATATTAAAGTTCCACTGACTATACGAGGGCTAACTTAGGCTTTACAGCATTCGTGGTCGTGATTTCTGTTCCTCGATTTGTATTATCTCCACTTCATATCCATCCACATCAGGTATATTGGGTGTATATGTGACAATGTGTATGAATATGTATGTGCAGAAACTGTTATACTTCCACTCTCCCTTCTATATTAGGTGTATACGTGACTGAATTTGTAGGAATATGTATGAGTAGAATATGTTACATTGCCACTCCCATCTCCATTCTTCCATCATTGTGCTCAGTCCTTTTCTCCACAAGTTTATCCCCCCCCCCTCTCTCTCTCTCTCTCTCTCTCTCTCTCTCTCACCAAGACAGTTCTTTTTTTAGCTTCACTAGAGGAAAGAATTGCACCCCATCCCTCTTCCTCCCTCTTAATCTTGCACCACTCACAGCTCTCACCTTTTACCATCCTTTCCTCTTCTTAACCTCATCAGCTCAATCACGTATATCTTCACCTTATCACAGCAACCTCCAGACGATTTTAGTTCACCTTAAAGTCGCACCTCTCATAGTGAAAGGGTAAATGAAGGCTATTATCTAACCCCTCCAGTTAAAATAAATCGCCCATGGAAAGAGTATAATGGCCCGAAAATACGCAGAGGAAAATTAAAACTGTCATCGGAGTGAAGGAGTAATTCATTCATTCTTATTCTCATTGTTTTGTGGGTGAAGAAGAGCCTTTTTATTTTTACACTTATTTTTCTGTTTTTCTCTGATTCCGTATTAGCTCTTTAGACTTTCCTCGTATTTTCTTGGCTTACATTCTTCCTTCCTCGCATTCTGTCCTTTCCCTCTCCTCCTCTGCTGAGATTTTTTACTTTTTCTTCTTTAAGCCTCAGTAGGTGAAAAGGATTGCATTCCATTCCTCTCTCTCTCTCTCTCTCTCTCTCTCTCTCTCTCTCTCTCTAAGTCGAAAAATTGAAATATTAGCCCAAGTCAGAGTAAGAAGAGCATTGTATACAGTACGCCAAGAACAAACAGATAATTGATGGGCTTTTGGATAACATTTTAACTTTCTCAGCGTCAGGACAGGTCTGGTATTGTATTCCAGCTGGTGCCAGACGATTTTATTCAGCTGAGAGGGAGTCGTAGGACCCTGAATGTTGTTGCTGCTAACATTATCCCTCTTATAGTATGGACAAGTTAGCATCAGACGATTTTATTCAGCTGAGAGGTTTTTACAGGATCCGGTGTTTATACTAAGATTAACCCACTACTCGTCAGGACACATTAACGCCATACGATTTTATTCAGCTGAGAGGAAGTCACAGGAGAATGAGGATAATAAAAGCTTTATTCTGTCAACTTTAAATTATAGTATCCCTCCTGCTGTGGTTGGTTGGTTTTCATCCCACATCTTGAAGACGAAGCTGTGACTGCATGAAATTCGGTGAGCTTTAGTTATGTGGCCAAAGCGGATCTCCTTGGTTACTAGTCAAGTCAGCCCTCTGGAATAACTGCACCAAGTCATGAACTGCACTGAAAGGGGTTAAGGATCTTTGTGAGGTGAAAAGAAGCCGATGATAATGGCTTCTACTTGAAATTATTGAAATTATTAACGCGTCTGTATACCTAGTCCCTCAAAGCATATCGTTAAGGGGTAGTAGTAGTAGTAGTAGTAGCCATAGTAGTAGTCATAGTAGTAGTAGTAGTAGTAGTAGTAGTAGTAGTAGTAGTAGTAGTAGTAGTAGTAATAATAATAATAATAATAATAATGGCGCTATCGTATTCAAAGGGTTAATTGTCAGGACGCCAAAATGCCTCTATACGTCTCGCAAAACCCGACATAAATCATCAAAAGAGTTACTAGGAATAAACTTCATTCTTTTCCCTATTCTTCACGGCAAGGGGAATTGCACGTGGCTCTCTGTATGTGTATTATCCTCTGGTAAGTTCCATAACTCTTGAGGTAAAACATACACACACACACACACACACACACACACACACACACAACACAAAATCATCCGGAGGGAGCAAAAATCATTCTCTCTCTCTGTAACAGGTGTATACTCAGCCCTCCCCACGAAACACAGCATCCACATTCTGGCGGGAAGGTAAACTGCCCAGGGCCTTCAATATATTATCCTGGCATAAAACTGCTTAATGTATTCGGGAAATAAACTCGAGGATGCCGCATCTCCGCAAGGCAACATTTTTCTTGACTGTGAAGTGGAGGAAAGGTTGGGAAGAGATGGGTTTGTGGGTTGAACTGGGGTTGGTGGGTGGGTTGGGAATGGGTAGGCGGGTGGGTTGGGAAGGGGGTTGGTGGGTGTGTTGGGAAAGGGTTGGTGGGTGGGTTGGAAAAGGGTAGGCGGGTGGGTTGGACTGGGGTTGGTGGGTGTGTTGGGAAAGGGTTGGTGGGTGGGTTGGGAAAGGGTAGGCGGGTGGGTTGGGAAGGGGGTTGGTGGGTGTGTTGGGAAAGGGTTGGTGGGTGGGTTGGGATGGGGCAGGTGGGTGGGTTGGAAGGTGGGATTGTACGTAAAGGGGTTGAGAATGGGATGGCAGGAAACAGGAGAGAGAGAGAGAGAGAGACAGACAGACAGACAGACAGAGAGGGGGGGAGGGGAGAAGAAAGAAATGTAAAAAAGAAGGAAAAAATGTTAAGAAGTTGAATAGTAAAAAGAAAGGCCCAAGTGAGGGTTGAAAATATGAGATGAAGATGGAATTCGAGACGCAAGGGAATGCAGCTAGAGAGAGAGAGAGAGAGAGAGAGAGAGAGAGAGAAAGAGAGAGAGTGAGTTCAGCACAAAAAAAAAAAAATCTCAACTTCTTTAAACTGCCACTAGATCTCTCAAAACAACAGAGCTAAAGAAGTTATTTATTTATTCATTTATTTATTATTTCCAACATTATCACTACGAGGCGTCTGGTCCAAGGTGAGTGAGATTGTTTGGTCGTGACAAGATGGAAATTAATTGGAGTCATCGTGCTGAAAAGACTGAAGAAGGGGAAGCTGGGCAAGATGGAAGGTGAATGGAAGGCGAGAGTTCAAAGCAAGAGAAGGGAGAGGAATATGAGGAAAGAGGAAATTTTGATGAAGGAAATTAAAAAGATTACAAGAGAGAATATGGGAGAGGTGAGGTTTAAGATGGTTAAATTGAAAAAAAGTGGGAGACAAGAAGATAGAATTATGAATATATGAGAGAGGATGTGAAAGGAGGAAGGAAAGAGAATGTGAGAATGAATGTGAGAAAGGCAGAAAAGAAAGGAAATGAGATGAAAAATAATACTTAGAATAGCAGGCAAAACGTGTGCTTCAGCAAACTGAGAGAGAACGATAATTAGATGAAAAACTGAGAAAGGAAGCACAAAGGAATATGAGAAAAGAGTAAATGTGAGAAATCGAAAAAGGAAAAAATTAGATGACAGAGAATCAGAGAGAGGGAAAGACAGAGAAAACGAGACAGATGGAAGAAGACACTTTGAGAGGAGGGAGACGATAAAAGAACGAAAATTAGATAAGAGAGAGTGTGAGAAAGGGACTGGGGAAATTGCAAGGAGAGAGAGAGAGAGAGAGAGAGAGAGAGAGAGAGAGAGAGAGAGAGAGAGATGTTAAAAGTAAGGTAAGAATGTTAAGAAGCTGGAAATAAAAAGAAGAGTCAAGGAGAGGGTTGAAAATATGGGAAGAAGACGGAATTCGAGACGCGAGAGAATGCAGCCTGAGAGAGAGAGAGAGAGAGAGAGAGAGAGAGAGAGAGATTCAAAACAGGAGCGGAGTAAAATGAGGGAGAAAAAACAGGATATAATAAAGCGAATTAAAGATGAGGTAGCCAAGGAGAGGAGTTTGTGGTTTAAGAGGAAGAGGAAGGTAAAAAACACGAGGTGGAGAGAAAGTGAGAGAGGGAGAGAAGAGAAAGTGAAAGGTAGTAGAGAACGTGAGAGAGGAAGAGAGAAAGGTCAGGAGAGAATCTGGCAAAAAGTGAGAGAGAAAAAGAAAGGAACAGTAAAGAAAGCGAGAGTTCAAAACGAGATGCTGAGAGAAAGTTTGAAAGAGGAAGGAAAGGAAAGGAGGTGAGATACAGTGAGAAAGGAGGAGAAAAGAAGAATATGGGGTTGCGAGAGAGGAAGAGAAGAGAAAGGAAAGAACAATAAAGTGAGATTTAAAGAGGAACGACACAGAAGCTGACAGAAATTGAGAGAGAAAGAGGATCGAGTCGAATGGAAATGGGAGACAGCTGGGGAGGAAGAGAAAAGAAAGAGAAAGCGAGGAAGTGTGAGAGGAGGAGGAAGGTAATTAAAAGTCAGAGGAAATAATGGATAAAGAGGAGAAGAGGAAGAATAGAAAAGGGGCGAAAATGAGAACCAAAAGGATAGGATCAGGGTGAAGGAGAATCGCACTGTAAGTTATGAGGTGAAGTGAGTGAGTAAAGGAAGGTGAGATAAAAGGACATAAGATAGTACTAGGTCAAAGGATAGACGCTGAAGGAGGGATGAGAGACTAAGATGGAAAAATAAGAGAAAGTGAGCAAAAGGGGAAGAAAGTAGAGATAATGTGAAAAAAAAAAAAAATGAGAGAAGGTGACGACAGTAGCTAAGAGATGAAACACTGAGAGAGAGAGAGAGAGAGAGAGAGAGAGAGAGAGAGAGAGAGAGAGCAGGAAGGAGGGTGAAGGAAACGGGAAAGAAGAAGGATACTGGTGCTATGTCGAGAAAAAGCGAGCATAAGAAGGGGAGTCTTTGGGGAGATGTGTGTGTGTGTGTGTGTGTGTGTGTGTGTGTGTGTGTGTGTGTGTGTGTGTGTGTGTGTGTGTGTGTGTGTGTGTGTGTGTGTGTGTGTTGTTTCATGTAAAGTTGAAAAGTCGTGGCGTCTTTGTGCAAGAGAAAGAGAGAGAGAGAGAGAGAGAGAGAGAGAGACGTCCCGCATCCTCCTACTTTTATTTGTAGCTCTGTATTTCTTTCTCAGCCTTTCCTCTTGCAATCCTTCTTTCCTTTTTTGACTTTTCCCTCTCTGTGTTTTCTCCTTGCCCCCTTCTCTCCTCTTTGATCTCCTTGGCCTCTAATCTTGATCCAGTACGAGACTTTAGCCTTGTTTGTGGAATTTTTTTCGCCTTTTTAGCTGCTTCAGTTTGATTATTTACTTTTTATATTCTGTTCTTGCTTCTTGTATATAACCGTACTCGGCTCATAAGAGGATCTTCGAGCTCTTAGAAAAACATGTAGCCTTACTTGCCTCTTCATTGATAGATAGATAGATAGATAGATAGATAGATATAATATGCTGTATAATAATCGCCTTCGCTGGTAGTGTTAATGGAAGTGAAATAATCGTCCGGCATTAACAGCGATGAAATATAAATGTTCTCAGGCTGAAGGGGCCATTGTTATTAATTACAACGCTGTTTTTTTTTTCCCTGACACTGCAAATGATGTTTATGGTTTCTTATTCAAGTGTAAAATCATCATTATTATCATTATTATTATTATTATTATTATTATTATTATTATTATTATTATTAATTTTTTATATTATTGCAGTACTTTTGTGTGTGTGTGTTTGTGTGTGTGTGTGTGTGTGTGTGTGTGTGTGTGTGTGTGTGTGTGTGTGTTTATGTGTGTGTGTGTGTGTGTGTGTGTGTGTGTGTGTGTGTGTGTGTGTGTGTATCATTACTTTTCCCAACTAACATCCTTTCCCTCTAACTCCCTCCCCATTCCTTCATATCAGTGATGACGTGCATGAGGAGTGCTGAAGTTTAGTTAAGATTAGTTTAACCAACTAAGATTTTTGTGTAAGGGAGCGGAGACGAGGTTGTTTGGAGGAGGAGGAAGAGGAAGAGGAGGAGAAGAATATTAAAAGAGACGAGGTTGTGTGGAGGAGGAAGAGGAAGAGGAGGAGAAGAATATTATAAGAGACGAGGTTGTGTGGAGGAGGAAGAGGAGGAGGAGGAGGAGGAGGTGGTGGTGGGGGAGGAGAAGATGAAAATTAAAAGAGACGAGGTTGTCTGAAAGAGGAGAAGGAGGAGGAGGAGATGAAAATTAAAAGAGACGAGGAAGTGTGAAAGAGGAGGAGGAGGAGAAGGAGGAGGAGGAGGAGGAGAAGGAGCAGGAGGAGAAGGAAAAGGATTATAAAAGGGAAGCAAAGTCGATGACAGACTAAAAAGAGGAAGGGGCAGAAGGAAACACTGGCGTAGGAGGATATGGAAGAAGATGATGAAAATGAGGCTTAGGAAGAAGAGGAAGTGGAAGTATAAAACAAGGAAAGCGAGGAAAAGAGGAGCAAGAGGAAAGAGAAGGAGGGGGAAAGAAAATGAGAAAAAGGAACATGCAGGAGGAAGGAACTGGGGAGAAAAAGGCAGAAGAGAAGAGGAGAGCGAGGAAAAGAAAAAGTCCGACGAGGAGTGAATCACTGCTTATTAGTATATATATTCTGTTAATTTGTTCGAGCCATTCCCAGCAATCTCCGAATTTCATATCTCCATCTTGGTCTCTGTCTGTCTCCTTCTCATACACAATCTCTGCGTTGCCGCTCAGAATCAGTACCTCCCCGTCTGTTATGTGCTTCAACGTGATTCGGCTGCATCCATGACTACGTTTCCTTTTTAACTCTGGCGATTGTCCTGCATTTTCTTTTGTTTCAGTATCCACAAAGCTCTCTTTCTTTTATCTTGTCATGTGATAACTTTCATAAACATTTTCATTCCTCTTTCAGCACGCCAAACTTTATGCTCCAAAGCTTATAATATGAAGCTGTTTAACAAATAAAGTATTGATGCATTCATTGTCACCACCCTTATGTTCCGAAGCATATTCTTGCCTTTTTTTTTTTTTTTTTTTTGCAACGTATATCAAGAAGCATAAAACTCATATTTGCTTGGGGGAAGCAGCCTAGGTATATAGATAGATAGATAGATTGTACGATGGACTACCACTTAGAGAAGAAAAAATAATCCGAGGTCACAAAAATCCTCGTCTCTTGTCATCCCACACAACCGACTCGCACCATCAAAAATCCGTCTCCCCACACACACACACACACACACACACACACACACACACACACACACACGGCACCAAAAATCTTCATCTCAGGCCATTAATATCAACAGCTCTCTCCACCAAAAAGACTCTTCCACTACTCTGGCTACGGAAAATGTAAATCCTGGTTACTAAAGCATTATAGATCTAGCCTTAAGAAAATCAACAACCCTATTCATTCAAATAAAAAATCCACATCTGGCAACCAAAATATCCACATCTCTCTCAACTAAAACGAAAAAAAAAAAATCTCAAAGTCTATCCACGTCTTCTGATGCAAAATATATTCTCTCTTTCTGCTGGAAATGTTGAGCACTGTTCACCTGCTTCGCTCCTTGCATATAACTTTTTGCATTTGCTTACTCGGCTTTGCATAATCCTTTGTAGCTCGGCTCTCTCTCGTCTCCTTTCAACTTTCTAAGACGACAGCTTTTATTCATATTTTATACTGTCTATTGAGGAGGGACTTTTACTTAATGAGAGCTAGGTTATCCCATTTATTTTTAAATCTGTGAGCAAGAGGAGTTCTTTCTTATTCTCTTTTTAGTGAGACGATATTTTTTTTCTATTGTTTTCTGCTTACCGAGGTGGAATATATTTAGTTTGGAAGGCACCACTGGTATTTTAAAAAAATGGAATTTATCTGACTTGATAACCCATAAAGCCAGACTCTTCCCTTCGTTGTTCAGCAATATTCTGAACGATTATAAACATTTTTTTTTTTTTCATTATCTGATTCTGGACACCGAGGGGTAAACTTTTATGTGAATGAGAATTTAACCTATATATAATTTATGCAAACAAAGAGAGCTATTTCTTCTTTAAACCTATCCATGACAATAACATATATTATATTTTATGTTTTCTGGTTACCGTACGAAAGAGTAGAATTTTTTTTTAGGAAGTCATCTCACTTTTTTAAGTAATTTTAATTATAAATTATTTTTCCAAGTTAGCTAAAGCGTCTCATTTTTTTTTTTTTTTCTTCGTCAGGAGTATGATATACCTAACTCTTTTTTTCTGACTAATAGAGGTTTTCCTTTCTCTCGTAGTGAAGGAGTTGGATTTTTTTCCCCCATAATTATTCTATCGAACTCTGCTATTCTCTAACCATTTCAGTACGATGAAGTCTGTTTCTGCTTTGTTCCCGCTATCTCCAGACGACTATATTCAGATTAGGAGGGACTTTTCGGACTCTGAAAGTAACTAGAGCTTTCATTAACCCTTGCATTACTGGGGACTCTACTGGGACTTAGGCGAATGAAATCGTCTCGAAATGGCAAGAGTCATGTTTCAAAAGACGCAGTTTTACAAAAATGATTAATCTTTCGGGAAATTGGCATCCTTTTTTGCTCTTTGTATTTTTTTCTCTTCTTTTCTGTTTTTTCTCTTTTCTTTTCTCTCATTTTTTTTTTCTTTTTTTTTTTGTATCCACATAGGAGACCATTTACTGTGCGTGTCCCTAACTCTATCACTTAATGAGTCACAGTACCATTTTGAACGATGGGGTCAAGGGTATGTGTGTGTGTGTGTGTGTGTGCATCTAGGCCTTGATTTAGTGCAGTTGCGGAGCCGAGTATTGTGAATAACTGAATGGCGAACAAAGATATGCTGTTCATTTTACCAGGCACTCTCTTTGATACATCCCCAAGGTTTGTGATTTCTTTTTCCTTTTTCTGGATCACAAAATCTTAAAGTCTGCCATTTTGACTAGCGCAGTCTATAGACATTAATCTAAGCCTTATTTTTATTATTATTAGTTTTATTATTATTTTTATTACGATATCTCTCTGTTTCTATAATTTTAAGAGAAAAACATAGGGTCTTCTATATAATGAGACGTAATTACCAAAGTCTACCCAAGTTCTCACCTACCAGCTTCATTATCAGCTTAAATCGAAGGGAGTGTGCTGATTGCTTTGAGAGGGCGTTCGGATAATTAGGTAATTTAGCCGGATAATTGGAGGAAGTATTCTGATATTCCATCTCTCCCTCTCTCTCTCTCTCTCTCTCTCTCTCTCTCTCTCTCTCTCTCTCTCTCTCTCTCTCTCTCTCTCTCATCCAGGAACCAAAATTACCGTCTACACAGAGAGAGAGGTCCCTACCAATCTGAATAGAATTGTTTGGAAATAATAATAATAATAATAATAACACTAGAAGGAGAAGAAGAAAGTTGATGGTGATGGTGGTGGTGGTTTTGGTGGTGGTGGTGGGGGGTTCGTCCTGACCTAAATAATAATAATAATAATAATACCGTAATAATAATAATAATCCACCAAATAACACCCTAATAATCCTCCCCACCAGCAAGGAATTCCACACAAATACGTCTTTCTCACGGGCTTCGCTGCCGAGGGAGAGAGAAAAAAAATTGCTGTTTATTCGCTCGTGTTGATTTTGTTCCCTGTGACTTGCTCTCTGTCTTCCATTCAGAATTTTCCCACTTTCCTCCCCTTTCCTCTCAGCTGTGCTCCACTTTCTCTCTTTTCTCTCTTTTTCTCTCTCTGCTCGATCGGTGTGTTTGTGTCTAATTCATTCGTTCTTTCCTCGATCGGTTCTCTCTCTCTCTCTCTCTCTCTCTCTCTCTCTCTCTCTCTCTCTCTCTCATTCGTACTACTCAGAGAAAATATTTGAATAGGATAAAAAGCAGAACGAAGGAAATATAGGAACAGATCAGACCATTCACCACGAGGACATCGTATTTCGAATCCTTTTACTACCAAACTCCTCCAGGCTGAGAAAAATCGTCTGAAGGAAAAATAAACATAAGACCAATGTAACTCACACTAAAACACTTTTTGGAGTGTCATCCTAAGCGCTTTACTGTAAAATTTTGCTTCCAAGCTGAGTAAAATCGTCTGACGATAACACACAAAAAAATAATCGCAGTGAAGGGTTTTTAAAGGAAGAACAGTAAGGAAAATTATAGAGATAATAACAAAGATTATGATGAAGGGGAAGATAAAGCTGAGAAAGATGAGACAATAAGCAGCGGAGGGAAAGAGAAGGGGAGGAGGCAAAAGACAAACGCAATGTAAAGGAAAAAATGAAAATGAAATATGGGCAGAAATAAAAAGGGAAATAAATGAAAATGGACTGGAGGAGTAAATATGAGAAAGGATGAACAAAGCGCGAGGATTACGCAAATTAAGAGACATAATAAAATTACGAGAAGAAAGGCGAGAAAAAAGCAGACATTGAACACAGCGGGATTAAATAAATGAATAAGAAGGAAAATATAAAGGCGCAGCGAAGAGGAAGAAAATAAGACTACGGTATTTACGTGGGAAGGAAAGAAAGGTGAAGTTCATTAAGATTTTGCCGTCAATTATCTGATAGTGAGAGCATGAAAAGAAATTATAATGATTATAATGAGCTGAAGAAAAGTTTTACCCACGGAAAGACAAAGGGAAAATATATATGCAGAGGGAAACTGAATGATCCAGACTGATAGATAGATAGGTAGATAGATATTGAAAAGCGTGTCTCCTGTGCCCATAAGAAGTCCCTTTGAAAAGGATTAGAGCTCATGAAAGGAAGATAGCAGTGAAATACGCTAGCGACGAAACACATAACTGAGAAAAGAGTATACTGTATACAACATTCAATGGATGCAAGACATGCGACGAAATGGACCATGTTACAAAGGAATGAAAGCCATTGACTGAGATACCGCCTCTGTGTGTGTGTGTGTGTGTGTGTGTGTGTGTGTGTGTGTGTGTGTATGTGTGTGAGAGAGAGAGAGAGAGAGAGAGAGAGAGAGAGAGAGAAAGAGAGAGAGAGAGAGACTCAGGACACGGCAAGAGGAGTTTGTGGAGATGTGTGAACTGGCTTTGTTTTTGCCAGAAATGTTTACTTTTGGGAAGTGGAAGAATAATAAGAGAGAGAGAGAGAGAGAGAGAGAGAGAGAGAGAGAGAGAGAGAGAGAGAGAGAGAGGAGGGGTCGGTAGGGAGCGGGGAGAAACAGAATCAGGGAGGTGGATCGAAGCAGATGAAAGGGGGGGCGGAGTGGAATCACAGGGAGAAATTGGAGAGGCAGGAGGGACAGGGAATGGGAGGAACAAAGGGAAACTGGAGAGGGAAGAGGGAGGGATGAACAGAGGGAGGGGGAAGGAGGAGGGATGGGCAGAGGGAGGGGGAGAAGAAGAAAGAGAAGGAAGGGAGGGGATAAGGGAGAGGAAGAATAGAAGCCTGGGGGGGGTAAGGGTGAGGAAGACAGAGAAATAAGGGAGGGGGAAGGGAGAGCGATGAGCAGGAGGAGGGGGAAGGGAGAGGGATGAACAGCGCGAGGGGGAAGGGAGATGGATCAGCAGAGGGAGAAACAGAGGGAAGGAATGGAGATCTGGGCAAAAGACCAATTAAAGCTGGGTGAAATGAACAATAAATACAACATCGGGATAACTGGATAAAAATACATGATATTTCTTTTGCCTCTGATAATAACTAGAGAACAGCCAATCCCCGCTGATCTCATCCGCAAGGAAATCTCTACACCTCTAATCCGACCAGTTTCAGACGATTATTCAACTGAGGATGCTCTTCTACATAAAATATTTTCTACTGACCTACTAGTGTTAGCTTAACCGCAATATATACGTCTTTTTAATATGGAGAACTGGTATTTAGCAGAGCTACAGATTGTATGGGACTGCGTTTCCTTCCGCGTAATCTTAGTTCGGCGTTTGAGTAGCACTGTACAGTACGTTATTTAGTTTTAATATGTAAAATTTCAGCGGTTTCTTTTGCAAGTTACAGAATTCGAGTTGCAGCAAGAATATCAACAAGAAAGACACCATCGATGGGAAAGAATATGCGGAATTTTAACCTCCCCTCCTTAGCACGATTGCTCTTTCGTTCACCCCGCTCATTTTCCCTCCTACATCCTGAAATTTATCTTGTCCCTTCGCCTTCAGTTCAGTTTCTCTTCGCTCATCCAGTGTTACATCAAGAAAGAATCCCATTAATCTTACATTTCCTCCAGACTTCATTACGTACATGCACATTTAAGCAGCCTTCCTTGAGCTTTAGAGTTTTTGCCTTCGTCTCTATAAATTTTAGAGTTCTTTCAGGTTGCAAGGTTTCTCTCTCTCTCTCTCTCTCTCTCTCTCTCTCTCTCTCTCTCTCTCTCTCTCTCTCTCTCTCTCTCTCTCTCTCTCTCTCAACAAGCAGGTACAAGTTTCCCCCTCTCTTCCCTCTTCTACTTACATTTTCAAGAGTTCCGGGAAACACGTGAACAGTATTCTCTCTTCCCCATCTCTGGAGACACAAATATTTTTTAATTCTTATATAAAGGGTTCTTGACAAGCCTCCAAGAGCTTTTTTATTTATATTTTTTGACCGCTTCGACAATTTTTCCAGTGGCACGACCTAATGTTACCTTCCTGGTTCGTGAATAATGGGACCATCTTTTTTTTAACATCATTTTTTATTTTCTGTTTCTTGGGTTCTACGGATGTTTAAATTTACATGTTTACTTCTTTTTATCTTCCCCTTGCCCCTTATTTACATTTCTAAATGAGCTTTCCCTGTTTTTCTTACTCGATTTCTTCTTCTTCTTCCTCATTTGCTTCTTTTTCTTCTTTTCAGACTTTCACTGTTATTGCTGTCAACTCATTCCTGGCCTCCTCTCGTCGTCGTCTACTCTCCTCCTCCTTCTCCTCCTCCTCCTCCTCCTCGTCTTTCAGTTCCCCTCCATCAACACTTATTTCATTCAGCTTTCCCTTTCCTCGTCCTTCACTTCCAGCTCCGTCAACACTGTCCTTAGTCGTTTTCCTCTCCTCTTCCTTATCTTCCCCTTGACCTGTCCATCACTTCACTTCCACTTCTCTCTACTCTTCACTTTTATTTTTACATGATCACTCCTCAGTGTCTCTTTCCCCTTTAGTTCCACTTGCATTAGCTTCTCTCTTGTTTTGCATTCTTCGTTTCCTTTTATCCTCTTCTCCTGGTCCTTAACTTTCGACGTGCCTTAATCTCTCCTAATCATTTATCTTCCTTGTCCATTATATTCACTTTTATCATCTGTTTACCATAATTTTTCAATACCCACCCATCTTCTTCTACATTAAAATAAATTCGTAGGCGTGGCTTGATCGCATATCCTCCCAAACAGAAGCCGTCTATTCTGTCACATAAGCTCCACAGCCTCCAAATTTTTTAGTGTTCCTTACAACTTAACAATGAATTTTTATTTCTCTAGGACACATTTTTTCCTCTATGATGCATCTTTGTTTTCTTAATGAACATTTTTTCCCTCCATGATTCATTTTTTCCTTGTGACGCATTTTTGTTTTCTCTGTGACTCATTTGTATTTTCTTTATGACGCACTTTTAATTTCTCTGATGCATTTTTTTCTCTGAGGCATTTTTTTTCTTCTTTATGACACATTCTTATTTTTCCTTTGACGCATTTTTATCCCCAAGACGCATTGTTATTATCTCAGTGACACATTTTTATTATCTCTGTGATCCATTTTTTTTTTCTCTCTCTCTCTCTGTGACCTAGTTTTGTTTTCTCTTATGTGTTTTTCCTCAAATGATGCATCATTATTTGCTTAAAGACTCGCTTTCATTTTCTCAGTGATGCTTTTCTTTTTTCTCTCTATGACGCACTTTTATTTTCTTTATGGAGCATTTTTTTTATATGACGCATTTTATTTTCTTCATGACGCATTTTTTTTTTCGTATGATGAGTTTTTTTTCCCTCCATGATGCATTTTTATTTTCTTTATGATGCATTTTTATTTTTCCAGTGATGCTTTTATTTTTCCTCCAAAACACATTTTTATTTTCCCTATGATGCATTTTTATTTTCTCGGACAATTTTTTTTATGTGACGCATTTTTATTTCCTCTCTACTTTTTCCGGACGATTTTTTCAGCTTCGAGGAACTTTTCGAACTTGAGATATATATATATTAAAACCTTTGGCCAACAGAGACCTTTCCTTACCTGAGCCAAATCGTCTGGTGATAGAAAGCATAAGCTAGAATAAACGTCAGAGGAGTGAAGGGGTTAACAGTGAGAGAGAAGAAACATTAAGAGTGCCCCACAGAACACAAGAGATTTATAAAAGTCAAAACACTGCTTTCTATGCGATTTGTGTTTTTATTCTCTATCCCAAGCTTTAATATACTCAAGGGTGCGTGCTTCTGACTCCTCTTAATATTCTTATCCCTTCTTTATGCCGAGAAAAATCCTTGAATAGGTTTAGGTAAGTAGGTACTGTCTGTATTTTTCCCCTGTTGATTTTTTCTCATCAGTGTGTGTGTTCTGTGGAGTGGTGAGGTGGTGAAGTGTGTGTGTGTGTGTGTGTGTGTGTGTGTGTGTGAGAAAGAGAGAGAGAGAGAGAGAGAGAGAGAGGACGAGTGAGAACCAGTCTGAGGGCGAGACAGACAGAACGACAGAGATATTGCAGTCTGGGTTAGCTGGAATCTGGTAATAAAGAGTGAGTGAGAGACGGAGTGAGTGGCTTGATGAAATTAGATATCGCGCAGCCCCCTTCCTGTCATGACGAAATAGTTTGTAATTGTTTTAAGGCTCTCATTTTCTCCCTTCTCTCAAAGTTGTGCATCAGATTTCTCAGGCGTGAAAAATGAATTAGTGTTTGAGCTGTGAGTCAAGATAAATTTCCCTTTGGTTTAAATTCTCGTGTTTTAGGAGAGAGAGGCAAAACAAATTCCCGTCCTGTTGATATTCTGGTGTTATAGGAAAGAGGCAAAATAAATTTCCTTTTTGCTGAGTTTTATAGTGTTTGAGTAGAGAGTCAAGATATATTTCCCTTTGGTTTAAATTCTCCAGTTTTAGGAGGGAGGCAAAATAAATTCCCTTCCTTGTGAAAATCTGGTGTTATACGAAAGAAGCATAATAAATTTCCCTTTTGCCGAGTTTTTTAGTGTTTGAGGAGGGAGGTTAGACTGATTTCCTTTGGTTTAAATTCTGGTGTTTTAGGGGAGAGGAAAGATTAATTTCATTTTGCCAAAATTCTCACTTGTTTTTCGCCCAGTTTTATTGCCCTTTTTCTATGATGACAGGTGCTGGCGAGGGGCGCCTTTACGTGGTGGCACTGATATGAACGGGTGGATCCACTTCCTGGTCATACAAACAACCATCAGTTCCCTCCATATCCCATCAAAAGGTGGATGGTGGACTGCCGGAAGAGGGCAACTTCAGCAAGCAGTCTACTGTGTCCACATTCAGATGAGACTGAGGTTGCTACTACTACTACTACTACTACTACTACTACTACTACTACCACTATCACTACCACTACCACTACTATTACTTCTACATGAGGACGACTTGTTTTTGCCTTTTTTTCCTTGCCTCAGCATGGCGTTTTTATTCATTTTATAAAAAAATCGCATTCATAAAGTTAATTAAGACTACATCTAACCCTCCAGTTCGTAAGTCTCTCTGAAGCACAATAAAATCACCTGGAGGTATTATGATTTCAAAAAAATGCGAGGAAATTGTGTAACTTTTCTTTACCAGTGTTATATATTACATTTTGTGCCTTAAAAAAATGAGTTAATATTTTTGCCGCGAAGAAAAAATGAAAAGATAATAAAAATATAATAAAATGTTTCTATCCTTACTCAGTTTTATATTTTTTATTTTCTTCAGTTTAATAATCGCCTTAGCACCTTGACATCTATTTTTTTTTTTTTTATCATGTAGCTACTTATGGGATATTTTATTTATTTATATAAAAGGCCTCTTGTGCTGAGAGAGTTGATGAAGGCGACTACAAACCTCTCATATTTGTTGAGTCTCTTGGGCTAAACCGATTTACCCGGAGAAACTAAGCAAACTCGATAACATCCAGTAATTCTCTCTCTCTCTCTCTCTCTCTCTCTCTCTCTCTCTCTCTCTCTCTCTCTCTCTCTCTCTCTCACACACACACACACACACACACACACACACACACACTGTTAAATATAATAATCATTTCTCAGCTCTGAAAAGTGAGTTTGTGTTTAGGCAGAGAAACAAAATAATTTACTTTGCTCCGATGCTCACTTTATTCAACTTTTATCGGCAACCTCTTTAGTGTAAGGACATTTTGTTGACTTTCATCATCTCCCCACCAACTTCACGATTGTTACTCAGCACAGGTAAAGCATCTCATATGGAAATCAACTTACACCTATTCTAGCTTCTTCAATTTTGTAAGTCTCGAGAGTTGAATCGCACGCTGGAAAGATAAGAACTGAGTTAAAGTGAGGGGATGAAGGGATGAGATAACTTTCATTTCCTCGTCAAAGTTGTGCATCAAATTTCTCGTGCGCGAAAAGTAAGTTAGCGTTTATACAGAGAGACAAGTTTTCGTTCCCTCATAGCCAGATTCTCCCTTGTTGCCGTGTTCATTTTTTTTTTTAACCTCTTCAGAGCGATGAGATTTTTTTTTCCTTCCTCGTTCCAAGCTGGCGATTTTCTTTCAGTTTAGGATACATTTATTTTTTTTGTTAAAGGTTTCTTGTAAAATGTATAATGGTAATGATGTTCTATAGAAGATGTCCTCTGGCTGAAGCTAATATGAAATGATAGGAGCTGGTTTGATGAGTTGGTATAAAATTGTATGAAATGGTATAAGGTAATGATTGATATGAAATGGTATGAGGTGGTATAATATATTGATAGTAATATGATGAGCTGGTATGATATGGTATGGCCTGGCATGAAACGATATGAACTGGTGTGAAATGGTATGAGTTGGTGTGAAATGATGAGTTGATGTGAAATGGTATGAGTTGGTATAAAATGATGAGCTGGTATGAAGTGGCAAGAGCTGGTATGAAATTATATTGCCCGATATGAAATCACATTGCCTGGTATGAAATTATATGAGCTGGTATGATTTAAATCCTCCCATTTGGAAATATTACCCCAAAGCTGAATTAATTTTAGGAGAGGGACCCTCATTTTGATAACATTGAAAACAGTCTCTGTGCCATTTTTTTTTTTTTTTTTTTTTTTTGAGAGAGAGAGAGAGAGTCCATACATCAGAGCTCTCGACCAGGGAAAGTGAGTCTTGTTTGAGTTCAGATGAAAAAAAAAAAAAATTCCCCTTATTCAAAATTTCGCTTTTTCACATTTAACGTAACATTATTTAACACTTGGGCTTTAGTGACGCACTGTTGGAAGAGAAAACTAGAGGTGACCACAGCAAGAGAGGGCTAATGGTAGAGTATTTTCTGACTCTTGTGACTAATTCTCAGCTAAGTGACGTTGTTTGACACTAGGTGGAGTAAAGAGTAATGGAAGAGGGGAGAATGAGAGGATTAACTTGTACTTGCATTCTCTCTCTCTCTCTCTCTCTCTCTCTCTCTCTCTCTCTCTCTCTCTCTCTCTCTCTCCCCCTAATGCTCTTAAAAAGTCTGATTCTAATAACGATACCATTACCTCGTTAACAAGAAATCTACTCATTCTAACGATTACACTTCCCCTCATCATATTTCCGCGAAGTCCTTGCATGGCTTAGTATACTCCGGGTCAGATATATTTCCCTTCCAAGTGCTTGCAGAGTAAAGTATGCTCAAATATATTCTCCATGCTGAGTGCTGACGCAAAATTGGTCCTTTATTATACCTTCAGCGTCTAGGGCTCTTCACCTCTTCAGCACGAGGGGGGTCAGAGGTCAGAGTGAAGCCTTGAGTTCATTATCGACCTGGGCTGACTGAAAGTGTAACTTGGTGCTCTGACTTGGAATGGCTCTTGACACTGATTGCCGAGGTGATTGAGTTTTGTACTGGACTGAGTGAACAGTATTTGGGAGCGAAGGTGAGGATAAAAAGGAAGATGACGAGGATTATAAAGAAGATGACAAGGACAATAAAGATGATAAAGTTGAGAATGATGTAGAGGATAATGAGGATTTAGACGACAATAATGATGTAGAAGATAATGATGGAGACGATAATAAAGATATACACGATAATAAAGATTTACATGTTGATAAAGTTGTTCGTTACTTTTGTCTTCTGCGTGTCCTGGCTTTAAAGATTACCTGGTACCGGAGTAGAGATTCTGAAATAATTATATGAGTAAAGGTGTTGACTGCAGGGGGGCAGACTGAGCATTGTCCAGAACTGTGTTTAGAATATTACGGGCGAGCAGATTACGAGTTCCGAGGTGATGATGATGATGATGATGATGATGATGATATTGTGTTCTATATTGTAGTGGGAGCGAAGCACAGATTAGGAGATAAGCAGTTAAGTTGCTTCTCTACTGTCTTCCACCTGTGGAATTGAAGTATAGTGGAGTAGAGGTTTCAGGATCGTAATGATGATGATGATGATGATGATGAGTGTATGTTCTACCCTGTTTTGGTTCATAATAAGTGGGAGCTTAGTAGGTTATTCCCGTAGTTAAATAAAAAAAAAAATAATCGTAATTACTTGACTTTTTTTTTTTAGTTTTGGTTTAAATGTTACAAGGGAAGGGATTTAATGCGTGTCTGTATAATGATTAGGCCAATTAAATAAAAAGCTTTACAGTTTTTCCCCTGCTGTATTCTAATTTATAATAATACACGCGGGCGTAGTGGAGTTTTCTAGTTAAATATAAAGGTTAAGAATTTTTTTATACTATGTTCTGGTTTAAAATATTACGAGGGAGAAAACTAGATCCACTCGGATGATTACAAAAGTTGATTGAAAATGTTAAAAATTTTGTGCTCCACATTGTGTTGGTGGTTGATTATTGTTATTATTATTATTGTTATTATTATTATTATTATTATTATTATTATTATTATTATTATTATTATTATTATTATTAATACAACTAATACTGTAAATACTGCTACTACTACGACTACTACTACAGTACCACGACTACTACTGCTATTACTATTACTACTGTTAGTACTACTATAACTACTGCTACTGCTACTACTACCGCCACTATTACTTCTACTACTACTATTACTATTGCGTCTACTACTACTTCTACTATTATTATTGTTATTATTATTATTATTATTATTATTAGTAGTAGTAGTAGTAGTATCATCATCATCATCGTCATCATCATAACGTACGAATGCAACAAGATTTGGAAGTGATTACCTTGGTTGGACAGAAATGTTTATGGCAGAGATAATCTAGCATTCCTATACAGTGTTCCAGATTACAATACTGCACCTGGCTGGGGTAAATGTTGCAAGGGGATTACATTAGTCAAGTAAAGATGTTGATTGCAGTGGTACAGCCATAATTTTGTCCTATTCTGTGCCTTTTACATTATTACCAGGGGCGAAGGATTGCAAGTTGATTATCTCAGCCACATAAAGGCGTCCATATTTTGTCCCAGTAGAAATTAATCGTTTGTATTTTGTCTCGCTGTAAATTAAACGTTCCTACTTTTGTCTCACTGGAAATTAAACGTTCCTATTTTGTCTCACTGGAAATTAAACGTTCCTATTTTGTCTCACTGGAAATTAAACGTTCCTATTTTCTTTCACCAGCAATTGAACGTTCCTATTTTCTCTCACTGGAAATTAAACGTTCCTATTTTGTCTCACTAGAAATTAAACGTTCCCACTTTTGTCTGACTGGAAATTAAACGTTCCTATTTCCTTTCACCAGCAATTGAACGTTCCTATTTTGTCTCACTGGAAATTAAACTTTCCTAATTTGTCTCACTGGAAATTAAACGTTCTTATTTTGTCTCACTGGAAATTAAACTTTCCTAATTTGTCTCACTGGAAATTAAACGTTCCTATTTTGTCTCACTGGAAATTAAACTTTCCTAATTTGTCTCACTGGAAATTAAACGGTCTTATTTTGTCTCACTGGTAACTAAACGTTCCTATTTTGTCTCAGTAGAAATTGAACGTTCCTATTATCTCTAGGCAGGAATTACAGAACCTTGTGGGCATTTGCATGATATATTCCCATCCAGCCATGCGCCACATCAGTGACTTATTACACCTGCATATCATTATCAGAGACTTCCACGCCATCACGCACATTTCACTTGATGAACCTTGACCTCTTCCGCGCAGCACAAATTTAGGATGAGAGAGAGAGAGAGAGAGAGAGAGAGAGAGAGAGAGAGAGAGAGAGACGATGAATGACAGTGAAGGACAGGCTTGGTTCGCTGTCTGTTCCCAGTGAGGGTTTTGATGGACTGGCATTTGAAGCTACTGAAGGGAGATGCTGACAGAGAATGATAGGTAGAGTGCAAATAGTATCATCGTACTGCTTAATGTTTCATATTTCTGTACTCTGCATATAATGACAGGTGTTTACGAATTACAGATAGATAAATAGATAGGTAGATAGTAGAGATGAAATATTAATTGATTTTTAGGTCTTTCTTTAAGCATCCATTGTTGTTGTGTAATGTCATCGGGTGTATAGCTTTTCCCGCATCATTGTTTATATGTACAATGTGGAAAAATTAAATCCATAACACGTGAAGCATAACACGGGTTTCAGGTTCTTATTTATATTCATTGCTTATTGGTCAGTACCCGTGACATTGTTGTTCCACGAACTCCATTTCTTGTTGAGTCGATGCGCATGATTTGTTAATATTACGAAGTTATGTATATGGCCAGGTATTAGTTGTGTGTGTGTGTGTGTGTGTGTGTGTGTGTGTGTGTGTGTGTGTGTGTGTGTGTGTGTGTGATAATGAATATAGAATGGAAATGAAATTCGAATATAGAGAAGGGGATAATTGAAGGAGTACAAAAAAAAAAAAAACATTGACCATTAACTTAAATGAATGAAAGAAGACTTGATTATAATGTAAAAGGCAGTGAAAAAGTGAGGTAAAATTAAGAAGAAAAAAATGAAAAAAAAAAATTGAAACATTATTGGCCATTACCTTAAATGCATGAATGAAGATTTGATTATAAGGAATTAGGCAGTGAAAAGGGAGTTAAAATGAAAAAAAAAAAAAAAGAATGAAAAGAATGAAAAGTGACTAGAAAAACCATCTACTTAAGTGACCCTTGATAGATACATACAATCTCAAGGCAACTTCTGTACTTTTATCACACAGTATCATCTTACGTAGATTTGTAAGCTGGAACCTCCCCACTACCGGTATCAGCAAGAGTTTCTGCTTAATTACACCCTACATGGCTAATTACGGTAGAATAGAGCAATTTTCAGTGATAATCAGCCCCAATTAACTATGGCGAAGGTGGCATAGGAAACGTGAGACAAGGTGTTTATCCTCATAGATTGTCTCCTTCGTCTGTAGATACAGGAAATTGGCTACAGATACTGATAAACAGACTGATTGTGGAATAAAGAGCTGGAAATACATTGACAAAGTGTTAGTTTGATATAAGATTTGGTAAATAAATTAACGAACTGAAATATATATCAGAGAGAGAGAGAGAGAGAGAGAGAGAGAGAGTGCGTTCTAGATCCTTTTCTCTTTCCTCCCTTCCTTCACAGTCATCCTTTATTGGAGTCCTGTCCTGTCTTCCTTATCCTTTACTCTTGCCCTCATACCATTGTCCTATTCCCATCCCCCTGTTGTCCGCGCACACACACACACACACACACACACACACACACACACACACACACACACACACACACACACACACACACACACACACACACACACACACACACACACACAATTTCCTTCAACGTACTTTGAGTTTAGCATTTTCATCCCAGCAGGTATGAAAAAAATAAATATGTTACTCCCCACGTATTACCTGCGTGACGTGGGGTCGTTGAAAAGGAAAGGGTAGAGGTGTGGCCTGGGAATCTCTTGAACCTTTAATTACTAACAGGTGACACGGAGATTCAATATTAACCTCTTTGATTTGTAGCGGTATAAGGCTATGGTATCGTCGTTAGGACCATTTTAATCCCTTCATTCCTCTGACGTATCTTTCATTATTTTGTTGCAATCCCCGCGCGACTTTCTTCAGATTAGGAAGGATCTCTGGCAGTCAGGGTGGGTTAAGAATGGTTATATCAAACTCCTTTACTTCGACAAATCCCTCCATAACTAAATAAAATCGTCTGAATGCAGCAAAATTTAAATATAAAGTACTGTTCGTCTTAAGAGTGAAGGGATTAACAGTTGGTGGCTAACTTTTCTCCCTTTTGTCTGGTATGAAGTGATTTGGTAATGAATTGTGGATGAATTGATGTTTCACTCATTTCATTAGGCACTTTGCTGTGACTTCAAAATTATCTTCCCTCTAGTTCTTATTTTGTAATCCCTCACCACGCAATTCATCAGTGGGAAGAATGATGATGATGATGATGATAATGATAATGACGATAATTTAGCAGCTCGACCAGGCGAGCACGTACCCTGTAAGAGAACATTTATCCACCCATTCATCCAACCTGCCCTTCATCCTGCATAGTCTCATTCGGCACGGATGAACTCTGGACTAAACTATTTCTTCCAGACATTTAAGACGAGGACGACCAGTTTATCTTCCCTGGGCGCCATTACGTGAGCAGTAAACCCCAATTACCTCTTGGAATTTGACCCTGGTTGGCCACATCCAGTTCATAGTAAAAAAACATGTTATCATTAACCTTGAGACACATTTCGAAAGCAGGGTTCTGTTTTTTACGTCAAGTTTGAACTCCAACGCAAAATATCCTTCACCTGACAGACCCCAAAATTCCCTCATTTGACAAGACCAAGGACGTAGAGAGAGCACTATAAAGGGAGTCAGGTCACTGGGGAGGGTTTAATGAGACAAAAAGCCAACATTTGCTCCCCGTTTTTTTTTAACTGCTGTGTTCCTAGGGGGTGTATCTTCGCTGGTAGTTCCTTTTTCTATCGTTCCTGTGTTATATCCTGCAGCTTATCTGATTCCTGTGAGATGTTGCTTTACTCTGTGTGTGTGTGTGTGTGTGTGTGTGTGTGTGTGTGTGTGTGTGTGTGTGTGTGTGTGTGTGTGTGTGTGTGTGTGTGTGTGTGTGTGTGTGTGTGTGTGTGTGTGTGTGTGTGTGTGTGTGTGTGTGTGTGTGTGTGTGTGTGTGTGTGTGTGAGAGAGAGAGAGAGAGAGAGAGAGAGAGAGAGAGAGAGAGAGAGATTCTTGAAGTGGCTGGAGAACTGGAGAAGTCATCTGCTTTGCCATCCTAATTTGTAATAAAAAAACAAGACGCAGTATCAATGTTCAGGCCTGATCATTTAAAAACGACTGTAGAATCTCTATGATCTATGCGTTGGTGTACCTCTCTATGCGTTGGTGTACCTCTCTCTCTCTCTCTCTCTCTCTCTCTCTCTCCAAACCTACACAGACCACACAGAACCACCAAGCCATCCAGTTTTTGCGTGTTGGGTGTTACCTTAATGAGTCAGGCAGGTAACACGGTCAGGTGACGCCCCTCGGGATCCACTGATTGACCGCACCCTCACCCACACCCCAGCCCAGATAAAGGACAGTATATTGACAGGGAAATGGCTGACTGAATGCGCTCTCTCTCTCTCTCTCTCTCTCTCTCCTATATATACTAATCATAATAGCACTGCAACACTTAATTTAACACATACTTGAAAATAGTACGATCTTGTCCTGTTCACTCTCACTCCGACGATTTTTTTTTTTTTTTTCACTGGGAGTTCTAGACGATGTTATGACTGGAAATCAAGTAGTCCTAGACAGTTACTAAGACCGAGTAACTGACAAGGAGTTGGCGAAAATTAAACATATATATAGATTTTTTTTTTTATGTATTAGAATATTTTTGTGATCATAGGTGGATTTGTAGCATCTCACTAACATTCAGTACATAGTTTACACTTCGGTATTTCCTTTATTGTTCTCTGTTTTTATTTATTATTATTTTCAAAATACATTGGATAAGTAGCAAAAAGGGAGAATATTTTACGCGACACATTGAATGCAAAAATAACCAGATGAATAAGATTATCTAGGGAATATTCTAATAGGACGAGCATATTAACGCTATGTGGAAGTATGCCATTTAGTACTATCATGTTTTTTCATTTAATTCTTGCCTTTAGTAGACGCTCATAGGAGAACCCCATAGTAGCGTCAGTGATAACGAAGGCTGTATGTGGCCACTGCAGCACGGAAAGATGTAAAGTAAACAAAACCTGAAATTGGCAAGGATACAGGGCGAAAAATAAATCATCGTTGTAATAAAAGGGATATTCTGGTAAGGAAGAAATACTAAGGAGACTCATTAGTTGATTAGAATATACGTCTTGGTCTATTTCGATGGGGTGTAAAATATTCTACCTCAAATTGCTATGGAAAATCTCTCTAAAATCAGTACGAACTAATTAACAGGAAGAGAGAATAAAGGGAAAATTTTGTCCTCGGAGTTATAGGCAAACTTGGAAGTACCTAATGCAAGGGGTAATTAAAGTCACATTATCCCCTCCAGACAGAGAGAGAGAGAGAGAGAGAGAGAATGTGTGTGTGTGTGTGTGTGTGTGTGTGTGTGTGTGTGTGTGTGAGAGAGGCCTTCCTGAAGCTAAAAATTTTGATGGCGTCTGGTCTTTGGTTCCTTCTTCTTTGCATAACACACACACACACACACACACACACACACACACACACACACACAAGCGTCAGAGGAATTCATTGTCATTAAGTTGTATAGCAAATAGAGTCATTAAATCGAGCGACGCACCGTTGACATACATTAAAAACTCGCTTAATGACACCAAATATTTTTTCATGACTAATTGCATACAAACAGACGCTCTAATCACCCATCCAATGAAATCTATAAATCGCTCAATTACAATAGCACGGTCGTATTTTTCCGAACAGACGACGGTAAATACTGGCCTTTAAAACAATGTAATCCTCCAAATCCAAGATAATCCTCCACGAGCGATGTATTTACCACCAGCGCATTATATACTGATGTGTAGAAATCTCCTTTAGGCTACATAATGCCCCTGACTGAGGTGTATCTTTTAGCACTGTATTATGTTAAGTTTGTCTACGTTACTAAAATGTCTGTAACCTGTTAATTTTTTTCCTCTTTCTGTAGTGACCTTATCTGTTTCTGTCGGTCGATTCTTTTATTTTCTCTCCTTTTATTTTCTTTGTTTTTTTCTTTTATAATCCAGGTTCACTGAGTAAGCAGCTAATGTGGAAGAAAAAGGGATAAGACAAAGGCTGTAATTTTGAGAAGGAAAAATGCTAGTATAATAATAATATCGAGGTACAATAAAGAATAGACAGA
Organism: Coenobita brevimanus; assembly: GCF_032717465.1. Classification (NCBI taxonomy): domain Eukaryota; kingdom Metazoa; phylum Arthropoda; class Malacostraca; order Decapoda; family Coenobitidae; genus Coenobita; species Coenobita brevimanus. The sequence continues at coordinate 15,150,075 of NC_137033.1, forward strand.
TAGACAGATAAACAGATAGATTGATAGACATAGAGATAGATAGGGACAGAGTGGAGAATAAAGCATGTGAGGAGGTCTGAAAGCTAATCATACCAATTCGGGATCTGGAAAAACTATATATTCATTGTGGAGAGATCAATCAGGGCTTATGGAAGGTATTAGGAACACGTGGAATGAGAGATATGTTGCTGAATACCGCACAATGACACTGACAAAAAAGGTCGTGACCAGGTTGATTAAAAGGTTTATTTAAGTGTGTAGGAAGCGATGTACGAGGTAGAGGAGAAGGTAGATGAACACGGTGAGTGTATGAATAAACTCTCTATCAATCTATCTATCTAACTATCTGTTTGTCTATCTGTCCACCTGTTGCCAGACGTCTTAATTCTGTAAGATGTGGCCACAAACAAATCACCTCCACATCGCTCTACCCTCTTCCATTTGGCTACACTCCCTCCAGCTCACGAGTACATCCCCTCACTCATATATCTCCCCACTCCGTCTCTCCATCTCATCCTCTCCCTTTCCACGTCGCCCACATACACCCTTCTCGTCAATCTTTCATTCTCCATCCTGTCCATAACAATAAGCGAGGTATTTAAGCTGAGAAAACGAGGGAACCAACGAATAATGGGAATGAATGGAGTAAATATAGATAGAGATGTACAATTGGCATCAAAAATCCTGTCTCCTGTCCTGCCTTTGTCGCCATCATCCTTGAAATTTTGTCTTGTGAATCTACAGCAAACAACACCGATGACAATGATCTGTGGCCAAAAAACTAAGTGTCACCATCATCTCGCTACCCACATTTATTTTTGGAATCCGCAGAGAAAGAACTCCATATGACAACAGGACTTTGGAGGTCGATTCTACATGGCAAGGAATATTGTACCCCCTTTTTCAATCACGGCTGTCGACATATTACTCCTTTTTCCTTAGATATTTATAAGTGCATTTACTTATGTGGATTCTCGAGCCTGTAAAGTGAAGCTGAGAATTTCGAAAACTTGAATGATAAGAAAATGGATGTTTGACCCATTTTGACGCACACCCTAATGAACCCTTTCAGCCCAAGGAAGTAATATTTTCCTTATTCTTGTTGGCTCCAGACGATTTTATTCAGCTCAGAGAAGACGTCTAGGAGCAAAGGTTAATGAAATGTACATATAAAGCATCCAGCTCGAACAAGACTCCCATCACCTGCATAGAGCCCATGTTCACAGAGAAAATGCTGAGCGTTATAGAGATGTGTAGAGCTTAAACTCTTTACTGTCCTTCACTACCGCTCATTTCATACAGGATCCCACTTTTTTGCACCTGTGTGTGTGTGTGTGTGTGTGTGTGTGTGTGTGTGTGTGTGTGTGTGTGTGTGTGTGTGTGTGTGTGTGTGTGACAGGCAGACAGAGAAAGAGACAGAATACATTCACCGTCGACCCACCACAGCATCACACCTTCGTCACCTTTAAGCCCAGTCCTCCGCATCCCTTCCTCATTGCTCCCTGTCCTCTCTCTCACTCTCACTCTCCATTACTCACACAGATCCCTCACCTTCTCACTTCCCCTTTACGCCCACTTCCTGCTTCCTGTGTCTTCATTTGCTTTAATCTGATTCTTCGTTGCAGTTAATTTCTTTTCTTTGTCACATATTCTTACCGAAATTTTTGGTTTACAATCTTCTTTTGTTTCAATTTGTGTTGTTTGTTCACTGTCGTTAATCTGTCAGCTATTGCACGACTTTTTCTCATTGCTTCCAGCTTCCATACATGTTGTGCCTAATGTTGTGCCTAAATGTTGTTCCTATTATTTTTTGCCGTGGTTAATTTGTTTCCTCCCTCACCTCCCCTTACCATTGTTTCCTGGTATTTTCTTATATATATATATATATATATATATATATATATATATATATATATATATATATATATATATATATATATATATATATATATACATATATATATATATATATATATATATATATATATATATATATATATATATATATATATATATATATATATATATTTTCTTGTAACTCATCTCCTTGTCACCATTTTTCTCAGCCAATGTTTCGTCGGCCATTTTCCACCCCCACTTCTGTTAAACTTTTTCAACTTTCTCCATCACGGTTTACAGTTTCCTGGAATTGAAAACACTTCCACATACCATAGTATTGTTCGCTCTTTTCCTCCCTAATTTAATGTACATCCCACTGCTGGTGAGATTTGCATAGCTATCTCCATTACTGTCTACTATCTTCTAAAATGAAAGTAAGCCAACCAACTCTTTTATTTTAACTTCTATCGTACTGCTGTTGAGGTCTGAATAGCTATCTCCAGTTCTATATAACTTCCTCTTCCATTAAAGACACTCCCACCTACTGTTTTACTGCTTCTTCTGTCTTTTCTTTTCTTTTTTCTTTTTTTTTTTTTTAGCCTACATCGCACTGCATTTTCAACTTTGCACAACTTTTCCCGTCAGCATCTGTTATTCCTGAATTGGAAACACGCTCCCCTTCCGGTTTCCTGATTTTTCTTCCATTTTTAACTTTAAAGTTAATAGAATTTCTTTTCAACCTTTCGTATCCCTCTCCATTATTGTTTACCATTTCCTTCCATTATCAACGACTTCCCTCTACCAGTATACTGCTTTCTTTTTCTCTCCATTCTCTTCCTCCTCTTCCTCCTCCTCCTCCTCCTCCTCCTCTGTTGTTCTGTCCTTGTCTTTAACCATACACTTTTCATTAGCCGTAACCATTATATAAAAAACAGCCTTGGAAGGAGCAACATCCCTACTGTTGTTAGCTTTCCTTTGTACTCCTTTGAACTCCCACACTCTTCCTCTCCCCACCACCGCAGGGACTCAGTTTCCCCTACCCCAGGAACCCACCATTGTGTTGTGTTTATTCCATAGCCTCGCCATTTGCACCGTATTTAGTCCCTATTAGGTTGAATTGGCCTAGAAATTTGCAGTACTTCTTATCTGGTTGTGTCTTTGCTTAAACCATCATTTACTCTGCTCCTCATAGCCAGTTTTCTTCTTCTCTGTTCTTCTTCTTTGCATATCTGCCTTCAGTCCTATTTACTATCTTCCACTGAATACATTCCCTCCTACCGTGTCTCGCCAATCGCTGCTTATCCACAGGCTATCTTCTCCTTTTTGTTTCTGCCTACCCATACTGATTTCCTCCCCATTCCAACTCCACGCCGTCAGAATTTCGCCTCTGTGCAACACTGCCACCAAGTCTTTCGCTGTTTTCTCATTTCTTCTACATTCTTCTTCTTCCTTCTCTTCTTTAATTCTTCCTGTCAGTACTCTTTCCTTCATATCCCACCTCCTTCACCTCAGAGACACATTTTCTAATCCTTTTACTGCCTGTTCTTCCTTCCTGTCTTGTATTTCTTCTTCCTCCTGTTTTATTTATTTCCTTGCCCGTTCTCTTTTCTTCCTCATTACCTCAGGGACACACGTTTCTCACTGCCATCACCACAACCACCACCACCACTAATCTTTATACTACTTTCTCCTCCTTTCCATCTTGTATTTCTTCTTCCTCCTCTTTTATTTGCCCTTTCTCATCTCTTCCCGACCACCACCACCACCACTTCCACTCACCACTCCCACTCCTACCACTCCCACTCTCAACCTTCACCATTTTCCCCACCTCATCCCTCACCATTTCCCCCCGCAACCCCTCACTACTTCCTCCCATCCCCGCCACCGCCACCACCCACGTGTTGTGCTCACCTCATAACCTCATTACCTACACCATTTTATCCTTATTATCCTGGAGTGGCGAGAGAGTCTGTAGCATTTCAGGGTTGGTTGGGTCCTTCTCCTTTGATTTCCCTCTGCTTTCCACTGCTTCCTCTACCTTCCTCAACTTTACTTTGTGTTTCAACTTTCCACAGTCATTCTCAACACTTGTTACCGTCTCCTTCCATCCAAAACACATCCACCTTTTACGTTATTCATTTCTATTTGATTCATTCATTTAAGTCTACATCACAGTCCTCTTCTTTGCATAACTACATCCATCACTATTTACAGTTCCTTTTCTCCACCCATTCCCACTCATCGTTTTATTTTTTTGTCTTCCATTCCATATTGCAGCCATTTTATATCCACTTTAGCAAGTCATAGGCATAAACAGAGCTTTGGGGGAGTTTAATTTACTTTTTTCTTTATCTGTGGCGCCTGGTCGACTTCCAGATTGCAACATTTTTTTTTTCTTTTCTTTACGGATGAAATGAAAAAGACAAGTCGTGTTTTTAGTTTGGACCTTCAGTTTGGATTTTAAGATTTCCCCGATAGTACACACACACACACACACACACACACACACACACACACACACCACTCTAACCTACTCTCTCTCTCTCTCTCTCTCTCTCTCTCTCTCTCTCTCGCTTCCCCCTACCCCACAGACACGCCTCACAAAATATATTCTCCCGAGCGGCCCATTTCGTGTGCCCAATGCATAAATTTTCGTGAGGGTGAAAGAAGATTGCGTGGAGTGGGAAGCGGGAGGTTACAGGCTGTAGGAATTCTCGCCCTGAAATATTTTAACGTGGTTTTGAAGGGCGCCGTCAGCTCAGCAGGATGTATGTGTTTGAGTGAGTGAGTGAGTTTGTGTGTGGGGGGGGGCATTTTGTGTGTGTGTGTGTGTGTGTGTGTGTGTGTGTCTGTGTGTGTGTGTGTGTGTGTGTGTGTGTGTGTGTGTGTGTGTGTGTGTGTGTGTGTGTGTGTGTTTGGGTGAGTGGGTTTGTGTGTGTGTTTGTGTTTGGGTGAGTGGGTTTGTGTGTGTGTGTGTGTGTGTGTGTGTGTGTGTGTGTGTGTTTGGTAAGTAGGTTTGTGTGTGTGTTTTTGAGTGAGTGAGTTTGTGCATGTGTGTATGTGTGTGTGTGTGTGGCAACTGAAAGAGAAATAACCTGACTATGCTTCCCGAGAAACTTATGACATGAGTGACTGAAAATTTACCAACTCAACCCGGAAGAGCTAAGGAAGGAGTGAATTAGAATATAACTCCTCTCCTCAGATAAGTTATAGCAATAGTAACTTTTAAAAATTTACTTTACGTGAGGAAGTTAGGGTATAAGTGTCTGAAGGTTAGAACTACTTGTGAAAACGTTTGATGGGAAAACGTTTTGTCTGTGGTGATAAGCTGAGTGAAGTAAACATAGGAGGGGCAACTGTATTAATTATTACATTGTTTATTACTTGCTTTGATAGGTAGGTCTTGAGACTATAGTGCGTTTGTTCTAAATTGACAAATATCCCTAACTCCCAGCTCAGTTGATGGCCAGGTGCAGCCAGACAGGAGGGTTGTTTTGACTAGTAACGAAGGAGATTCTTTTCTTCCCCATAACTAAGGTCAATCGAGTTTCATGGAACCACGAATTTAGGCGGTATTCTGGTGCTGTCCGGAAGGTTACTAACACCTCTTCCTTACCGGTTTATTCCTGATTCTCCTCCGTTACTATGGTCTTGTGTGTTATTCATGCAATCAGTGTCGACATTAATAAGAAATAACAAGCAAAAAAGAGGATACCAATGGGTAGTTTGGAAGTTAAATCGGTAAGGAGTAGGTGCTAGGGAGCCTCCTTACCCGACGAGAATACGAACCTTAATATTACCGTTGTGAAAGTAGGACAGTTCCATCAAACTAACGCAAACTAACTACGAGTAACGAGTGATGAAGGTGCAGTATAGCAGCCTCTCATCGCCTTTGGAACTACGAGCCACCTGCCCAAAGCAAGGCCTTTAATCCGGCTTCATTAGTTCATCAGGACACTACCATGAGTAAACTATGCATAATAAATAATGTTAAAGATGATGTACAGTTTTGTTGACGTAAAATAAGATTGAATCTGCATCCCAACCCAGGCGAGTATTGCGAAAGAGTGTGAGTGAATGGGATTGTGAGTGAGTGACAGCGTGAGAGAGTCAGTACGTTCGTGAGAGTAAAGGTACTGGTGAGTGTGAAGGAGAAAATGTGAAGAAGAGTACTGTTTTTAGTACACCGATGTGAGAAAATATGAGAGTAGAGGAAAATATCAGAGTGCTTTGTACGTGAAAAAAGGTGAGGGAGTGAATAAGTAGGAGTGTGAGTGAAAGTGAATGAATGTGTCAGAGAGTGTCATAGTGAGTGAGGGTGCGAGGAAGCCTGTGAGTGAGTGAGAGTGGATATGAGAGTGACTGAACGAGAGAGTGAATGAGTGCAAAGGAAAAAGACCCATGCCTTCCCTCCTCTCTCCCTCTTCCGATACTGCCATCCATCTCTCTCTCTCCATCTCTTTCTCTCCTATTCCTCTCTTATCTCTTCTACCTCTCTCCTGTTACCTCTCCTTTCTTATTCACTTCTTACCTGTCCTCTGGTCTATCTCTTTCCCTCTGTCTCCTCGTCCCTTTAATGCTGTCTCAGTGTCTCATTTATTATCTCTTCTCCCTCTCTACTCCTACCAAGCTCTTCGTCTTCCCCTCTTCCATACCCTCTAATCATCCGTCTGTGTCGCATTTCTGTTTTTCACCATTATCTCTACATCTCTCTCTCTCTCTCTCTCTCTCTCTCTCTCTCTCTCTCTCTCTCTCTCTCTCTCTCTCTCTCTCTCTCTCTCTCTCTCTCTCTCTCTCTCTCTCTCTCAATAAGGAGTTCCGCCACACCTTTGATGAAGAGGGCCAAATCTAATCACAACAAGTAGATCGATTCCTACCTTCATCTACGCCTTAACAACTACTTTCCCCCTTGAAAGAGAGAGAGAGAGAGAGAGAGAGAGAGAGAGAGAGAGCAAATGAAAAGTCTTTATCTCCCAGTCCCTCCTCACTTTGTCGCTAGGTACCGTACAAGAAAATGGAGAGAAGCAGCACTTTGTCGTATTTTAATGCCGAGGAAAATTTCGTAGAAAAGATGGAAAGCAGTTATAAGAATGAGAAGTGAAGAATGTGTGATTATTACGTTTATTATTATTATTATTATTATTATTATTATTATTATTATTATTATTATTATTGTTGTTGTTATTAGTGTTATTATTGCTATTACTATTTTTATTACCATTATTTTTATTATTATTTGTGTTATTGTTATTATTATTATTAGTAGTAGTAGTAGTAGTAGTATCATTACTATTTTCTTTCTATTATTGTCATTACTATTATCATCATTATTATTACTATCATGTCCTTTGTTTTTGCATCCCCGGCCAGTCCACAAAGTCTCTTCAACAACGAATAATATCTACTAAGGACAGCAGGAACAATATATATCATCCTCGACCTGCAATGGCAAAAAACAAACCAGTGACGCAAAGGACGTAACAGCATAAAAATAGCGAGAGAGAAAATATTAATATCAACGAGAACGACATAACAAAACAAAGGTAAACAGAATCGACACCAAAAGCAACATTGATCGCTATACTAAATTAACATCAACATTAACAACATTGATAAAAGAGAAAAAAAAGCCCCACTGAAAAAAAAAAAAAAAGTGTTTTTTTCGTAAATTAAAAAATGTATATAAATTATTTGTGTTGAGTCTGGGGCTTCGGGAGAGCAGGTTAAAAAAAATCTCTTGGTTGAGGCAGCTTAAATTTGTACCTCACGCATTTATTAGAGGGAGAGAGAGAGAGAGACAGACAGACAGACAGAGACAGAGACAGAGAGAAACAGAGAGACAGACAGACAGACAGAGACACAAAGACAGACAGACAAACAGAGACAGATAAAGACAGAGACAGACAGACAGACAGACAGACAGAGACAGAGAGACAGAAAGACACACACACACACACACACACACACACACACACACACACACACACACACACACACACACACACACACACACACACACACACACACACACACAGATAAACAGACAGATAAGCAGATACACACACAAACAAACAGAAAAACAGAATCACGCACAGACAGACACGCAAACCAAAGAATCAGACAGACAAAGGCAGAAACAGAGACAGAAACACAGAAATAAAATCAAATTGGTAGGGGATAGAGGCGAGGCGAATAAAGAGAGGGAATAAAGATGAGGTAGTGCGGCCCTCGATCGGAAAGAGGGTTAAGTAGTGGGGAGGAGAGGGAAATTTCTGAGCAGTCAAGGAGGAGGTTAAGATAAGAGGATATTAAGGAGGGTAAAGAATGCGAGGGAAGGCGAGAGAAGGAGACGGAAAGATTTTACGTAAAAGAGGGAAGAGAAAGAAATAAAGTGAAAAGAGAGAAAAAGAGAGGATATTGAACGAGAGGGAGGGATTTAACAGGAAGAGGAAGACAAAGAAAGAGAGAAAAGAAAGAAGTAACGTGAAAAGAAGGTAAAAAGAACTTTGGACGAGAGAGAGGGATTTAACAGAAAGAGGAAGAAGAGAGAGAACTTTTGGACAAGATGTAGAAAAGATTTAGAAAAAAGAAGAAAAGGAGATAATTTAGGAGGAATGAGGTAAAAGAAAGGGAAGGCAATGAAGAAAAAAAAAATGGCAAAGAGAGAGAATGTAAAGGATAAGAGGAGGGGGAAATGGAAAGATTTTAACAGGAAAGCAAAAACGGAGAATATTAGCGAATTTAGGGGAAAAGAAGTAAAAGGGGAGAGAGTATTTAATGAAAAGAAGAAGAAATTGAAAAGAAAAAGAATTTTAGAGAAGAGTTAAAAAAGAGAACAAGAGAAATTATGATAAATGATGAGTATAAGAGTAAACGACATCTAAAATTCTGAGTAAATTTCTCTCTTAACAAAAATAGAGAGAGAGAGAGAGAGAGAGAGAGAGAAAGAGAGAGAGAGAGAGAGAGAGAGAGAGAGAGAGAGAGAGAGAGAGAGAGAGAGAGAGAGAGAGAGAGAGAGAGAGAGAGAGAGAGAGAGAGAGAATCAACTTCTTCTCTTCTTCCTGTCTACTTCTCTTCTTCCTATCTACTTCTCTTCTTCTCATCTGTTGACAGTTTGATATAGGTTACTTGAGGCTTTTCGACGTGGAGAAGATTAGTCTCCATTAACCCATTCTGTACGAGGGAGATCTTGAACATTAAATAGTATCGTCTGGTAGTAACAATAATATGAATGAATCTGGCACCGTGGTACAATAGTAGTAGTAGTGGTAATTTTAGTAGTGCGGTAGACGTAGTAACAGTAGCAGTAGTAATGGTAGTAAGAGTAGTAGTAGTAGTAGTTGCTGTTGTAGTAGGTCAAAGTCCATCTGAAATGTCTCACCATTTTTCCGATAGTCCACCATCCTCCTCTTCCTTTTGAGGGATAGGAAGGGAATTGAGGGATGTTTGTATAACCGGGCAACTCCACAACCCAGCTATGTCAATGCCATCACATGAGGGCGTCCCTCTCCAGCCATGGTATAGAAACAAACTGCAGCATTGTTTCCCCTCATCTCTGCTTCCCTTTCTCCCCTCCCCGTTTCCCTCCCTCATCTCTCCTCACCCCTTCCCACCCTCACCCCTCCTCTCCCTTCCCTCCCCCGTCTCTCCTCACCCATTTCCTCCCTCATCCGCCCTCACCCTTTCCCTTCTTCATCCCTCGTCCTCATTTCCCTCCCTCATCTTCCCCTCACCCCTTCCCTTCCTCATCCCTCCTCCTGACTTCCCTCCCTCTTCTCACGCTTTTCCTCCCCCATCTCTCCTCATCCCCTTTCCTGCCTGATCCTCCTTCCCCCTCCCTCCCTCATCTCTCCTCCCCCTTCTCCCTCTTCTGCTTCACTTTTTTTTTTTTTTTTTTGTACATTCTGTCCTGACCTTCACTCTCTCCCTCCTCTTGATTAGCATTCCTCCCCTGCTTTCACTGTTTCAACGTCGCTTCAACTGTCCTTTCATTAAACTAACGAATTAAATACGGTGGTCTTTGTTATATTATTTTTTGCTGAAGCCAGACGATTTCATTCAGCTAAGGAGAGGTATTTATTTATTTATTTATTGGATATTTCATTGGAGGGTAAAGCCAGCGGGTGGTAACAAAAGAAAGAAAGAACGACAGACAGACAGAAAAAGAACGAACAAACGCGTCATCACAGTGAAGGGATTATACATGACAAATCCTTAGTAAGTCAAATAAATGCCTCAGGACTTAGCGAGAATTAACTGAGAAATAAAGTCATCGGATTAAAGGAGTTAAATCCCAGCAACCCTGTTACCACGGAGACCGGAGGGGAGGCTTAAAATTTACCTGCCCTTACTTAACCAATAGAAGAAGCTTACAAGAAAGAAAAATTAACACTCAAACACCTTTGACTCACCCACAGCTGATTAAAATCGTCTGGCGTCAGCTGGAATTGAGTACAGGAGTTGCCCCGACCGTTAGAGGGTTAATGGTACCAGTAGTCACAATCCCAGGCTCGTATGCTCACTCTTAACTGAATAAAATCGTCTGGCCTCACTTGGAATGTAACATGAGAGCAAATGGGAAAGAGAGAGGTTTTTGTACTCTAACCTGCCATCGTTTCTGATCACCTTTTAATTTTACCTGAGGGTGAAGAGTTTGTTGTAGGCAGTATTCGACACCTATGAGGCTCACCTTTTGCTTTTTAGAACAATAGGTCAAAGGTCTAGGTCACATGGTAAAGTCAGCTGAAACAGTTTTTATCCGATGTAGACTAAACATTGTGGAAGAGTTCACGTTGGTACAAGGACGCAAATACTAGACTATGGGAGCAATCGGTCAAAGTCCAATGTACAGGGAAAGGTCAAAGGCCAAGGTCATAAGGCAAAGTCAACTCAAGCAGCTGTGATTTGATCTGAACCAAAGCTGAGGACTTAAGGGTTCAGCAAGAATAAAGTAACTTGATTTTGAAAGTAATTTATCGAAGATCTAGGTCACATTTAAGTATTCGGCTATTAGAACAGACCAGGTGAGTGGGTCTTGTGCTATGTGAGTGGTCATTGTTATTATTTTATTTATTTATTTATCTGTTTATTTATTTATTTGAGGATGGGCTTTTTTCTGTATATAAATTGTTGATATATACTTGATAAATAGCTTAAATCTCTCAAATGTCAAGTTAAAAATGGGGATGCGAAAAATTTGCTAAGTTCAAACCTCCACAGTAACTTTCTCCTACATTATATATTGAACATCACGGGGATTTCCACTTTATATTTTCCTTTTTTTTTTTTTTGTCTGTGTGTGTTTAAGTCTGCGTCTGTTCCTGTATCTGTGTGTGTGTGTGTGTGTGTGTGTGTGTGTGTGTGTGTGTGTGTGTGTGTGTGTGTGTGTCTAAGTCTAAGTCTGTTCCTGTTCCTGTGTGGGTGTGTGCGTGCGTGTATGCCTCTCATGTGGCCAAGTATCAGCCGCAGTGTCGTGAGAATTACCCCACATCCGCTCACTGGGGTCTGGCCGGCCACTGAACTGACTCCAGACGTAACTAATTTAACTCCAGATTGCCCCCAAGACAGCCAACAGACGCGAGTGTCATGGTGGAGGGATTATGGTGGGGAGAGGGGTGTGTGTGTGTGTGTGTGTGTGTGTGTGTGTGTGTGTGTGTGTGTGTGTGTGTGTGTGTGTGTGTGTGTGTGTGTGTGTGTGTGTGTGTGTGTGTAACAGAGATAGGCAGAGAGAGACAAAAAGTGGGTGCGTACTTGTGAGACAAAAGAGAGTAAGAGTGCTGTGGTAGTGAAAGGTATATGGTAGAGTGTACGTATGTTGTTGTTGGCGTGGTCTGTCTGGTTAGGCAGACCCGTCAACTGCAGGCAAGCAATTGCTCCTGCAGGGCCGTCATTTGCAGTGAACCAATGTTCTCTTGCGACAGAGTCAAGCCACAGCGAGACGAGGGGAAAAGTGCGGAGGTTTGGTTCCACGAGTAGTTGGACGATGAATTTGTGTATCCCCACCCAGTTACAAGAAGTGTGTAAATGTGTGTGTGTGTGTGTGTGTGTGTGTGTGTGTGTGTGTGTGTGTGTGTGTGTGTGTGTGTAAATATCTGACGTGTGCAACCGACACTTGTTCATCATGGGTCTTTTGTATGAGTGATGATGATAATTGTGCAGGCGTCATTGTTCTACCTATGATACTACTGCGAGAGATGCTGCTCTGGCATGCACAATGTGTACATGTTGTACAGAGAGTAGCGCTGATATGCTGATGTGTGCTGCAAGCGACAGATGGGGAGGAAGTTGAGTGTGTGCATGTTTTAGTGCGAGGAATGGTGTGGGGTGGAGGTGGGGTGAAAGTCTGTAGGGATCTTGAAGTGTGTGTTTGTATGTGGCTGCCTGTGGGCGTCTTTAATTGTGTGTGTGTGTGTTTGTGTGTGTGTGTGTGTGTGTGTGTGTGTGTGTGTGTGTGTGTGTGTGTGTGTGTGTGTCCGTCTGTCTGTCTGTCTGTCTGTCTGTATGTATGTATGTATATAAAGGTGCGGGTAGGTGGGGTGTCTTGTGGTCTTTCAGTGCGTGCATGAGTGGATGGGTGAGTGGGTGTTTGTGGAGCTCATTTCAATGTATCTGAGTGGATGAGTGTGTGGGCGTCTGCTGGGTGCATGTAGTAGGTGAGGAGTGGGTCTTTGTTGGTCTTTAAGTGGGTGCTTGTGCGTGTGTGGGTGTTTGTGCGTGTGTGGGAGATTATGTTTGTGCGGGGGTTAATTATGTTTGTGTGCCAGGGAGGCGGTGTGATGAGGTTGTGATAATGTACCGCAGGTTTGAGGTGAAGAGCATTAATGGTGCATGTGTATGTGGACAGAGAGAGAGAGAGAGAGAGAGAGAGAAACAGAGAGACAGACAGACAGATAGGCAGACAGACAGACAGAGGTGGAAGGGAGGGGCATTACATGAGTTCCTGTAATATCGGTTCACTAATTTTATCTCATATATACAGTATATTGAAAACATAATCAGAGACAAAGTATTCTTCGCAGGGTCATAATACAGAATCACTGAGCGAGAATCTCAAGAAATAAGGGCCGTATATTCCTTATCTTAGAATTCGTTACACTTCCTTATAAGCGACTTACTTTCCTATTCCGCCTTAATAGACTGCAGTGACTCATATTATATAGGTATTAGATAAATATAAAAGCCCTACAAGATAATAATGAGGTTTAGTGTGCAAGACTTAGATGTGAAAAAAGTGCCACGGTATGAATTCTTCCTTGCAAACGAGAATACGACTAAAAGACAGAAACCCCAACATCTGGCAGTATACATAACATAAAAGACAGTATCAGGGTGTAGTGTGGTTCTAGAGAGGGGCGCCTTCACCCGGTGGCTCCGATATACGTGGGTGAGTCCACTAACCGGTCATACAAACGTCCCTCAACGCCCTCTCTATCCCCCAAAGGAGGATGGTGGACAGCAAGAGGAGGACAAATAGCCTGCAGTCCACTGGGTTCACACTGCAGATGAACCTGGGATTACTGCTACTGCTAAGATGTTATGTATAACAAGCACAGCTGATAGATTAGTGGCTTGAACAAATCTACTCGGATACAGCTAAATTTAATTGCTCATTCTCACTATTAACAAAATATTCGAGGGGGTCCACGCAGACTCATAATACTAAAGAATGTTTTTTCTTTGATCTCTCCCTTCCATCTCAGCTTTCGAGGCTCAGAGTGTTTACCTTGTGGAACCCTCCTCCTCTCCCCCTCCTGTAACCCTGGACCCGCCCATCACTTCAGCGTCTGGTGCTCACGCCTTTGCCGCCGCACTTCCTCACAAGCAACATGAAGGGTCGCATTCTAGTCAGCTGGTGGGGGGGGGGGGTTCTCCTTCTCATTTTCCTTGGTAGATTATTTTTGCATTTAACACTATAACTCCTTCAGTCCGATGACGCTACTTTCTTTTTTTTTTCTGCAGCTACTGGATTAATTTTGTTCAGTTTCGGGAAGCACCTTAGTAGTGAAAAAAAAAGAAAATAATAATGAGGCTGTATCTATCTTTAACAGTTTCTAGGGTCTTCCTTGAGATAAATTAATTGTTTTTCATGTGGGAAAAAAAAGACAGAACAGAAGAGGAACAAGAAAATGAAAAAACAAAGAAAAAGGAAAGAGCGAAAAGATCAGAAAAAAAAACACTCTTCTTAAGATGTCAAGAAAAAAGAAACGAGAAAAAAATGTTAAAAAATTGTCACTGTACTTAACTCATCAATATTACTCTGCCTCACATCGATAAAACCATATCGGAAATAAAGGGACATAAATAAAATACAAAAGAAAACTAATACCCAGCATGCTAGACAGTCTGTTAAAGGAAGTGGTGGTGTAAAGCCTCCTAAACCCACCGGAGTACGGAATTAACTCTAAGGCTTTTACAACGCAGACTTCCTTGACGGATACGATGACTAACAAGCAGACCTGATTTATATAAAGATTGAGTTTTTTAGTGACTATAGTTTCGGCACGCAGGGTTCGTTAACTGATAAGACACAAGGCAAGGTAGTTACTGCACAGCTAAACCCTTGACGCATCTTACGTCTAACTTTCGATTTATTCTTTTTTGTGCTGTCATTAGTCTAACCCTCCATTTACCTTATTTTGTGCAGTCTTCAGTACCATCACTCATGTAATATAGGTAGTAGGATCTTTATTGTGTAAGTGTGTAAGTGTAAGTGACTTCTCATAACTTCAGTTGATGAATACTTGTGGATCACCAAAATAAAACAGATAAGTATACATAAATGGTGTGCGTTCATTACATATAAATGCAGATAACACCGTACATATAAGAAATAACAATGTTTATACAAGAACGCTCTTCACGGTCATTTACTCTCTCCCTGTGTTCTGCCTTGTGTGTGTTAATCATATTTACTGTGTACACGTTGCATCAGACTTAATTTGGTGCTGCTCATTCCTGTATTTACCCGCTCTGTCGCTCTAATTACTGGCAACCATTGGCTCTAAACCGTTTATTACCGACTCATCCTCCACCCTGCCCTCCTCACGGCCCCGGACAATTAAGCTGCTCGTTCCTCTTTGTTGCACCTGTGTCCCTCGCTGTAATGGAAGACAAATTTCATAATCGGGGATAATCACAAACCGGACCCCTGAAAACAAGAGTAGTTCCCCTCGCCGCCTCCCTCCTCAGCTGGGGTCATGTGTGTGAGGGGTCGAGATGATGGACATGGACAGGAAGGGTTGAGGGGAGTTATTATTATTATTATTATTATTATTATTATTTTCATAGCAATATACTTCATTTGCCGTTCCGATAGACGAAGTTCTCAGGGTGTAGGGGAGAAGAGTGAGGACGGTTTATTATTTTTAATGATATTATTATTATTATTATTACCGCTATTATTATTATTATTATTATCATTATTAACGGTATTACTTTATTACTGCCATATTACTGTTATTAATTTGTAAGTATCATTATTCTTTAAATACACTAAATTATTAGGGATGTAGTGGTGGAGTTATCGACGGACGATTTTATTCAGATTAGGAGAGATTTTACGAAACAAAAGAGTTATACACACGCACTCTCTCTCTCTCTCTCTCTCTCTCTCTCTCTCTCTCTCTCTCTCTCTCTCTCTCTCTCTCTCTCTCTCTCTCTCTCTCTCTCTCTCTCTCTCTCTCTCTCTCTCTCTCTCTCTCTCTCTCTCTCTCTCTCTCTCTCTCTCTCTCTCTCTCTCTCTCTCTCTCTCTCTCTCTCTCTCTCTCTCTCTCTCTCTCTCTCTCTCTCTCTCTCTCTCTCTCTCTCTCTCTCTCTCTCTCTCTCAGTTAAATCTTTGCTATTCCCAGACGATTCTGCACAGTTACAATGTTAAACCCAGAGAATATCTTATAAGTTTCTCTCTTGCTATGGACGAATCAGGTTAATATAACCCAGCCTCCCACAAGACGATTTCACTGAGCTGAGGATTATTTTAGTCGTCGAGAGGCTGAGAACTGCCTGGATTAAGATTTTCAGTGCCCGAGTTCACCTTACCTTTATGAAGTAATCAGCATTTTACCTGAACATAATGCCCAGGTGCCTCCAGGGTAAAGACATATTAAAAGATAATATAGGGTCGAGTGTGTGATATGTTTTTAAAGTTGACGGTATTGGTTGAGGGTTCCAAATGATGGTACTGGGGAAGGGTAAAGATAATAATGGGACTGGACTGGTAATTATGAGAGTATGAAGCGAAGGAATTGGGGTGGTATTAGGGCAAGGTATAGTAGGTCTCTAAAATCAGTGAATTACGTCTTTCTCGCCTTAACTTGGTCAAGAATTTCCTCCCTTTCAAGATTATGTCGCGTAGCTCAGTGGCAGATAAAGATAATACTTCATTTCTGCATCCTTACCACAACACTTCTTCGTGACTTGCTCCATCTCGTTTTCAGGCCAAGTTAAAGTGAAATGAGTACTGGCTGGGGGATTGGGACGGCACTTCGGGTGGGGGATGGGAGGGGGGAGGGAATGGAGAGTGCAAGACGAAGAAAGCGAGACGATAAGTGTGAGTGGGGTTTGGTGTACCCACGCTCACAAATGCACACACTCCCACGTTCATATTTACACACACACACACACACACACACTCAGGGAGAGGAGGGAGGGAGGGAGGGAGGGAGGAAGGGAGAGAGAGTAAATTACCTGATAAATAAAAGAGACAAATAACCTCATAAATGTGAGTTATTAAGCAGGGAACACTGATGGGAAAAGAGAAATGGTCAAGGAAAATAGTGTCCTGCTTTTATTTTTTTCTAGATCCATGGAGGGATTAGGTACAGCCTTTTTTAACCACTTCATCACCAGATTTCTCTCTTCATTAAAAGAAAATCATCTGAAAGTAGCAAACACTAGCAGGTGTTCTTCTTGCTGTAGCCTCAGGTTCATCTGAAAAGTGAACACGGTGGACTGCAGAATGAAGTTGTCCCTTTTTCTACAGCTCACTATCTTTCTTTTGCTGGATAAAGTAGGGTATGAGGGACGTTTTTTTATAACCAGGCAGCTTCACCATCTTGTCATATTGGTGCCACCACACGTAGGCGTCCCTCACATTCATCATATTAGCAAGAGAAATGCGAATTAAGACGTCATCGTATAATATGGTTTAGAAGACTGGAAGAAAATAAGAATTCAGACAGAAGGTGAGAGTTATAATGCAGTATATTGTACCGTAGTGTGCTGTAATGCAGTGTAGTTTGCTGTAGTGTAGTGGAGGACGTTGTGGTGCTGTGATGTGGTATGTGGTGCGGCTGGGTGTGACACAGTGTAGTGTGTGACTTGGTGAAGAGTGTGGTCGAACGTTACATGATGCAGTGTGGTATGGTGTGGTGTGTGGTATGATGTGGTGTGGCCTGGTGTGGTGGGGAGTTGAGTGTGTGTGGTATGTGTTTTAGTTTGTCACTTTGTGTGTGAATTGTCAAAGCATAATTTTGTACTGTGTTGCACTGAACAGCACTGAGTGTTGTAGCCATGTCGTGGTGTGATGCACCATGATTCTGTGCTGCGTTGCGTCGTGTACTGCAGTGTGGCATGGTGTGGTGTGGTGTGGTGTAATGTGGCTTGGTGTGGTATTATGCTGCGTTGTGTTGTTTAGCCTTGTGTGGTGTGGCATACTGTGGTGTAGTGTGGTGTGGTATGGCGTGGTGTGGTATGGCATGGTGTTACGCGATGTGTGTGGGTGGGGTCCCGGCTGCTCATACACTAGCAAGCACACGCACACACACGCTCAAACACACCCACCGAGACCGAAGTGGAAGATAATGACAAAATCAATAGTACTTGGAAGGCTGTGGGAGGAGGAGGGGGATGGGGTGCACTTCCGGTTTGTAATGTGGCGGGGCAGGAGGGGTAAAACTGGTAGTAAGACTGAGAAAGAGATTATAATTTTAGGAGAGTGAGGTCAGTTACGTCGAAAGAAAGACAGAATGAAGGGAAAGGGGTAGACTGAAAGGTAAAAGGGCCGATTTATTAACTTGTTCAGTACGATTGCTTTATTTTTCACTGTTTTAGCCCTGATATTTCCAGGTAATTCTCTTCATCGTCGGAGAGAAAGCCAAAGTACAGAGATGGTTAGAGTTGTTTTATTGCCATCACATAAAACAAGGTCACCCCACAACTCAGACACTAAGTTCTTAAGACGTGGAATTTATTGAGTCTTATGAGACAGGGATGTCTCCTTGGTTACTAATCAGATACAGGTATATTCTCCAATCTTACCCCACTTGGCCATCAACTTAAGTGAAAGATAGTTAGGGATCTTTGCCTGACAAGAACAAACCCGCTATAGTAGAGAGCTTCATCTCATTTCTCATCTCAGTCAGTTTCACCTGAATAAAATCGTCTTTGCTTATTGTGAATAGTTCTCTGTTAAACTGCGTGAAATCGTCTAGGAGTAATTTTATAGTGCTCAGCTAAAGTGGATCAACCGTCTTGAGATTATCTTAAGTGGTGCTCAGCTGAAATCCGTGAAATAGTCCACAGTTTTAGAAAATCTTTAAGGTTGTCAGATAGCCACGTTAAGAGAGGAAGCAGAGAAAGTAGAACATGCTTTAAATATTAATGGTATGGAGAGTAATGGAAAGCTATGGAGAGAAGGACGAAAGAAGGTTACGTATTAGAAAGTTATTGAAGCATGAGGTGCCGTGAGAGACAAGAGTAATATATATATATATATATATATATATATATATATATATATATATATATATATATATATATATATATATATATATATATATATATATATATATATATATATATATATTACTCTTGTACCGTTAAGTCTTTGTTTTGTTGATTTTGAAAAGGCTTTTGATAGTGTTTCGAGAGAGACTATGGGGAAGATCATGAGACATTATGGAATACCAGAGGAGTTTGTGAGGGTCATTATGAACATGCATGAGGACACATTTTGTAAAGTGATGGTTGATGGTTGTCTGAGTGATTCGTTTGAAGTCAAGTCCGGAGTAATTCAAGGTGGTGTTCTATCGCCTTTACTATTTATATTGGTCATTGATTACATTATGAAACGCGTTGGAACAGAAACCGGTGCAGGTATACTTTGGGGAGAGAACAGGAAACTTTTGGATTTAGATTATGCAGATGATATAGTTTTGATTTGTGATGGGCCAGAAGAGATGCAGAGAGTGTTGGACTGTTTGGTGAGTGAAGGTCGCAAGGTGGGTTTGGTTATTAATTGTGGAAAAACTGAAATAATCAATATGAATATGGAAAATGCGCAGGAATGTGTAATTGGAGGTATGGTTGTAAAGCAAGTTGATAGGTTTAAATATTTAGGTACTTATTTAGCCAAGGATGGTTCTTTGAACTTTGAATTCGAGGAAAGGTTAAAGAAGGCTAATCAGGCAATGGGAATGCTTAAAAATATTTGGAATAATAACAATTTCTCTGTGCATACAAAAATCAAACTTTATAAGGTAATGGTTAGGAGTATCTTAATTTATGGACACGAGTCTTGGTACAGCACAGTGACTATGGAAAATAAATTCTTGGTGTTTGAAAATAAAGCACTTAGAAGAATATTAGGAGTTAAGTGGTGGGAAAGGATACCAAATAGTAGAATTAGAGAAATAACGGGAGTGCAGCCGATCGATGAATATGTTAGATTCTCACGATGGAAGTGGCTAGGACATGTGTATAGGAGACAGGGAATAGTACGAGGTACACCAGGGTGGGTGGCACTTGGTAGGAGAGGTAGAGGAAGGCCAAAAGAGACGTGGGTGAGGACAATGAGACGGGAAGCTGGAGATGAGTGTTGGGGAGATCTTGAGGAGTTAGCACAAGATAGGATGTGGTGGTGTGAGTTCATCGAGGCCCTATGCATCCCCGAGGGTGCCACAGGAAATGATTGATTGATTGATATATATATATATATATATATATATATATATATATATATATATATATATATATATATATATATAT
>NC_137033.1:15172395-15204895 GCF_032717465.1 Coenobita brevimanus
CCGTCGCCTCCTGAAGGGTTGGGAAGGGGAAAGTTAGTGAATTATTAAAACCCCTTCATCACACTAGGCGGACTCTGCATTGAATTATTATTATTTTTTTTTTTCCGTTGAAGACACGCCGAATTATTTTATGTTATTCTTGTAAAGACTCGTTAGACGTGATAAAAGGAGACTATATGATGAAAAGGCGACAGAGACAGAAATTAAATTAAGTAAAAATGACGGTCAGAGCACAAGAGCAGCGTATCAGGCCATAAAGGAGTTAACTGGGATTGGAAAGAGAAGGAAGGAAATACCTGCACGAGATAGAAATGGTAATTTGATGACTAAAGATTTGGATATAAAAGGAAGGTGGAAAGAGCACTTTGAATCTGTTCTAAATAGACCAATCCCAGCTGAAGAGGACATTTTGCCAGCCGAGAGAGATTTGCAGATAGAAACAGGGGATATAACTTTGGAAGAGGCAGCAAAATCTATAAAGGAGTTAAAGAATTTTAAGGCCCCAGGAGAGGATGGAATATTCCCTGAAATGCATAAGGTGGAAAATGACGAGTTGATGAATGCGCTTTTGAAACTTTTTAATGTGGCTTGGGATAATGGTGGAATTCCAGAAGAGTGGAAAAATGGAGTGATTATAAAAATACCAAAAAAGGGAGATTTAAGTGTGTGTGGCAATTGGAGGGGGATAACTTTGACCCCTGTAGTTGCAAAAGTCTTTTCCAAAATCTTGTTGAACAGAATAGAGCCAGTAATTGATAAAATTTTAAGAGAAGAACAAGCGGGATTTAGAAAGGGTCGAGGTTGTAATGATCAGATTTTTATTGTAAGGCATCTAATGCAACAAGCTAATGAGATGAAAATGCCACTTAGTATGTGTTTTATGGATTTTGAAAAGGCGTTTGATAGTGTTTCACGTGGAGCTATGTTGAAAATTATGAGATTCTATGGTATACCAGAAAAGTTTGTAAATTTTATTAGAAGCCTGCATGAAGGTACTTTTTGTAAGGTAATGGTGGGTGGTTCTTTGAGTGATCCATTTCAAGTTAGGTCAGGAGTGATTCAAGGAGGAGTTCTTTCGCCATTGTTGTTTGTTTTGGTTATGGATTATGTTATGAAAAAGATTGTAAGGAGAACAGGTGCAGGAATTAACTGGAAAGAAAATAAGAAGCTGATGGATTTGGACTATACTGATGATATTGTACTGATTTGGGGAAGTATTTACGAAATGCAGAGGGTGCTTGATTGTCTGGTGGAGGAAGGAGAAAAAGTGGGATTGGTAATAAATTGTGGAAAGACTGAAATTATTAATATGAATGTGGAGAACCAAATCGATTGTGTAATTAGGAATAATGTGGTGAAGAATGTAGAAAACTTTAAATATCTGGGAACGATTGTATCATCTAATGGATCATTAAACAATGAAATTGAGGAGAGGATTAGACAGGCTTGGCGAGCTGTTGGAATGTTGAAATCTGTTTGGAATAATAATATGCTTTCGGTACATACTAAAGTGAAAATTTACAAGTCCATGGTTAGACCAATTTTAATTTACGGGCATGAGTCATGGTACAGTACAATTGCAACAGATCAGAAAGTATTAGGATTTGAGAATAAAATACTGAGAAGGATTCTTGGGGTAAAGTGGCAAGATAGAGCTACAAATGCAATAGCAAGGGATATTACGAGAGTAGAACCAGTTGATGAATATGTGAGACTGTCTCGCTGGAAGTGGCTGGGTCACATATACAGAAAAGAAGGTAGTTTAATACAAGATGTGCCAAAGTGGACTGCTAGAGGAAGAAGAGGTAGAGGTAGGCCGAGGGAAACCTGATTGAGGACAATGAAAAAAGAAGCAGGAGAAGAGTGTTGGTGGGACCTGAAGGAGATGGCAAGAGACAAATATTGGTGGAGAGAGTTCATTGAGGCCCTATGCATCCCGTGGGGTGCCACAGGAAATGATTGATTGTTCTACTCTTACTACTACTACATTTTCTTTACATAGCCACCTTCTTCGTCCTCTTTTTTTCATCGTCGTATTACCTTCATATCTCAGTTTCTCCATATAAAAACGATGGATTAGTTCGAGTGGCCCAGCAGCCTTCCTATATGTCACGTATCTTGAAATCTCATCATCGTCCATTCTGAGTGTATGCCAGGGCTCTTTAGTTCAGGCTGGAGTGACGGTAGATGTAGGGGTGTTTACTCCTGTCAGTGGGTCCCGTGGAATATCATTTTATTCTGTTTTAACGAAATTCAGATATTAGCGTTCCCTGCCCATACTTTCCGTTGTACTTGCGTCATTTTGCATAGCAGGGGAAATGGTGTTGCCTAAAGTGGTGTAATGGACATGGGTTGGCCGTATCTCATAGTGACAGACGAGTGTTAAAGACAAAAAGTAGATTTTAGAGAAGTTAACTCTGCAACATTGAACTGCCGAATATTAATCCAGGTCCCTAATTCTTTGTTCAAGATGCGCTCAGACTGTGATACTGATGGCTAAAGCTCCTCCCAATTTCATGGTCGGCCATTGAACCAGACCTGGGATCGGTCGGTTGGATGAGGTCTGATTATACTTTCCATCGCACCATATTAACATCCACCCGTATTTGAAAGAAAACCCTTAAAATATGTTTTGGAGCTTGTTGCCAAGTCAGAAACAGACGAGGAGATCAGAAGTTGGGTTTGTTGGTGAGGAAGTGCATTTCAGGAGAAGGAACAAGTGCCGGGGCTTGACCCAGGATGCACGTGCTGTTTTGTGTGTGTGTGTGTGTGTGTGTGTGTGTGTGTGTGTGTGTGTGTGTGTGTGTGTGTGTGTGTGTGTGTGTGTGAGAGAGAGAGAGAGAGAGAGAGAGAGAGAGAGAATATCATAAACACGAGCGTAAACGACAAGAAACTTTTACCAAACAACACTACGCCAGACTACGACATTCATCCTTCTGCATGCCTTTCCAGTCCTGTTTCAGTTCTAGGTGACAAAAAACTAGGCAAGGAGACCCTGTCCAAATGTTTTATGGTTGTTCAGCCCTTCGTGATTGGCAGGGAAGGCATTCATAACGTGAGACTATGACTGGGACTTGGATCATTATTGTTGCCGGGCAGTTGCTAGGCATTTTCTCGAACTGCATTCCTGGTTTTCTTTCACTGACGGGTGAGGGTTTACGGCTGAGAATTAGAGAGTAAGGTGTTTGTGTCCTCTTTCTCCTGAACGGCGGGGGCTGCACCACTCTTGTGACCCTGTAAGTTGAAACGAGTCGAATTTTACAATGGCTTTTTAACCCTTTTAGTTCGATGACGTATTGTTTTCTTGCTCCTCTTAGGAAAAAAAAAAAAAATAGAATCTCAGTTTAGGAGAGACTTCGTATTACAGGTGTTCGATACAGCATGAACTGATCCTTTTAACTACATAAAATCTCTGCATAACGAATAATATCACCTGGAGATTGCGAGCAATTAACCAAAAGAATATACAACGTAAATCATTTGGTTGATGGTTAGTTATTGCGTGGATTTCAGTGAGGTTGGATGTGTCACTTTTTTTTATTTTGCGAATGGCATAATAACTGTTTTATTCATAGTCAGAGACGTATCCAGTATTGAAAGAGGAGAGAGTTTCCACTTTGCAAATATCCTTGGAACAGAATATTGAAAGGAGGGCGGAGGGACGGAATTTAAAAAGTAAGAATTTTATTTTGATTGTGCTGGGACTGTCGAAACTTCTGGTAAAATTTTCAATGCGCTTTCTAAAAACATGTATTCATGGTTATAGATTATATCCATTGAGGAGGAAACCGGGAGGAAAAAAAATCTATACGCCCCTGAATATATCTTTGGTGTGAAACGCAGAGAAATATTTTGCGGCGATAGCATAGATAAAAAGCGTTAGATTGTCGTAGTGAGGGGGTTATGTTCATCAGGGGATTGTAGTGAATTCTACTCTCAGTCCAAACTAAGGCCGCAAAATAAAGTAGGATCAATAGTAGGATAATTACAAATAAAAACAGTCACACTGAAAGGGTTGTGTTTCTCGAAATGTTCCAGTGAATTCGGCTCAGTTATGCTAAAGAATGGAAAGAAAAAAAGAAAAATATAAAAGTGAGTGGGTAGGTCGGCGTTAGCATAAATAAGAAAAAAAATTATGTATTGTATGCACTGTGCCCCAGCTTAATAAAAAGAAAAAGAAATAATCCTAAAGGCAATATGCTCCAAAGATTCTACTGTACTCCCTTCTCAGTCTCACGCCATCTCCCCCAACCCTCTCGTCTCTGGCAATTGTCCTGCCTGTCATTTTCTCTCTTACACTTATTTTCTTCCCTGACACTATTTTTCTCTCTCTCTTCCCTCTATTTTCTCTCTTACCACTACTTTCTCTCTTACCATTATTTTCTCTCCTACCGCTATTTTTTTCCTCATCCCTCTATTTTCTCTCTTACCACTACTTTCTCTCTTACCATTATTTTCTTCCATACCACTATTTTCTTTCTCTTTTCTCCCTATTTTCTCTCTTACCACTACTTTCTCTCTACCCATTATTTTCTCTCCTACCGCTGTTTTCTCTCCTACGTCAATTTTTTTTTCTTTTCCCCCTATTTTCTCTCTAATCACTAAATTCTCTCTTACAACTGTATTCTCTCTTTTCAATGTTTTCTCTCTTACAACTATTTTTCTCGGTGTTGGTATTATTATTGCACTATATTTATTTTCTGGTATGAAACTTTTTTTGTACAATGACTTCTTTCTTTAGTTTGTTGTAGAAGTTTCCAGACGATTTTATTCAGCTTACGAAAATGATATTGGCTGGAATAGGATGCTAGAGTTGTTCCGACCATGCGCGGGTTAGAGAGAGTGGAGTTAATTAACCCCCTCTTATGCAAGAATGCCACTTGTTTTCACGCCACAAACAAATAGAGAACGAAATGAAAAAATACTTCAGCTTCTCCCTCACACACAATGAAATTAACTTTGAAGTAAAATGGGATTATAAATGACAGCATCGGTACATATATAACCCAAAAATATGTACCTAAAGAATATGGAAAGAAAATGAAAGATGGGTTTAATAATCCTAGATAGTGTATACATTTGAAATACAGACCTAATCTACCAGCAAGAATCAAGTACAAGAGAGGATATTATGGTGCCTGAGTTAATCTATATATTATAATGATCCGATTTCTGTATGGTTGTTCCTTTGTCTGTTACCGTAACACAGCAAAAACGGCGCAACGTAGCGCAATTTTTGTGAGAGTAAGGTGCCGTTAAAATGCTTTAATTTGAAGCGTTAAAATGCTCTAACTTGAAGAATAAAACAATTTTCAGTCCAATCGGGCCACCGGTTCCCGAGTTGTGACTTATTTCTGGCCTTCCGACATCGAGCGGAGGCCGTCGAAGGTGGCCTTTAAGTGTGTGTTTAATAATGTTTAACAAGTAATTTGTCTGTCTTTAGCCAGACTCTTTAATCTTGGAAAGGGTGGCCACAAACGTATCGCTTCCATGTCATTCTGTTCTCCGCCATTGGCCTCTCTCCAACTCACACCCTACTCATTTAAGCCTTCACTGCATCCCTTCGTTTCACCCTTGGTTTCCTCCTTCCACCGCTCCTCCACTTAGTCCCTCATTCTTCGTTCCCAGGACAGTAATAAGAATAAACAATAGCTAAATTAAATAAGAAAATTCAGCGTACAATACATGATAATGCGAGGACAACAATTTTGAAGGTCCAGAAAGGAAAAACAGTGCCGGTAAAAATAGTCAACAGAAGACTTTGCAAATAAAGAAATCGGGTAAAAAGGGGAAAGGAAGAGAGAGAATATTTCAGTAAACCTGTCAGCACTGTTAAAAGGGAACGGGTCTGAAATAACTTGTGTATATGGAAATTGCAGAGGGAAAACTTCAGGTGCAGAATATGGGAGACTGAAGAGAGTTGAAGTTTGCAAGCTGAAGGTAAATGGGAGCATGGCTTGGTGAGGGAAAATTGCAGACAAAAGGTTTTTAAAGTAATAGTCGTAGATTCTGGGATAAAAAACTAAGAAAGGGAATTTGGGAAGGGAAAAAAATACATATCGTCGTTGTCGTCGTCGTCCTAATAATGATAATTCTTAACAGTAATAGAGAAAGAGCTCAATACAAACCGAAGAGACTGATAAGAAATAGTACAGTAATAATATGAAAAGTTACAGAAAATAAATTAAATTATATTGGACAAAAAAAAATGTATTCATTCCAGGTCATAGGTGTAAATGATGAAAGAAAAGAAGTTAAGATATGGAGAAGGAATATAATATAGCTTTCGCGACTGTGTGTGTGTGTGTGTGTGTGTGTGTGTGTGTGTGTGTGTGATATTTTTTCCTTTACTGTGTTCAGTATAGTCTAAAGTTTTGAGTTTTTGATCATTTTTATGTGATTCCATTTGGTGGTTGTAAGGCTTGACCGAGAGGCTTTCGATGATATAGTCGTTATTTATTTTTTTCTTGATTATATATATAAAAAAAAAAACTCATCCTTAGGTCAAAAGTAAGGACAGGATTGTGATAATTATGAAGATGATGATGGTGATTATGGTGGTGATGATGATGAGGATTTAGTGTCGTGATGATGGTTGTAGTAAGGACTGAACTTTGAGATTTGAGTATTAATATGTAGAGGCGCAATAACAGCTAATTCTTTGAGACAAGTGTTACAGAACTTTGTGAAATCTTACGAACAACTTTATCCCTTAAGAGAAAATATGAAAGACGAGGCACGACCAAAACCCTGTAACACTTCTGATGGATCAAATGTTGTCTTAAAATCCATGAAATTCCTTGTGACAAATGTGTGAAAATGAATGTTCAATGATAATAATCGATTAGCACTATAATATTCCGCTAGTCACGAAGAAGTGCTATGGAAAGGACCTAGAGCCGTGATATTTTCTTGTTCTGCCACTGATCTACGTGAAATGGACTGCAAAAGAAAGAAAACCTAGGTCACCTGTACCAGTGGATTAACACTATAATGATGCTAGTCACGAAGAAGTGCTGTGGAAAGGACCTAATGCCGTCTTATTGTCTTATTCTGCGGCTGATGTACGTGAAATGAACAGCAAAAGGACGAAAATCTGGGCCAGGATAAGGTGAAAGGAGTATAGTTGTTTATCTGGAAGGGGAATAGGCCTATATCTAATGAATATATTAGTCCGGCAGAGGGCATATTAGAATCTTAACCCCTTAAAATCGAGGACGTATTTTTTATACTAAGACGAATTTCTATGATTTGGAGAGATATTTAGATGCGGGCGCACTTCTTTTATCAACCTTGTCCGTCAGTCACCCCTTGAGGATTTTCGTACGCTTGGTGTTTTGTTCTAGTAGACTTCAGTAAGCAACCATAAATACAGCCCTGATGGCACCACACTAATCTAATGTTTTTGTACTTGTTGGAACTGCTGAAGTATTTAGAAATGTCATAGAATAACACCTTCGGCACTAGATGTTCTTAAGTTGAATAAAATTGTCAGCAGGGAGAATAAAATGTTAAATGCTTCCTCGGGGTGAAAAGGTTATGTTTGACCATTGTTTGATAAAGGTAATGGAAAAATATGTCGTTTTACTAATATAACCGAATGCCCATTGGAAAAAATATATATCAATAATTTATCTTCAGTAAAAACTGTAATAAAATCGCTCGGGAATGCTGATAAAATTTGCAGATGAATGTTGGAGGCAAAATACAAAACATATAAATCGCAAGGTGTATTAGATATTAATTTACTGTTCATGAATAACGACCACCATTTATATTCTGGTATTACGCTGAGGATTATCACATTAAGGTATGTTTGTGTTCAATGTATTGCTGGATCCTGTGATAATAATAATGCATGACCGTTTTATGCCACATTGCACAGTTAATATGCTTGGTGACACTTGATAAGGCGAGTTCTATGCGGTTAAATTTTATGGAAGAGAGAAAGTTACGTCAAGGGAATAAGAGTGTATAGTCGAAAATATTGCTACTATTGTGACTGTTGAAATAATGCCTAGTGCTCCAGATACACATGAAAATATTGCCAATGAAATGGATTTTGTGAAAGAATGCCATGCTAAGGGTGTGGAAATGCTGTTGAAAAAATAATGGTGTATATGTAGGAAGAAAAGTTGATGGGATAGACACATGTGAAGAAATAGCTGATGGAAAAGATGAGTGTGTGTGTGTGCTGAATAGCGGTGAGTAGAGTGTTAGTGATAATAGTAGATAGTGGTTTACGGACGCTATTTGTGGAGCGATGGTAATTTTGAGGTCATTGTGTGTGAGTGGTGAGCCTGCGTGGAATAATGGTTTGAAAGGAAGCTTATAATTTGATGCTAAACAGCGGTTGGTGGAAGCAATTTTGTGGTGGGTTAGGGATGGTGATGTGAATGCAGTGCCTTTGGCGTCCATTGTGTGTGTGTGTGTGTGTGCGTGTGTGTTGGTACATTTTGCTGACAAACAGTTCGTGTGATGCAGCCATATGTATAATGAACAAACAGGGAATACAATAAATGCAGTGTAATGAAATATTCTCCTTGTTATTTCTGTTTTATGAGGGCATTTCAAAACACATAACTGACGAGTATACAATAATTCTGGTATACAGTACTGATTTCTCTGTTTGTAATTTGTGATTTTCTTTCAGGTGTGTGTTTATGAAAATGGTTCTACACGTTGAGGCGATGGCAGTGAGTAGGCGAGTACAGGTTCTTTATTTTAGTACCTGTACCCATTTTTTATTTTGTTGGCTAATATTTAACCCAGACATGATATGATTCCGTCACCCATGGAATCGATCAGGATTGCGATTACGATTGTGATACGATTAGAATTCCAGTGATTTGCAGTCGATCACGATTTCAAATTCTTATCAAAGGAAAACACATCAACAATATCTTTCCAAGCAGAAGTTTCATTGGCTGAAGTGTGCCTCTGAATGATAGATATAAAAAGAAGTATTGGTATGTATAAGTTATAAGTCTATCTGTGCTTTACCCACCATCCCCCTCCACCCCTAGAGGTTCCTTCATTTAAGCCCCAGGCAGCCAGTCTTCCCATTGCAAAATATATAGGCAGGTCGCTAGATAAACTTTCGTAAATCGCAAAATTTTCGATAACCGAGAATAAAACGTAATATCCGTGAATATCTCCAGAATAACACCAACACAGCAAGTCTTTACCTATATCCAATAACTGAACGTAATTAGCTCTCGTTCCCAGCTATCTCGTTGTCTGCAAACCCTAAACCAGCGTAACACTTGGATTATATATTTCTCTCCAGTAGTTTTTATATACTGTTTATAGTTAAGTCACATTCACAAGCTAAGTCTAGGATTATTTCAAGTTTTTATTTTCCAGCATATTTACTATTCCCTGTAGAGTGCATAAACTTGAGCTTCCCAGCTGACACGTAATCGATTACGATTAGGTTTACTCAAACTTGGAAGACAGTAGACTCTGTTGCAAAGCTCTTCCTATATATATATATATATATATATATATATATATATATATATATATATATATATATATATATATATTGATGATTTCGATTCCTGATTACTGTTACATCATGTCTTGTACTATCCAGACTCATCTTAAACGTGAACCCTGTGGACTGTAGGCTTAAATTGACGTCCTCCTTCAATCCACCATCATCCTTTTGAGGTATTAGGAAGTTGTTGGAGGGTGTTTGTAAAAGCAGAAACTTAAGCTGCTCGATTATATATGTGCTGCAGTTTAAAACTGTCCCTCTTCAGTACCTCTGAAAATGTCACCCACATTCAGGATGTAAGTGCATGATAATCAGTTTTTCTTTCGCTTTCTTTGGGACACAAAAAAAAATGCAGATTTTTGAGTGTGATAGAAGGTGATTACTTATGCAGAAAATTGGCTGGTTTTGTGGGTATGTAATCCTTAAGTTTCGTGGGGGGAGGGAAGGCGGTATTCTTTTTGCTGCCATATTGTATTTGTCTAAATCTGAGATATTAGCTTGACCTTGAGAGTCAGGGAATATAAGTTTGATAATAATATGCAGGTCTCTCATTTACCGTTTTTCATATCTATGTACTGTACTAGAGGGATTATTTTTTATTCGGCCGAACTGCACAACGAGTACTACTAAGTTTCTTGGCAAATATAAACCCAAGAATTTGGCCTGGCCTCCAAATGTAATGTTAGAAAATATTTTTTACTAATTAATGGGCATTCATGGATAATACCCATTTTGTATTTAAGTTACTCGTACTTATGATATCGCTATTATCAAAGTTTCAGCCAGCAGCGGAATTCTGGACTTTTATTCTCGCCAGTGGAGAGATCCAACAAGCCTTAGACATTTTCTTCTATGGCATTTATTTCGATAAATATCTTCAAACCTACGACTGTTCAAGTTGGACTATTACAGACTTTTTATGAATGGCGGACACCTGTAATCTGGGGTATGGATTTTTATTTATTCATTTGTTGTTCCTTCCTCTGTTTTTTTTATTTTAAAAGAATAGTAGCTTATCTGTATGTATAAATGAAAACGACTGGCATAAAAAAAATGGAAAAGCATAACTTCACACTATAAAGCCGCTTAATGGTTAGTAGAAGGTGGGGAAGGGGGTTATCAGGCAAACTGATTTCTATGATTTCATTTCGTCGGCAAATATGAATACAAGATTTGATATGACCTTAAAATAGCATGGATATAAACTTGTTAATTAGAGAAAATGTGATTGAAAGCATTAAAAGAAATACTCTGAGATGGTTTGGCTGTGTGGAAAGAATGAAGACGAGAGACTGACTAGAAGAGCGTATGTGAGTGAGGTGGAAGGGGAGAGGGGGAGAGGGAGACCCAGGAGGAGATGGAAGGATAAAATAGAGACATATATCAGAGAGGGGACTGTGAGTTGGAGGAAGGGCAGGTAATGACAGGGGGCAGGGCGAAATGGAGGTGATTTAAATATAAGTACCATTTACGGGATTAAGACCTCTGGCTATTGATAGATAGATAAATAAATAAATAGGTAGATAGATAGGTAGATTGAGTTACATGCACAGAGATCTGGCTAGCTTCCCGTCTGTAAATATTTATCGTACTTAGAAAGAAATTGTCATTTTCTTCCAGCCAGTCTGCACTGTTGTTTCATCTCTCGTGTAAATATGGATGCCAGAATTTGCCCTGACCTCCAAATGTCACGCTGGGGGGTGATTACGTGTCCTTCTCGCAGGGGTAATTGTCGAGCAGCGGAATCACACTATTTGTAGGGCCATTAGTGCGGCCTGTAATGTTTTCTTCAGTGCTATTAAAGGATTCATTAGCCCAGCTTGGATGTCCGTCACGAGGAGCAAACGGATGGGGCTGCTTCTCTCCCTGCTTGGCTTTTGTTTACTCGTGTGTGTTTGTCTTCTGGATGAATGTTTGATTATTATGTGGATACATGTCTGGCTGTGATTTAGCTTTTGTCTGGATATGTGCCTGGTTATTATTGGGGTTGTTTGGCTATATGTGTGGTTGTTATTGATTTTGTCTGGTTGATAATGGCTTTGTGTTATTGATTTTGTCGATACATGTCTGGTTTGCCCCCTGTTTGCCCCCTGTTTGTCCCCTGTTTGTCCCCTGTTTGCCCCCTGTTTGTCCCCTGTTTGCCCCCTGTTTGCCTCCTGTTTGCCCCCTGTTTGCCCCCTGTTTGCCCCCTGTTTGCCTCTTGCTTGCCCCCTGTTTGCCCCCTTTTTGTCCCCTGTTTGCCCCCTGTTTGTCCCCTGTTTGCCGCCTGTTTGCCCCTGTTTTTATCTCTCAATCTCCCTCTCTGCTTATTATATTCCAGACTCCCCGTCTTTTTTTTTTTTTTTTTTTACCATTTAATTCTTTCAGGCAGAGGACATGTTTTTCCTAGTATTCTTTTAACCATTACTACTACTACTAACTACTACTACTACTACTACTACTACTACTACTACTACAACTACTACTACTACTATTACTACCACTACTACTACTACTACCATTATTACTACTACGTTTCATATGTCCATCTATCTATATATCTGTCTGTCCATCCATCTATCTATCTATCTGTCCTTTTTATTTTTTCATTTAAATATCTACGCATGTACTTATTTCCACTGTTATTATAGGGATATTTTTAAAGCTGGAATTATCATTTCATATCTGGCTTATGGTCAGGGATATTACATTATACTTGCATGTTTTGTTTTTGTTTTATTAAAAACTGAAATAAGTCAAACTCTGAATAATTCGTAACACCACTTGCCAAGCGATTTATTATACACAGTAACTTAATATCATCTCCCTGGTAATTGGTGCAAAATACATTGATATACGAGGAAAAAATTACGGACTTCAAGAGCATCAAAATAAATAGCAAAGGAAAAGGTGCTAAGAGGCCTTATATTCCGTTGGGAATGCTGTTCGTAACACTGACGGTTGTACAACGTGATTTGTGAATAATTTAGGCCTCAAAGCTGCTTAGGGCTCGAGCACACATATACCATGCGTTTTTTACTTCTCTTGTCGTATTAATATGTCTGGGAGATCCTTCAATCATTTCCTTCCTCCTTTCACCTCCAGCTTACTTTCTCCTTTCCCCTCCACCCAACTTCCTCCTTTCACATCCACCTTACTTCTCCTTTCACCTTCACCCAACTTCCTCCTTTCACCTCCACCTTACTTTCTCCTTTCCCCTCCACCTAACTTCCTCCTTTCACCTCACCTTACTTCCCAAGCTCTCAACCCATTTCCTTCCTTTTTCACCTCCGCCTTATTTCTCTTGTCACTGATGCTACCATACACCTTATTGCTTTACCTGTGTTGCTGCTGTATATCTCAAAGTATGTGATTCTCTCTCTCTCTCTCTCTCTCTCTCTCTCTCTCTCTCTCTCTCTCTCTCTCTCAATATTTTAGATAAGCATATGTGTTAATTTCCGCCTCAAAAACCACACTTCAGGTTATGCAGAGAGGGGGGTTTGCCTGGAAAGAAGGAAGGAAGGAAGGAAGGAAGGAAAGAAGGAAGGAAGGAAGGAAGGAAGGAAAGAAGGAAGGAAGGAAGGACAGGCCCCGAGGAGCAATAAGGCTACTTTAAGGTCTCCAACGCCCTCAAAGCCCAAGGTGGTCGGTCATCTTATCGGCTGAATAAAATCGTCTGGTGGTAGCAAAAATAAAAAAAATATGAAGGCTCTGAAAAGGTTTCTATCGGGAGTGCCGTGGATGCTTTATTGAAATTGTTGGTCGGATGTTGCATATGTACTGCATGTGGAGAGAGACAGACAGACAGACAGACAGACAGGTAGAGACAGTAACAGAGACAGACAGACAGACAGACAGACAGACAGGGGGGGGGTATTCAGAGAGCAACTACACTTACTTTTATCCTTTTCATTGTCCGGGCAACTCTAGTATTTTCAATCCAACTAATCCCGGACGACTTTGTTCAGCTGAGAATGAGTGCATGAGGCTGAGACTGATAAACCCTGCTACTGTTAACCCCCTCAAGATCGGGATAGTTCTAGTACCTTATCATAGCTAACACCAGACGATTTTTCTCAGCTGAGTTTGAGATATAGGCGCCAGAGTGTTAATATTCATTCATTGGAGGCCTTGCTCAGTTTTCATGACCGATGTTACTCAGTTTATTCCTTGTCTTTCTGGTTTGCTGTGAAGGACGGTACAAAGGTGTAAGATTGTGTGTGTGTGTGTGTGTGTGTGTGTGTGTGTGTGTGTGTGTGTGTGTGTGTGTGTGTGTGTGTGTGTGTGTGTGTGTGTGTGTGTGGGTGGGTGGGTGTGTGTGTGTTTGTGTAAAAATTCCTCAGCACGATATTGTACACCGAAGGATGTTGTGATCAGCTTAAAGTCTAGGAAATTACGATGAAAAAGGCACCTAATGGAAAATCGCAATTAACGCGAGAATTACGTACTGCCACAACAAATATTTACGACTGTAATAAAGAATAACTCCTGTATATAAATAACTGTAAATGAAAAAGAGCATAAGTACTGCAAGACCTTGATTTGATGTCAGTAATAATGCCAAGAATCCAATATAATAGAGCAAAAATTAAAGGAAATCATTATCATCATCACCACCATCTTCATCATCATCGTCGTCATCATCATCATCATGGAAATTTACCATGTTACAGAGGATGGAGATATCTGCGTCAAGGTCCTTATATTCATTTAGGGAGATTAATTAGAAGGAAAGGGAGGACCCAGTTCCTCTTTGATCCCTTCCTCCTGAGAACAGTGAGTCAGGATGTTGTCTGCAGGCCAGGTACACACACAAACATCAGCAGCCCAGGTACTCACATAAACATCAGCAGCACAGGTACACACATAAACATCAGCAGCACAGGTACACACACAAACATCAGCAGCACAGGTACACACACTAACATCAGCAGCACAGGTACACACATAAACATCAGCAGTACAGGTACACACATAAACATCAGCAGCTCAGGTACACACATAAACGTCAGCAGCACAGGTACACACACAAACATCAGCAGCACAGGTACACACACAAACATCAGCAGCCCAGGTACACTCATATGCCAGTACAAAAAGGAAATGAGAGGTTTAGCTTTAACCACATGTTGCAACGTCCGAGGAATTCTGCTGCTTTGGCAATAGCTAACTCAATAAACCCAACTTGTAAAGCAAAAATGTTTCATACGTGCAAAATATGACGCAAGGTTTATAACATTGCTCTAAAAAAGAAAAAAAAGAAAAAAAAAGGAACATGTAGTGGAAAAAATTTATATATATTTAGAAGGCAGCTGCTTTTCCCCAACAGGTAAATACTGTTGCGGGACATGATTAGTAACTTAGGTTCCTTTGGGAGGACTAAATGTAGCAAATTATTTTCTCGGCCAACCAATCATGTGCGCCTGTTCCTCTGTGTTCCTGCTTGCCCTTATTTCACGACCCACCAGCACCGCCACCTTTCTCAAAACAACACACCACCTACCCCAGAACAAAATACCACCTGTATCAAAACAACACTTGCTCGTGCTCGCTTTACTGCCGCCCCGTAACGCATGGCTCCCTCGTTAAACTGGCCCTCGTTCCCCCTGCTTTAATTGCTCCTTATTCTCGCCGTTACGAAGGGAGCATTTGCTTGAGTAATTAGCTGCCTTGGGTATAGCTAATGAGGTGGTGGGAGGTCGTTAGGTACACTTCATTGTTGTGTTCCTCGCTGCTCGATTGCTTGTTCGAGCTAAGGCTAAATGGGTCGTTATGAGAGTTAAGTGTTGTTAGAGTTTGTTCTTGTTTGATGTTGTGTTAGTTCGTGGTTGTTAGGAATGGTTTGTCTACTTAGAGTTCATAGTTTTAGTGTGTTTGTGATTTTTTTTTTTTTTTATGTGTCCGACTCTGGGCATAGGCTTCACAGCCTGCTATCAAGGCCCAACAGTCCTCCTACATACCATACACCTCTACATGTCACCACTTCGACGCTAACACCCACCGTCCATATTGAATACATGCTAGGGCTGTCTCATACAGGACTGGTGTATTGGTATAAGCGGGGGTATTTTTACATGTCGGCGGGTCTTCTGGTAGATCAGTATAGCCTGATTTAATGAAATTCAAATCCTTAAACTGTTCCCTGCCCCAGCCGGGATTCGAACCTGGGTCCGTTAGGACTGCAGGCCACCTCTCTACCGATTGAGCCACCGCCTCCCCCAAATTACTGTGGATTTGCGTCTGCTTCTGTCCTTTATAAGTGGGTTGTTTGATGGTTAGGCTGGTTAGTTTGTTAATGTTAGTGTTTGTGTATGTTTGTGTCTCATTAGGGCTTTACCGTTGTTTGTGGATTACTTGATGGTTGGGAAAGTTTGTGTATCTTGTTTGTAGTGACCTGATATATTTTTCTAGTTAGGCTTGTTTGTGTGTTGCTATTGAGATGCTTATGTCTGTTAGTGTTAGTTTTGGTGTTTGTTTGTCTATTAAGGTTTCTTGTTACCATAGTGAATTGCATGTTAGTGTTTGATGCTGGTGATTGCTTTTCTGTTGATAGTGGCTTGTTTGTGTCGTTTTGTGTTTGTAGTGTTTCACCATATCTGTTGGTTGTTTCATCTGTTTGCCTTGATTTTAGCGTTCACTGATGCCTGCTAGTATCCGTTGCCAGAATGTGTGTGTGTGTGTGTGTGTTTGCTTTACTCCTCTCTGTTTACATCTGTTGTCCATGCCTCTTAGTTTCCTGTTTATTTGTGCCTGTTGATGTCCCTGTGCCTGATGGAATACTGACTGGTTGATGTATATGAGAATTACGTGGTTTGAAGAAGAAGAGGATGATGAAGATTAAGAAGATGGAGAGGGAGACTGAGAACGAGGTGGCAAGATGAGGTGCGGGAGTGTGTCATGGAGGAGATGGGGGGTATGTCGTGAGAAGGAGTTGTTACTGAGGAAGGACAGAAATGGTGGTAGGTCTTTGTGTCGAGGCTGTCCCTCAAAAGATGTGATCTCAGGCAACAGACATAGATTTAGAGAGAGAGAGAGAGAGAGAGAGAAAGAGAGAAAGAGAGAGAGAGAGAGAGAGAGAGAGAGAGAGAGATTGATTGGGGATAAAGTGATAGATAAATGGCTAGATAAATAAGTGGATATTAACAAGGGCTTGTGTTCAGACACAATATTTTCGTTGATATAATAGGCTAACACCACTTCTCAAACAATTGATTTTTATAATACTCCTTAATATTCCCTCGTATGTAATTTTTATCACCTTAAATACACTTACAAGAACATTACCCCATCATCTGCGCAAATAAATTGCTTAAAAGGAGGTACTAAATGGCCTCTCAGACTGACGAGAATGTGTAGTATCGTGTTACTGTTTACTCCAGATAAGTCTGTTGTTTACACTGTTAATTCACGTCGCCAATTAAGTCCCAGCGTCATAGCACCTTCTGTTGCAGGAGGTAATGTGTATTTCATGTTTGATTTTTTCCCAGACGATCATAATCGCTTCTTATATTTTGTTTACATATTTCTGCTTTCTTTTTTGTTTTTTATATTTGCTTTATTTTTGCTTTTTATATTTGCTGTATAATTTTGCTTTTTATTTGCTTATTAAGATTTTTTTTATTATTACTATTACTAGACGATTTTATTCAGTACAATCCTTTCGACCTGGAGGGCTTAGATATAGCCTTCATTAATTCCTACGGTACACTGTGGCTCTAATAGCCAGACGCCTTAATCCCGTAAGGGGTGGCCACAAACAAATAGCCTCCTTGTCGCCATGTCCCCTGCCATTTAGTTGCCTTCCCCCCAGCTACCACCCTTCTGTCTTATATACCTCTTCATCCCTCCGTCTCATCCTTGGTCTTCCCCTCCCTCTCCCCCCTGAGCCTCACGTTAACTAAATACGAGTCTGGTGGGAGAAGAAGAAAGAGAAGGAGAGGGAAAAGATGGAGAGCGAGGAAAGGGAGGAGAGGGAGACCAGGAGTGGGAGAGGGTGGAGAAGGAGAGAGAGAGACGGGAAAGGAGATGGAGGAGAGAGCAAGAGAGGAAAGAGAGGAGAGGGAGAGGGGGAGGGAGAAGAATACAGAAGATTAGGAAGCAGTAGAATGGGAGATGCTGGAAATTGAGGATAAAAATGGAAAGCAAGTGGTATAGAAGGAGAAGAGGGATGGCAAAACAACTAGAACGAAAGAAGGAAGAGGAAGTGTGGGCTAAAAAAAGAGGAAAAATATTAGAAAGTAGAACACACACACACACACACACACACACACACACACACACACACACACACACACACACACACACAGAACTTATGACGACAAGGAAAAAGAAATTGTATGCAGGGAGATATCGGGTGATCATGAGGAAGAAGAGAAGAAGGAGGAGGAGGAGGAGGAGGAGGAGGAGGAGAAGCAGATGAAGAAGGAGAAGGAGGAGAGAGAGGAAGTTAATAAGGAAGAGGAGAAAGTTAGAAGTAAACGTGTGATAAAAGGTAATGAGAAGATGTGGACGATGAGGAACTGGGAGGAAATGAGGAAATGAGAGGAGAGATACTAAATCCATTAAGCCTTATAATCCGACTGAGACGAGAGAAATGGTATAGAGGAGGAAGAGGAGGAAGAGGAAGAGGAGGAGGAGGAGGAGGATGTTAGAAATAGAAAATAAGGAAGAGGAGTAGGAGAAGAAAAAAAACACTACACGGAAGAGAAAGGGCAAGATAAGGAAGATGGGAAAAAAAGGAGTGAGAGGATATGGACGAAAAAGGAAGGAAGAGGAAGAAAGAGAAACGAAAGAATAAAAGAAAAATGAAGAAAACCAGGCAGAGAAAGCAGCAGAGGAAAGAAGAAAAGAAGGCGAATTAATGGGAAAAGGTAAAGAGGCAATAGTTATGGGGGAAAGAGATAAATATAGAGAGGAAGAAGAAAATGAAAATAATATGTGGAAGAGGCAGAAGATAAGACAGAGGAGAAGGAAGAGGATGAGGAAGAGGAAGAGGAACAGGAAGAACTAATCCTTATCTTACCAACGGCCTGGTGGAGGAGAGGGAGGCACAGAACGTGATAATATTTAAGAGAAAATTTTTGCATATTTATGAAGGAGTCTCGTTCTGGATATCGCAAGCGTTATTTATATATTTATCTATCTATTTACTTGTGTGTGTGTGTGTGTGTTGTGTGTGTGTGTGTGTGTGTGTGTGTGTGTGTGTGTGTGTGTGTGTGTGTGTGTGTGTGTGTGTGTGTGTGTGTGTGTGTGTGTGTGTCAGTCAGAGTGTTCCCTGAGCCCCAGCATCCCTCCCACGTGTACCAGAGGACATCCTACTCTCTTACACCTGAGGATATAAATCAACAAAATGCTTTACCTTTTATTTACGGTTTCATTCCAGTGTTCCCTTTATATGTCTGAGTTTCATTTCCTGCCTCGCGTTCCATTCAGAAATAATAATTCTCGGTCATGTAGCGGTTTGGTATGTTAGGTTCTCTCTCTCTCTCTCTCTCTCTCTCTCTCTCTCTCTCTCTCTCTCTCTCTCTCTCTCTCTCACACACACACACACACACACACACACACACACACACACACACACACACACAAATAATTTCTTTTTTTTAATTCATTTCTCCATTCATTTCTCTGACTCCCTCATTTACATATTCATTCTCATTTTTTTTCTGCATTTTCTCCTATTTATCTCTTTATAAATTAATTTTTCTTTCCTCTGTATATTCCTGGTTTACTCAATCTCACCATTTTCTCCCCTTTGCCTTTGTTATTATTATTATTATTATTATTATTATTATTATTATTATTAATTATTATTGTTATTATTATTGGTGGTGGTGGTGTTGCTATTGTTGTTGTTGTTATTTTTTGTTTTCCATTTCTCTTCTTACTCCTGTGTTATATCATCAGTAGTTATGACCACAGGCTTGTCTGAAACGTGAACCCGGTGGACTGCAGGATTAGGCTGTTCTCCTCCTGCAGTTCACCATCCTCTGTTTGGGAGATGGGGAGGTAGTTGAGGGACGTTTGTGTAACCAGGCACTTGCTTCGCTCGGTTATATCAGTGCCACCACATGAAGGCGTCCCTCTCTCCTCCCTCCCACCCACCACGTTTTTACAGCTGGACACGTATACAGGGAGGCTCAGGCTGCTGGTGTGGGCGTGGGCGTGAGAGCAGAAAACGAATAAATGATGCAGCCGTCCCCCAACACACAAAAAATCAACCGGGGAGCGTAATTACCGCGCAATGTATGGGCCACCCTGCTTCCTAGTTCACTTCATAACGATAGCTAACGAGACGGTGAACGATAACTTCTGAAACCTGTTATTGTAACCTTCAGGGACCGATCAACTTCCCAGAATTCTACGTAAGAGTTTAAGTATTGTTCGACCATAATAGGCGGCGATATTACTGTCAGCGGTTGTTCATTTCCAGACAATATTATTACGTCAAGTTTAACTCGATTAGTTTAGGAACATGAGCAATATTCTTAACATAAAAAAAAAGTTTGATCAATTCCGGAGCTAGAAAACTGGCTATTGAGAGTAATTGATTCTCTCTCTCTCTCTCTCTCTCTCTCTCTCTCTCTCTCTCTCTCTCTCTCTCTCTCTCTCTATTTTCACAACCGTAAATCCAGCTATAAAATATACTTCCCCTGGAGTCCAGCGAATACAAAAAATAAATAAATAGATAAATGATAATCACATAAGAAATTAGTACAAATTCTCAGACACATGGATACACAAACCACGTACTCCGATTGCTATTATTATTTTCTATTTTATTTCATTATTCATATTATATCCTTTACAGTTTTTTTGTCAGCTTAGGAGAGACTTAGAAGAGGTGTAGTTGGATCTAGATTTTATTTAACCTTTAATTATGAGACTTTTTTTTTTTTTTAATTGCAGTTATCGTTAGAATGTGACAAGAAAATATCCCGTGTTTCTCATTTATCTACTGCGTCTATTACCCAACGCCCAGTCTGTGCATCTGTCGAATGTGTCTGTCTACTACCGTACACCCTGTCTGTTTTCCGTCTATTTAATGTTTCTCTTTATTTCCCAGTGTCCAGTCTGTGTTCTGTCTGTCTCATGTTTCTGTCTATTACCCAACGCCCAGTCTATTTTCTTTCTACTTTTTTTTTTTTATTTCCGTATACTGCCCACTGTCCACTCCATCTTCTGTATACATTTTTACTGCCCAGTCCCAAAGGTCGTATTGGGTGGCCGTAGAAAAAACATCACCTACGCCTCTCCACTTACGCCTCACCACCTACTGACTCCCTTCCCTTCAGTACGAGAACCAGGTGGAGTGATAAGATGGTGGAGTGAGAGTCACGGTGGATTGGCTGGATGGTGGAATGGTAGGGTGAGGGGATGGTAAGGCGGTGAAATGGTAAGGTGGTAAAGGACAAGGTTGTAGAGTATGAGGGCGACGCGCGAAGATGGAGGTTTTGTTGTTGTTGTTGGGTAACTCTTGTGTGTGTGTGTGGCCGAGCAGACCCATGGAACCCAAGCAAACAACCGCCCCTGAAAGACCGTCCTGTGCAATGAACCGATGATCCTCTGCGACAGACAGCGCCTAGCTACAGCGAGGCGCGAGGAGGAGTATAGAGGTTTGGTTCCCAGATGGACGTCGCATTTGCATCTCCACCCAGTTAACAGGAGCAGCATAGTAAGTTCCACATCACCCCGTTATATGGTTATATGATTACCACCCAGCAACGTAAATGGTTTCCTGGGTTACAAGAATCAGTTAGTCATGTCACTCAGTGAAGAGTCTGGAAAGAAAAGTAATTATAGTGAGTGAAAAGTTCGGAGGAAATATGACGAGTAGAGGGCAAACACAGAAAAACAGTGAAATCGGTGAAGGAAGAAGTCTGTGCCAGGCTTAATGGACATGTTTTCGACTCCAGTTACAATTAGATCGGTGCTTCTTTTGATCATTGTTGTTACAGGTCCCGTTACGGAGGTAAGTTGTCGGGATGAGAGGGACGCGGAAGTGGGAATGTGGTGGAGTTTGAAGTAGCTGCTCGAGTGTCATAGGGGAAAAGATCGTTAGTGAATAGGGACAGAAATACCTCGTGGATCATTCATTTGTGGCTGTATCATAACCCTCCCATGAACGGAACAACTCTATAATTATGTTCCAGTTAATGTCAGACGATTTTGTTCCTTTTAGATTGTCATATGAGCCTGGGAGTGTTAATAGTATCACCAATCACCCTCTCATGGTCGGGGAAACTCTAGTATTTTGTTCGGATTATCACCTGGGGGCATTAGTTAGCTGATTATTAATTAGTCAGAGGCGCATGATACTGCTAACATACAATGGCGTCAGGATATTAAGTGATAGACAGACAGCAGACAGACAGACAGACAGACAGACACATAGACAGACAAATAGAGAGATGGACTGAGAGAAAGATGGAGAGAAGGACAGACAGATAGAAACAGAGAGAAAAACAGAGATTTATATGACAGAAAGATAGAAGGAAAGACAGACAGAGAGACGGAGGCAGAGATTTTTATATTAAACCTCACCAGTTCAATAAATCATCATTTTGTTTTGGAACCATTGGGCCCAAACAATGGATATCTCACCCTAATTAATTATCCAAACTATGGCAATTTGTACGAGTGTTATTAATGATGTTTTAATTTTGCCTATAGTCTCCTGAATAGTTTTGGGGGTTAAGTTGATTCCAGACGCCTTTGTGTTTACCTCCATGTCGCTTCCTTTCATCTTTAGTCCCTCCTTCTCTCCTTATTTCTCTGCTTCCCTCCCTCCCTCCCTTCCTTCTTCTATCTTTTCTCCATCCCTTTATTCCTCTATGAATACTCCTCGTCCTCTCTCTCTCTCTCTCTCTCTCTCTCTCTCTCTCTCTCTCTCTCTCTCTCTCTCTCTCTCTCTCTCTCTCTCTCTCTCTCTCATTCCCTCCTTTGTGTTCCTCTGTTATTCATTTTTCATTTCATACCTCTTATTTTCCCTCTCTCCCTCCTTAAATACTTCTTATCCTATTCTCCGTCTCTTCTGTAACCCTTTCTTTCCCTCTCTTTTTCATTATCCCCTTTTATTGTCCTCGCGTCTTTGTCCTCTGTTAATTCTCCATATTGGTTTTATTATATTCGTCTTTCATTCTCTCCCTCCTTCCGTGAATATCCCTCCACCTGCTCTCTCAAATCTCTATTGTCTTCTTTCTCCTTCACCTTCTCATTATCGTCTCGCTTCCCCTCTTGTTTTGGTCTCTTGTTTATTCTTCAACCTGTCTTTGTTCTGTCTTTCTGTTTCTTTTATTCATTCTCTCCTTCCTTCTGTGTTCATCCTCCCCTTCTCCCCTCCCTCTTTTTTACTTCTCACTCCCTTTATCCTTCCTTTCTCCCCCCCCCCTCCCTCTTTTTACTTCTCACTCCCTCCCTCACTCAGTTACTTTACTTTCCAGTCTTTCTCCTCTTGTTCCTATCCTCCTGTTTCTATCTTCTCCCCCCCCCTTACTCTTTTTACTTCTCACTCTCCCTGACTGATTAACTTTATTCTCCTTTCCTTCTATTTCTACCATCGAAAGCCTATGCCCAGAAAATAATGTATCCAGAGATTTAATATTTATTCGACTTTCCAAGAGCATAGGCCTATCTCAATCTAATATGTACCCAGGTATACGAGTATATTCTAGTTCCAGTACACCTTGGAGCATAGGCCTATCCTAGTGTTATGTGTATCCAGTAGTTTACCCCACGTCAAGCACACCTTCGACAGTACTTACCCAGCTTTATCTCTCTAGTTCAGTACACCGTCGATAAAGTATATCTACATATTTACCCCAGATTCAGTGTACATTTCTAGAGCACAGGCCCATCCCAGTGTAATATGTGCCCAGGTATGTGCTCCAGGTTTAGTACATGGTCGAGATCATAGGCCTATCTCAAAACAGCCGTCTCTTGTTTATTCTATTTCCGCGGCCCTCTTGTTCACTCTCCCACCTCGTGTTGAATAATACAGAAAGCGACCACCAACACCGAGACCCCGAATGGAAAAACAGTGAAGAAAAAAGGGATGTTAATATTTCGTGAGATGGTCGTGTCTTGTTCTGTGGTGGGTAAAGAGAAATGTTAGTTCAGTGGAGAGATAGACAGGTGGGTAGATGGATGTACTGGTGGATGGCTGAGTGGGTAGATGGACTGATGTTGAAAGAGAGAGAGAGAGAGAGAGAGAGAGACAGACAGACAGAGACAGAGGAGAGAGAGGGGGGAGGGGGAGGGGGAGGGGGGAGGGAAGGAGGGAGGAAGAGAAAGAGGGCAGCAGACACAATAAAGAAACTGGGTTACTGCACTCTCTTCACTTTAATTTTCGTCCTTTTCCAGCATATTTTCTTAGCTCAAGGGCAGAATAACAAAATACTCTGACTATTCATTATATTATACAAAACTTGCTCGTGACTAGCATAATAATTTACTGTTCATCTGCTGCTACAACTCAGTAGTCTAGATGGAAGGATGGCAGTTTTAGGCCAAGTTAAGGTGAAAAGAGTATAGTACTCTCTCTCTCTCTCTCTCTCTCTCTCTCTCTCTCTCTCTCTCTCTCTCTCTCTCTCTCACACACACACACACACACGCACACAGGTCAGTTTTTTCTTTGTGTGTGTGTGTGTGTGTGTGTGTGTGTGAGCAGAGTTTATGTTGTGCTGATTTAACCTGATCTGCCGTAAATTAAGAAATTATGACAATATGTTATACCGGATATATTATGTCTTGTGTATTCCTGGGTATCTTAAGTATTTTGGTGTAGCTAAGTCCTTCGCTTTTCCTGTCCGACTATTGTATTTACCCTCCTCATCCACCAAACCCCATCCTCCTCCCTACCTCCCACCGCAGACACCAAGGAAGTTAAGAGTATGAGAAAGATCAGGAAGGTCAAAGCTAGAAGTACGAGGAAAATCAGGAAGGTCGAATTCTATGTAAAAATTGGAGGAAATAATAGTGCTGCCATTTCGTGAGTAGGATACCTCGACATAGAAAATGGGCGTTGGGATTTTCGTCAGGGTTTGAGGGTAAAGATTTTCCTATTACCTGTTTCGGTATCCCAACCCATACTGTTCGTTAAGACTTCATTAATCCTTGGTGGCCTCTAATGACTGTGTTTCCTCGAGTGCTGGGACCAGCAACATGATGGCAGTTAATGAAGGGAAATTTTAGTTTTAAGAATATATTTTGCTCTCGAATATATATACTATAATAATTCTCTGTTACTTAAAGAAGTTAACTCTTTCCAGTGGTTATGAAATTTTTCAACTGCACAACATTGTATTTGTTGTAAACAATACACCAGCTTCATAACAGGTTACTGTAGTGTCACACACACACACACACACACACACACACACACACATATATATATATATATATATATATATATATATATATATA
This sequence comes from Coenobita brevimanus, assembly GCF_032717465.1. Classification (NCBI taxonomy): domain Eukaryota; kingdom Metazoa; phylum Arthropoda; class Malacostraca; order Decapoda; family Coenobitidae; genus Coenobita; species Coenobita brevimanus. The sequence continues at coordinate 15,197,300 of NC_137033.1, forward strand.
TATATATATATATATATATATATATATATATATATCCGTGGTCGGGTTTAATGATAAACTTGATGCCTCGGTTCTGGCCTCTTCCCCACCCCATCTCCATAATCAATGAACCTGTTTTTCACTCGAGACTTTTCTTGCGCCCCTGCCCCTCCTCTTCTTTGGTTTATTGTCAATTTCTTTTTCCCTGCTTCCGTTTTCTTCCTCCTCCTCCTCCTTCTCTTTCTTTACCTTCTTTTCATCTTTTTTTTTTCTCTCTCCTCTGCTTCTCTTCCTCCGTTTTTATTCATTCCATTTTCTCTTTCTTCCATTTCTACCTCATTCCCAATTCCTCTTCTTCCCAAACTATGTCATGCCCTCGTCCTCTTCCTTCATCTCTCCCTCACCAATGTCTTAATTTTTTTCCTTCTTTTCTTACATTCCTTCTACTCTCTTTCATGCCTATCTTCCTCTTCCTTAATCTTTCCCACTTCCGCCACCTCTCTCATTCCGGTCTTCCACTTATTCCTTCCCTTCCTCATTGTTCTCTTCATTTTCATCTGTTTTCTTCCTAATTCTTCACTTCCACTCCCACCTTCTTTCCTCCTCTTTTTCCTTCTCTTTTTCCATCCCCTCTTCCTCCTTCGTCCATCTTTCCATTTTTTCCTTCTGTTTTTTCTTTATCTCTTTTTCTCCTATCCCTCTGTCCCCAACACATTTCGCATCCTCCTCCCTTTTTTTTTTTTTTTAATTCTCTCTTTTTCCCGTCGCCTGTACTTCTTGCTTCTTTTCCCATCTTCCTTCCTCGCTATCTTCCTCCGCCTCCATCCCCTCCTTTTGGTCCCCTCCTCCTCATCTCTCACCTCCTGGTTCACCTTCTTCCTCCTTCTTATTCATATTCCTCTTTCTTCCCTTTCTCGTTTTATTCCTTCCCTTATCTTTCTCCACTTACATTTTCTGCTTCCCTTCCATCAGCTTCCTCCTCTCTCCCTCTCTGCATCTTCTCTTCATCCATTTCTCCCTTTCCCCTATCTTTCTTCGTTTCTCCCTTCCCATATCTTCCTCCGTTTCCCCCTTCCCCTATCGTCCTCAGTTTCTCCCTTCCCTACCTTCCTCTGTTTCTCCCTTCCCATATCTTCCTCCGTTTCTCCCTTCCCTACCTTCCTCCGTTTCCCCCTTCCCCTACCGTCCTCAGTTTCTCCCTTCCCTACCTTCCTCTGTTTCTCCCTTCCTGTATCTTCCTCCGTTTCTCTCTTCCTCTATTTTCCTCCATCTACCTTTCTTAAAATTATCTGTAAATGTTTCCTGTCAAAGGAAACAGCAATTTTTTTCTCCAATTGCTACTTAAACACGTTGATCAAATTGCCTAGAATGTGGTAGGCAAAGATACAGTATTAATTAAGAGTAGCTATGATGAGTATCTAGCTTCAAACCCCAGCTAACTTCATTCTTAGCTGGATAATATGAAAAGCTAACTAATCTTTTTCTCCTCATTCAGACAATAGAGAATAGGACAACAGCTACAAGGCAGTGCTGATACGAAATTAATTTTACTTTTTCCTTACAGCTTAAGGTAATACGGAGTATGGTGTGGTTTTTTTCTTTTCAGTCTTTCGTAATTATATCCATGGAAGTTTATTTGCGTTGCATGGTGATCCTTCTTCCATTTTCCTGCCGTCTACGACGGGGGGGTTTGTTGGTGTGGAGGGGAGTCTTCTTGCTTTACCATCCTTCTCTTAAATTCATAGGTCTGGATATCACGGTCATGGAATCATCCTCGATAGTACCATAAGTTCTGCTGCTTCATGCTTTCCATTGTGCTCCTCTGTACCCCTTTCTACTCCTTATTTCCTCTTCTTCCGTCTTCCTCCACTTACTCATTTTCCTCCTCTTTCCTCTTGTTCTTCCTTCTTCCACTCTCTTCCTCCTTCAGTTCTTCTTCCTTTACCTTTCCTCATCACCTACTCTTGTTCCTCTACTGTTCCTTCATTTCCTTCTTCCCCTGCCTCCCTTCACCTTCCCTTCCATTTTTTCACCCACTTCCTATCTTTCTCTGGCTTCTCCTCGTAATCCTTCTCTTCCATCTTCCTCTTGTTCCTACTTTTCCATCTCCCTTTCCCTTATCTTCCTCCAGTTGCTCATTTCCTCTTCTTCCTTTTCTTCCACCCTCCTCTTCTTCCTTTTTTTTCCATCTCCCTTTCACTTATTTTCTTCCAACTGCTCCTTCTCTTTATCTTCCTCCTCTTCCTTCTCTTCCATCTTACTTTCCCCTTCCTCTCCCTCCCTTGGTCTCCATCCGCACTCTTTTGAATAAATGAAGAGAGTGACGTACTGAATAATGAACGTGTTGGGATACGCCTTCTCTCACTCTGACTTTCATCCCTCCCTTCCTCTTTTTCCACCTCTTCATCTTTGGCTGCAACGCGTCTACCACTTGCTCCTCCTCCTCTTATTTCTCCTCCTCCTCCTCCTCCTCAACCTACTCCTACTCCTACTCCTTCTCCTACTCTTCCTCCTCCCCCTCCTACTCCTCCTGATTTTCTTCTTCTTCACCTTCAGAGTTATTGCGATGTGTCTTGTCTTTCTTTCTGACGTAACTTCATAATTACATTTCCCTCTGGCTTGAACATCAGACAGAGAGAGAGAGAGAGAGAGAGGAGGGGGGAAAGGAAGGAGGGAGAGAGGGAGTTTTCACACTAAAGAGATTTGCTACATCCTTCCTCTTTCCCTCATCATTCCTGTTCTGTTCCTTTTCCATTTCCTCTCCCAGACTGTCCCTCTTATGCCTACCCATTGTCTCTCCTCCTCATCCCCATAAAAGCTGCCTCTTCTCTTTTTATCTCCCCATTACTCTCTCTTTACTGGCATTTACTTCTCCATCACTTTTTCATTATCATTCTTTCTTCTCGAGGATATTCGTTCTTGCTTCCTCTACCTGCCTTTGTCATCCACTCTCTTGGCAAATTGTTGATTTTCTTACTCTTTGGTCTTTTCATGTTCCTTGCTTTCTGAACTCGCTCACTCCATCTTTACGTGTGAGAAAAGGTCATGATGAAGATGATGCTGTTGCTAATGATGATGATGATGATGATGATGATGATGATGATGATTATTACTGTTATTAAACTCTCGGGGCTTCTTTTTCTCCTCCTTTTTTCCATCTCTTTCCCCAAACTATGTTCTTTTCACCTTAGCTTTCCCTAAAACTGTCATCTTTCCATCTTTCCGAGATCTAATACTAGATTAATACTAGAAATATCATTCTGATCACGAAGAAGTGTCACTGAAAGGAAGTAGAGTCGCAGTATTGTCTTTTCCTGGCACTGAGGAACGTGAAATAAACCGCAGCTGAACGAAAATATCAGACTTTAAGGTGAATGAGTTATATCTGAATTTATATACTTTTTTTTCTTTTACATCGATTGCTCTAGAGACTGTTTTTTCCTCCCTGCCTCCCCTCCCTTTCTCCCCCCTCCAATAAAATTTTCCTTTTTTCGTTTTTTTGTAGTTGTTTTATATTCTTTGGATACTTTCATTTTTCACCTTTTTATGCTTTTCCTTTCTGCTGTCATAGTTCTTTTTCCCATTGTATTTTTTTTTTTTTAATTCTTTACTCTAGAGACTTTCATTTTCCTTTTTCATTTGTTGTTGTCATAATTTCTTCCTTTTCCCAATGTTTGTTATTTATTCATTACTCTGGAGACTACTGTACTTTTTGTTCCTCGTTTTCTCTTCCCCTTGTCACTCATCTCACAGTTTCTTCTTTAGCCAACCTTTTCCATCCCTTCTCTTCTTACTTTCTTTTTCTTTTTTCCCTTGTTATTACGTTTTCTTCCATGTGTTACTTCTTTGCCTCCTTAGTATTATTCTTTTCCCCTTTCCTCCCTTATCTCCACTTCTGCATTTGACTGTACTGTACTTCGCATTAAAACCCTGCTCGAACCGCGTATCCGAGGCTTCAATGGGTTTGATGCGGATATTCTCAGCCGTTTCTCAGTAAAATATGCTTAACATGGCCCGAACTGACCCAGATTCACTCAGACAGGGAAAATTTGAGTCGAAGGCATTAGAGTACGTTTCTTCACTACACTTTTTTTTTATACAAGGAAGAAGGAACCAAAGGCCACAAGTAGCAAGATTGTTCCCTCCAAAAAATAAATAAATAAAACAAGGTAACAGAGAGTCAAAGTATAACGTGTTTGCAATAGCTCGACTGGCCTGACTTTGCTCGACTTTTTTTCACCTGAATAAAATCGTCTGCCTTTAGGTGAAATGGAGTATTAGAGTTGTCCGCACAATGGGATGGTTAATATAATTTTTTTTTCTTCGCCTTTCCTCCTCGTATTTTCCAAGCCCTGCCAGGTCGTATATAACTCTCTCTCTCTCTCTCTCTCTCTCTCTCTCTCTCTCTCTCTCTCTCTCTCTCTCTCTCTTTCTCGCTTCATCTCCTCTCCGTCTTCTCCATCATATTTTTTTCTGCCATTTCCTCCTCTGTCTCCGTTGTTCCTCATTCAGTTCCTGCTTTTTCTCTCCCCTTCGCCCTACTTCCCTCTTTTCTTAACCCCTTCGGTTCGGGGACGTCATTAGCATTCTATTCTTTCTACTAGCAAACGATTTTATTCAGCAAAGGCGAGGCTTTTCAAAATAATGAAGTTTGATAAAGTCTTCATTTAATTCTAGAGATGCTACAGACTCTTTTTAAAGTTAAATAAAATCGTCTGGAGGTTACCGTCAGAAATTTAAGGATATTTATCGAGCACCTTATCTATCACAACTCTTTCTCTTTCCCCCTCGAAGTGATTATCCTATACATCCATCTTTTGACAGGTCTCCTTTCCACCCAGCCCTTCCAGTTCTTAAGTACAAGTAATTTTGGAATATTTATCTTTCTCTCTAATACTTTTATCTTTTCTCCTCACAAGTATCTATCCTCTTCTTCATCTCCATCTTCTTTCTGCCATCTACCCAGCCCACCCCTTTCTTTAGTCAGTTACTTATAAACCTCTTTCCTTCCTTTGACCTCCCCCCTCTCAGGTACAATACTTATCATCTTTCATCTCCTTTGACAGCTCCCGTCTTCCCCTTATCCCCTCCACCCACCTCTTCCTCCCCTCAGTAAGAGATAAATAAATTATGTCCCTTTCCCCTTCCTCCTTCCACCCTTTTCCCACTAAAATACCTATCCTCTTCTATCATCTCCATCATCCTGTATCCCATCAATCCATCTCGTCCCCTCCTTCAGTTAGTGACAAATGTTTGTCTACCCCTCGATTCTTTCCATCCTTTTCCCTCAGAAGTACCCCTCCTCTTCCATCATCTCCTTTGACAGGCTTCCTTTGTTTTTCTGACCACCTTTTCCCCTCCTTCAAAGGGTAACAAAAATATCCTTATCCTTAAACTCCTTCGATATCTATCCCTTTGAAGAACCTATCCTCTTCCATCATCTCCTACCCTTTCTGCCCAGCCCTTTCCCCTTACTAATTAACGAAAATATTTCCTTTTCTCTATTCCTTTCCTATTCCGTCTGAGATACCTGTCCTAGTTTCTCATCCTTACTATTCTCTTTGCAAACCATCCCTTCTCCCTACCTCTCATCCTTCTACGTGTTCCGTTATTATATTCTACTCGCTGAAGTCCCTATCCTCTTCCTGTATCTTCATCTCTCTCTCTCTCTCTCTCTCTCTCTCTCTCTCTCTCTCTCTCTCTCTCTCTCTCTCTCTCTCTCTCTCTCTCTCTCTCTCTCTCTCTCTCTCTCTCTCTCTCTCTCTCTCTCTCTCTCTCTCATTTTTTATTATTTCTCCCTCTTCCTCCTCTATCCTTTCCCAATTAAGTACATATCCTTTCTTCTCCATCCAATTCGTCTCCATCAATCTCCATCATCCTAATCCAACCCTCCCTCTCGTTGATAATTTATGGATACAACTCACCCATCTGCTACCCCAATGGCCTCTCTTCTTATTCCCTTCCTTTTGCGCCATTCTCCTTTAAGCACCTCATTTCTCTTTTTCTCATTGTGTTTTTCTCTCCTCACTCCGCTTACGTCCTTTTTAATCCTTTTGCTCTCTTGGGTGCTGGAGAGGACCGCCTTCACGTGGTGGCACCGATAAAACTGGGTCATATAAACTTCCCTCAACTCTCTCCACATCCCTTCAAAAGGAGGATGGTGGATTACAGGTTCGGAGCAACTTCAGCCTGCAATCCACCGAGTTCATGTTACCCCTAATGTTGCAAGAATGGCTGCAATTGCCTTCTATTCAAGCTCTGTCCAGACTATTTTGTTCAGCTGAGGGAATTTTTAGCAGTCAGTAGGCCATCAGAACAGTTTTCAACCCTCTGACTACAACCATTCCCCTGAGCTGAAAAAAATCGCCTTGAGTCGTCTGAGTTCAGTATTTGCATCCTTCCACTGGGTCGAGAGGGATATTAGTCTCGCATTTTTCTCTTCGCTCCGGTTAGCTTGTTGTATTATCCTTTTTCGGCACTGAGCTACGTGAAATAAGCTGTAAAAGAACAAAAAGCTGGGCCAAGTTAAGGCACAAACCGTATAGTTCTCTTATGTCCCTTCATTTTTTTCCCCAGCTGTACTTCTATTCTCTTATCCCTTTCTCTTGCATTAACCCTATGCATCTTGTCGTCTTCCACGCCCTTACTTTCATAAAACGTTGTATTTTCCCTCTTCTCCACCTTCATCTTCTCTCTTCACCATCTGTTCTTCCACCTCATTCTCCACCTTCTTTTTCTCTCCTCTCTTTTTCTTTCACATTCTCCTCCACCTACTTATCGTCTTTTATTCTTCCACATTCTCTTCCATCTACGTAGTCTCCACTCTCCTTTCCTCCTTCATTCTTCTCCAGTAACATAGTCTCTATTCTTTTCTCCCACACCCCTCTCTGTTCCACGTCTTTGTTCCCAAGATTCTTCTCTCTGTTTATTACCTTCCATATTCTCTCCTCATCAATTATCCACCTTCAATTTCTCCTCTGTATTCCCTCTACTTCTGACATCCTCCTGTTGTTCTGGCCCAATATTCTCCCAGTTCCTTCTTTTATTCCACTTTCTCCCCCACCTCTATATTTCATCCTCTCACAGTGATCTTCCTTCTCCATTTTTATCTTCATTCCTTCTACATTGCCACCTCCCTCTCCAGCTGATTCCCCTCTCCTCTCCATCTTCTGCTTCTCGTCCTTCTCCTCTCCACCTCAGTCTTCTCTCCAGTCCATTTACTATTTTTTTCACTGTCTTCTTCACCTTTCTTTTGACTCCTCTCCTCTTATCTCCACATACTCCACCCCCATTCTTCCTCCATCATCCTTCTGTCTCTTCCATCATCCCTTCACCCCCTCCACCATCCATCCACCACTCAGTAAGCCCCTCCTCCCCTTCACCTCCTCTACTGTCTGGGGAGGAATCCAATAATGATGACGCATTGACGAAGGGAGAGAGGGAGAGAGAGAGAGAGAGAGAGAGAGAGAGAGAGAGAGAGAGAGAGAGAGAGAGAGAGACAGACAGACAGACAGACAGACAGACAGACATAGACAGAGACAGAGAGACAGAGACAGACAGTCAAACAGACAGAGAGCACCAGTGCATGAATAAAGTGTTACGTGTGTGTGTGTGTGT
>NC_137033.1:15209895-15244895 GCF_032717465.1 Coenobita brevimanus
TCCCAACAGTCTCCTTACTCTAACTTGGCCTAACATTACCATCGCTCCATCTTCAGTACTGAGTTGTAGCATCATATTGACACTAGAATATGGTGTTAGTCACGAAGAAGTGCGATGGAATATATGTTATGCTGTACTGTTTTCCTTTTCTGCCACCGACCTGCGTGGAAAACGGAGAAAAAGGATGAAAATCTAGGCCAAGTTAAGATGAAAAGGATATACTTGTAGGTTCTGACACATGGCAGTATTGTAGGTTCCGTAATGTATCCTCATAAGCGATTTATTTTGCACCTGACGCAACAATATTCTCTAGTATGTGTATCGCTTTAATATCGACATAGTTTCCATAGTAACATACACGAGGATGTTAAGGTGTACTGTGCAGACTAAATCGCTAAGGAAGAGACGCTAGGAACCCTCCGAAGCCACTTAGAATACGACCCAGAGTTACGAGGCAGTGGTGCGAGAAATTTTTGACACAACTGTACCTGCTTCCAGCGAGCGTGTAAGTGTCGGAAGTAGAGGTGTGTGTGTGTGTGTGTGTGTGTGTGTGTGTGTGTGTGTGTGTGTGTGTGTGTGTGTGTGTGTGTCATAAGTGTGAGTGTAGTGATTGCGTACACGTGTGAGGGCATGTTTGCTCTTTACATATTTCATTAGTTTAGTATTCATATGTACCGATGGATTTGTGTGAATATTTGACAGTTTTCACCGTCGACTGTGTGTGTGTGTGTGTGTGTGTGTGTGTGTGTGTGTGTGTGTGTGTGTGTGTGTGTGTGTGAGTGTGTGTGTGTGTGTGTGTGTGTGTGTGTGTGTGTGTGTGTGTGTGTGTGTGTGTGTGTGTGTGTGTGTGTGTGTGTGTGTGAGAGAGAGAGAGAGAGAGAGAGAGAGACTGCATTAGCGTTCATCCACGGTAAACATGAGTCTTTGAAATGGACACTCTCAGTCACAAGTTCCCCTACATTTCACTGCCGACTTTGAAGACAGAAATTAAGACAGAATTGGCAACACTGAATATATTGGTGCTATAGCTCTACAAAATACATAACAGAGGAGTATGAGAAGAAGGGTACTCTCAGAAGCTGGCAAAGGAATGAGAAATATGGAATGCAAGACACAGTGCTGTAAGGGGAGTGGTAGTGAACTTTTGCATGCGAGTGTACGGAGGTTTAGAGAACGTGTTTATAGATGTAAGAGTAGGTGAGTGTCTATCCGTTGTGTGGATGGGGTTGGAGGTTGTGTGTGGGTGGGTGGGGGGTTGTGTGTGTGAGAGGTGGGGGTTGTGTTTGTGAGGGGTGGGGGGGTTGTGTGTGTGAGAGGTGGGGGTTGTGTGTGTGAGGGGTGGGGGGGTTGTGTGTGTGTGTGTGTGTGTGTGTGTGTGTGTGTGTGTGTGTCGGAGAGGGAGAGAGAGAGTAGTGGGTGAAAGGGAGAGAAGGAAAAAAGAGTGCACTCATGGTTCTATATGTGCACTGGGTTGTGTTTCCCTTCATTGTTTCTGTGTGTGTGTGTGTATGTGTGTGTGTGTGTGTGTGTGTGTGTGTGTGTGTGTGTGTGTGTGTGTGTGTGTGTGTGTGTGTGTATAGCGTAACGAATGATGGATGACCCTGCCCCGTTCCCCCCTTTGTTTATTTACCATTGCTGTCCGCCTTTTGTTCCTCCCTCACACAATCAGCAACACGGAAACCAACTCTCTCTCTCTCTCTCTCTCTCTCTCACACACACACACACACACACACACACACACACACGGAGGGTAAAGGGAGCGAGAAGGGAGAAGAGAGGGATATAGAGGAAATAGGGAGCGTTTGGGGGGAGGGGGGGAAGATATATGCTAGAAGAGGAGGGGGACATTTATGGAAGGGGATTAGATGGATGATAGAGGGATGAGGAAGTGGAAGAGGAAGAGTGGGCGAGGATGTGGAAGTGGAAAGGGAGTTGAGGAAAGAGAGAGAGAGAGAGAGAGAGAGAGCAAATACAACACTGGAGTGATATAGGAGGTTCCATGTCGGAGTGGATGAGTGGGAATATTTTTTGATCGAAAGAGAGATTGGCAAAGGGTGATAAAGGAAGAGGGAAAGAGAGAGGGAGAGAGGGAGTGAGAGGGAAGGAAAGATGTGGTTGGGGTGTTCACATTAATCTATACCTTTTCTGCATACTTCCATCAGTCTTTATATCCGTCAGTATATCTATCTGGCAATAACACTCTCAACCAACCAGTCTATCTACCTTTCAGTCAGTCTGTTTGTCTATCTGTCTATCTCTCTGTATCCTTCTGCCGATCTATTTCTCTCTCTCTCTTTCTAGCTACAGACCTATATATCTGCCAAGTATATCTGTGTATCTATATGTATGTCCATCTATATACCCACTTACCTACCTACCTACCTGCTTATCCACTGCCTACTTATCTACATATTTACCTACCTACCTACTTATTTACCCATTTCCTAGCTTCCTACTTACGCATACATCTATCCACCTCCCTCTCAACTTCCACATCAATCTGTCCCTCCAAATATACATGACATCGACCCATCAGAATACACCAACATCGAGACTATAAAGAATAAAAATGTATTCCCTCGTGTTTTATACCCTCCCTCCGTTACAAAATATTATCGACGTTAATTACAGTGAAATGGTCCACTGGAACTGTTCTGACGCTCTGCCACATCGACTCTCTCTCTCTCTCTCTCTCTCTCTCTCTCTCTCTCTCTCTCTCTCTCTCTCTCTCTCTCTCTCTCCAACGATTTATATTTGCTAATGACCATATATCTAGGCCGGGAGGTCTCTATGGCTGGATATTATGAATTTGTTAGTGGTAATAATTTCAGCAGAGAGAGAGAGAGAGAGAGAAGAGAATGTTATCGAATAAGTGTATGCCGAAAAGAAGCTTGGGGATAGAGGAATGAGGAATTTCTTACAAGCTGCTGCTGTATGAGAGACAGACAGACAGACAGACAGTTAGGAATATAGACAGACACAAAACAAACAGATGCACCCAGAGACAGACATGCAATCCGAGACAGTGTAAGAAAGACAGGGACAGGAAAACAGGTAGGGAGAAAGAAAAAAAAATAATGAAAGCAATCCCACCAATCAAAAGCAGGAATAGGGTCATATACAGACAGGCAGACAGAGAAGGATAGACGGAAAACAATATCCATATAAGAACTTCCGCAATACACCCCCCCTCGCACACACACACACACACACACACACACACACACACACACACACACACACACACACACACACACACAAGTAGGAAGCAGGAACAAGCGCCATGGAAGAAATGAGCTGGGTGCCATAACAAAGTTTATATGATAACAAAGGAGAAAGAAACTCAGGAGAGGTAATAAAGGCAGAGACAGAGGAGAAATAATAACGCTCTACATTGCTCTGCGCCGCTCTCTCTCTCTCTCTCTCTCTCTCTCTCTCTCTCTCTCTCTCTCTCTCTCTCTCTCTCTCTCTCTCTCTCTCTCTCTCTCTCAACTTTTATAATTACCTCAAGTGCAGATCTTGGCTATTATTACTTTTGTTGCTTTGCTCTCTCTCTCTCTCTCTCTCTCTCTCTCTCTCTCTCTCTCTCTCTCTCTCTCTCTCTCTCTCTCTCTCTCTCTCTCTCTCTCTCTCTCTCCGTTTACTATTGCAATACTCGTGTGACGCGTATTATATCGTATTGTCAATATTTTTATTATTATTATTATTATTATTATTATTATTATTATTATCATTGTTGTTGTTGTTGTTATTATTATTATTATTATTATTATTATTTATCATTATTTTTATTATTATTATTATGACAATCTTTCTGGAATTGAAGATTTTCTCTGATTTTTTTTTCTGTCAGCTGGGGCCTGCATTTCAAGGAGTGTTTGAACCGCTGAACTTGGCACCCTGTTAATGGTTCCCCTAAATTTACAAAATGCTTAATCTGGTACATGGGATAGGGTATTATTATGACGATGATGATGATGATAATGATTTTTTGCTATTATTATTATTAGTTGTAGTAGTAGTAGCAGTAGTAGCAACAGTAATAGAAATAGTAGTAGTAGTAGTTGTAGTATCATTATTATTATCATTATTATTATCATCATTACTATCATCATCATCATCATCATCTTCAGCATCATCATCATCATAATCTTCACCATCACCACCACCACCATTTACCACTTCTCACAGCTGTAACTTGCATAATCCTTCCTTGGGCATTATCAAACTCACTTTTCTTCCCTATCCTATTGCATCCCTTCACCCTTGTTTACTCGTTCCTTTGCTTTTCATTTCCTCTATGACAACCCTGCCATCGATGCACTTCTCTGGATTCCTTAAATTCGATCTCATTTCCTCCTTTCGGTGTCACTTCCTCCTCTCATGCGGTACAATGAGAGAGGAGGAAATGAAAGGTGCGGTAATGGCGGTCATAACAGAGCGAAAAGACCAACAATGAGTGTTTTTGGCAATGATATCAGAATTGCGGGGCCACGTCCGGTGAAATTGTATAAGCATATTACTGGAAAAATGGCAAGAGTGGAGAGAGGAGTCTGGTGGGGGTGATGGGGGGAGATGAGTAGAGAAGAGGGAGTTGGAGAGAGAGGGGAAGAGAGAGAGGAGGGAAGGAGGTGGAAAGGTAGGGTGGTGATAGAGGAAGGTAAGAAAAGAAAGTAGCAATACGGAAAGACTAGGAAATGTGGAAAAAAGTGTGGAGAAATGGAGAAAGTGGGGTGGGAGTGTGAGGAAGAGCTGAGGAAGTGAAGGTGGTAGGGAGGAAAGATCATGAGGATTTAAGAGGCTGAGAAAGGATTGTGAGGAATGGAGATGGAGAGGGTGGAAAGAATAAGGAGCGAGTAACAGGGGAAGCTTAGAGGAGGAAGAGAAAGCAGTATTGCGGAAGATTTTGTGTAAGGTAATGAGTGGGGGATTGTGAGGTTGTAAGATTGTGATGGAAGAAGTGAGGGGACGAAATGCAGGTGTAATGGAGGATATAGTGGGGGAGGGGTGAAATAACTGGAGAAACGGTGGTAAATAGGACGATTGGGGTGAGGCATAGGATGGGGTTAGGTGGTGGGGGCTAGAGGGAGAGGTGAGTAAAGCAAATGGAGAAGATCGTGGGGAGCTGGGCTGAGTGGGTACTGGAGATGAACTGAGGGGAGAAGTTAAAGGTGTAGAGGTTGAAGATGGGAGTCACGTAGGAGCAGGGTTGAGAGGTTGTGAGTGGCAAAGGGAAATGAAATATTGATGGAGTATTGAAAAATGAAAGATGACGATAGGCGATAGTTGCGTGGCAGAAAAGGAAATACAACTTATGGTGGAATATATTCATAAATTAGTAGGTAGGTGGGGAGGATATAGGGTAGGACTAGACAGAATACTACACATTACTAGTGGTGTTGGATAGCAGAGTGAGTTCGTGTGTTGAGGGAAAGGGGGTGTAAATAGAGGGAATTCAATAGAGGGAAGGTGGTTGGCGATGGGGTTGATTTTGTGGGTAGAGGGAGTTTGTAGCTTAGGGGAGTTATGGAAAATTGACCTCTTGAGTAGTAACATAACTTTTTAATAATCGCCAAGTTATCCCATGACAGTATGGGTAGACAGACTGTCTGGTAGTAAGGATATATCGTAGTAATTCTGTCTAACCCCTGCAGTTTTAAAAGTATATCAGCTCGAATAAGTTTGTTAAGTGAATGAAATGAACTTGGTGTCCTCGTTGAGAAGAGGGTAAAATTAATGGTTGTTGTGGAAGGGAGAGCTGAGGGGCAGTGGCGAGTTAGGGGAAAATACAATTCCCATAGGGGAACTGTGGTAGGAAAAGGTTAGGGCTGAAGTTGGCAATGTGGTAGGGTAAGGTGACGGCTGTAGGTGGTAGTGTGGTAGGGGAAGGTGAGGGGTGAAGGTGGTATTGTGGTAGGGGAAAGTGAGGGGTGAAGGTGGTAGACTGGTAGAGAAGGTGGTAGTTTGGTAAGGGAAGGTAGCGGTGAAGGTGGTAGTGTGGTAGGGAAGGTGGGGTTGAAGATGGTCGTGTAGTAGGAAAAATGGTGGGTGACGGTGGTTGTGTTAGGGGTTGATATTTGTGTGGTAGGAGAAAGTAATAGCCGAATATCACGGAGTGGTAAGGGAAGGAGAGAATTGAAAGTACACTCTTTCCTATACTTGGTCTAAATTTTCGTCCTTTTGCCGCTTATTTCACGAAGTTCAGTGGCAGATAATCTCAGTACTACAGCTCTACATCCTATACATAATTCTTCTTCTTAACCAGCATCATATTCTAGATTTTAATTAATTGTTACAACTCTCGATTCAAGCTGGAGAGATGGAATTTTTAGGCCAGGTTAGAGTAAAAATGGTATAGCAGGGCGAATTAGAATTGAATTTATAGAGTGGTACATGAATTGTGGTAGTGTGGTTGAGAGATTACAACAGAGCTGAAAATATATGTGTGGTAGGGTTGTGAGAGGCATGTCCATTTTATTTATTATTTTTTACAGAAGATGAACTGAGGAAGAAAAAACAGATTAAATAAAAAAAATCCATGGCTTGTGAGAAGCATGATCAGTCTTTTTTTTTTTTACAGAAGAACAAAGGAAAAAGAATCAGATTTAAAAAAAAAAATCCATACATCAAATTACAGGTGTTTGTAGAATGACAGGTCTGTGACGGAATGACGTCTGTAATATTATTGATACGGGAATAAATCAGTGTCACTTTTTTTATTCATTTTGGGGTGTTGAGAATTTGTGGTCTATTTAAAGTGCTCTGTATTATTATTCTTGTATTATTATTCTCTCTCTCTCTCTCTCTCTCTCTCTCTCTCTCTCTCTCTCTCTCTCTCTCTCTCTCTCTCTCTCTCTCCAAATAATACACAACAGCAGAGAAAAAATAGTATTATTTTCTACAAACAAGTCTAAAAACCAAAGTAATAGAGAGGCAACTTCCAATAAAAACCTTACCAGTCAAACATTATTATATTTTTACTTTTATACTGAAATATTTATTTGCCCCGAAGGAAATTAAGTTCATTAACACCTGTATGAGTCCTTTAGTAAACATTTCAACAAGTCAGGAAGGAACAGGACGAAAAAAACGAGAAAAAAAACTTATGTAGGTTTTGCATGGAGTAGAAATATGTGATCACGAGAAAAGGCTACGAAAAAAAGGCTAAGGTAAAGAATAAAAAAAAAGTGCTTAGCCTACGAGAATCCCCCTTCATTTTTTTTTTTTTTTTTTACTTTTCCTGTCACCAGGTCTTGCTCAGTGCTATACAGTAATTTTTTCTCGGAAATTTCTTCTGAGTCTTGGTAACCCTGGCCGACCCAACGTAAACACCTATTATTAACTGCTTCACCCCTAGGTCTCTCTCTCTCTCTCTCTCTCTCTCTCTCTCTCTCTCTCTCTCCAGAAGGATAATAGTGATCTTGGAAGAGAACCCAAGTAATAAAGGGATAAATGGAGGCTGTATCTATTTTCTCCATCTAAAAAAGTCTCCCCTAAAATTAGTAAAGTTTTCGAGTAATAAGAATAGAATGAAAATCGACGTCCTCATATTGAATGGCCAGTTGGAGACAGTGGTAGAGAGAGATGAGGGAGAGAAAGAGAGGGAGGAGGAGAGAAATGTAGGGGAGGGGAGGAGACAGAGAAGAGGGTGAGAGGTTGTTACGGGAGGTGAAGGCGCTCGGGGGGATGTAGATAAGAGACGTGGGGAGATAAATGGGAGAGGGAAAGAATGGAGGAGATGGAGAGACAGGTGAACGGAAGGGAGAGGAAATGAATGGGGAAATGAAAGACGTAGAAATAAAGAGTTAGGCGGTGTGTGTGTGTGTGTGTGTGTGTGTGTGTGTGTGTGTGTGTGTGTGTGTGTGTGTGTGTGTGTGTGTGAGAGAGAGAGAGAGAGAGAGAGAGAGAGAGAGAGAGAGGGGGTGGGGATATGAATGTGCGAGATGAAGGAGAGAGGTAATAGTAGATACGTGTGGTATGTGATGGCGTAATAAAAGCTAAGAACAGAGCTGTTATCTGGGCAATAAAGAAAGGGCTGAGGGGACACTAAGACCATTTAGAAGGCATTAGAAAGTAGAGGATAGGAGTGGGTTACGTCTGAGAGGGAAAGCAACTAATCGGGTTGGGTTTGGCTGTGTTAGATTAGTTTAAGTTAGGTTTCAGAGAGAGCTGGTGAGTTATGGCTGGGTTAGATCGAGTTGGATTAGGTTATGTTAGGTTCATTTGGGCTTATATGAAATTATGTTAGGTTTTGTAGGGACAGGCTTAGTTAGGCCTGGCAATGAGAAAGCCTTGAAACGGATCAGATTAGGTTCCATAAAATTAGATTAAGATCAATTAGATTTATAAGAGAAAGCCCTGAATGTAATAAGCATTCGTGGAACACTGGAATGTTTTAGACTATTGTTACTACAGCCAGAAAAATCAACATAAGCCACAGCTCTTAAATAAAGGGAATTGAAGCCAACTCCATTAAGCTAATCAGTGCCGGAGGGAGATGCCTTCACGTGACCGCACCCATATAACCATCCGGCTCCACTGCCTGGGTATACAATCGTCCCTCAGCCACTTCCCTATCTCCAAAAGGATGACCGTGAAGTGTAGGACAATGTAAACCTGCATTTCACTGGGTTCGCTATTTCAGATGAGCCAGAAGTAATTACAACAGCAGCACGATTGAATGTTTCCTTATTCATAGTCTCTCTCTCTCTCTCTCTCTCTCTCTCTCTCTCTCTCTCTCTCTCTCTCTCTCTCACACACGCACACACACACACACACACACATACACACACAACACAATGAGAATCACTGTCTTTTAAGCCACAGAGATAGTGTAAGTCCCTTAGCCTGGAAAAAAAAAAAAAGAAACTCGATGACGCAAGATAATAATGAAAAAAATAAAGAAGATAAAGAAAAAAGACATCACCTCGTTGAAGAACCAGTACCATATTCCACAAAATTTCTCCCTTTTTTTCCTCATGTTTTTAATTCCACCGTGTCGCTGTTCGAGAATTTCAAGGACTTTACTCATGTTTTTTTTTTTTTTCACGTTTACCTTCGCCTTCTTTCGGACACATATACTTGAGGGTGCAGTTCACGATGTCCCTTGGGATGGGTGCATTTCTTTCAGTGTTTGTCCATTGATTTCTGATATATTGCGGGCTTTTTTGTAGTCTGCATTATCCGATATATTCCCTGATGTATATAAGGCCACAAAAGCTTTCTGACAAATTCCTCAACTATATTTCACACCATATCTTTTTTTTTTTTTAACATAGCTCTTTTCACTTCCTTTTTATTGCCTTATAGATTTTACTTTTTTATACCCACTAAACCAAAAGAAAATCCATGTTATATTCAGCGCATGATTTGAAGTCAGTGTCAGGGTTATGGGCAAACATTATTCTCTCCTCTTTTCAATCAGTGAAATGTCCAGGCTTTTGTTTGATAGTAATTTCTGTTTAATTGCTTCCGGAACCATTATGTCGTAACCTAACAACACTCTTTAATACAGCTAGACGGCTAATTGCTCTCGATAATTGCTGGGAGGCTGTTATCACCGTCATTAAGTATTATTTCCTTCAGTGTCATTAACTCGTATACACATGGCACTGAAGATATGTTTTTGTGACTGTGAATGTGCATGAGAAATTTTGACGTTTGTGCTTGAGTCCTACTTTTTCCCTTCTGTATGTGCTTGTTTATTGTCCAAAAATACTTGCAAGTGATCAGTTCTGTACATAAGCCAGGGTTTTGCAGCCGTATGAAAACTGAGTACGCAGTGGTGTATGCAGATTTTAAATATTTGACGGCCATTTATGCTACAATCGTTTTACTCTACCTTGGCCTGAAATTGCCATCTCTCCACCCTGAATCCCGATTTTTAACGATGGATTAATCCTAGAATATAAAGCTAGTCACGAAGAGGTGCTACGGAGAGGATGCAAAGCTATAGTACAGTCACACTCTTCCACGAGAAATTAGCTGCAAAAGGACAAAAATCTTAGCCAGGTTAGTGTAAAAGAACTGCAGGTGACAAGACTGCATCCCACATTACAGGGAAAAAACAACAACGATGCAGAAAGGTCAAACCTGTTCCACCACCACCACATGCTTTAGAAACTTGGATATCGTAAAGAAAATTGGGACTTCTCTTTGGGGCACTTATCCACACTTTTACGTCCTCATTTTAAATCATTTTCTCCGCCTGCTGTTTGTACTCTGACTTGTTGGTTCCTATATTGTCTAAAATTAATCTGACAAAATTTCAGACCCACATCTATGGCCAGCTTTCATGTAAACAGAAAAACTTACGGCTGTCTTAACCTAATTTGGTATATTTTCATCCTCACATCATTGTGCAGTTTTGGTGTAACAGAGATGCTTTAGGACTGTTTTAACCTTATCTGACACATCTTCAAACCCACATCATTGCACAACTTTGATTTAGCAGTGAAACTTCAGGAACGCTAAGAGTCACCAAGATTCCGAATTGACATACAAAACGCAAGATAACCAAGAAAATCATAAAATATCAGATAAATTTGTTTTCCCGTAACTTTAAAGAAACATCATGTATTTCCAGCTTTGTTCTGTATAAATACAAATGGAACATGTCCGGGTACATATGGAGGGTCGTGTTCTCCATGACCTGGTATATTGCGTAACATATTTTTCTGCGACTTATTCTGCCTGTGATAACTATAAGAATCATCCGGCGTCATAAAATGACTTTGTAGTTACTTGTAGAGAAGTTATATATATTAGACTTGCGGACGAGCGGTTGTTATACTTGAGTAGCTTTGTAAGTAGATAATCTTCTTTCCCATTTGTCATTCAATGACAGGAGAGGTAAAGAATAGTATGGGACTATTTTTATTTATCTTGGAAATATTAACAAGTCTCTCACACAGAGCAGAGTATAAAGTAGAGTCCTGCTAGCTCTCTCTCTCTCTCTCTCTCTCTCTCTCTCTCTCTTCCAAGTTGCTAAGCCTTTCTTCCCACTCCCTGCCGCTTCTATGGCCTCTCTCCTTCTGAGCTCTCTTTCCTAAATTCTGGTGAAACAGGAGTCGTGTCACGTGTGTTCACTGTGGTTGGAAAGTTCTAGAAGCCTGTGTGTGAGTGTGTGTGTATGTGTGTGTATGGTCACAAGGCTTTGTTCTCCTGCTGTATCGCTGACAAACTCACTGCATCATCTCCTGACTGGTTACTTCGTAATCTGTCGTCAGCTTTTCCTCAGTGTAACTTGCAAGATCATTTCCCATTCCCAGGCTCGCATAGAGCTGTCTGTCTGTCTATTTATCTATCTATCTAGTATGATTTGTAAATATAATATGGACTCATAACATTACTCGGTCCACGCAGCTGAAGGTCCTCCGACAGCAATTATCATTGACACATGCTAATCTATCAGTACATAATATTGATTATAATATTGTATACATATAATATTCATAGTAAATAGCAATTGTCCAGTAATATTACATTTTAAACAAGTTGTATACATATTTGAATAAATGCAATGGTTGTTGTATAACATTTTGTAAAATGTGTATGTATAACAGACATACGCATATAATTGTGCAATGGTAATACTGCTAGGTTATACATTACATATTGAGTTATCCCTTTAGTAATGTCTAATATTTCACCTAACTTGTATGATGATACTGGTAATACAGAATTGTGGTATAGTTGTATGACTTAAAACATTGTAGTAGCACTGTGGTAATACATAATTGTAACATTTTATGAATTGTTACAAAATATTGTGGTAATGCATAATTGTGTTGGCCTTATAATTGTAGTTACATTTTGTTAATGCAACTGTTACATAAGTGTCTTGGCCTTATAATTGTAGTTAAAGTTACATAAAAGTTACATCTTGTTAATGCAACTGTCACATAAATGGTACATATTGTTTGTAGTTACATAATTGTAATAATTGCAGTCCTGACATATGCTGCGGTCGATGATATGATGAACCATGCCACTAGCTTGTGGAGACAACCTTTTGCTTTTTTGTTTGTAGTTTATGTGGTATTTTGGCATATGTAGTAACACTTACACTTATTTTCATTTGTTTGTTATGTGATCTTACTCTGTTTCTCTCTTTTTTCTTTCTTACTTTTTCTTTTTTTTTGTATGTATTGATTTTCTATAGTTTGTTTTTCTTCGTTTGTCTACGTTTTTTCGGTGTTGCTCATGGTTGCATAATTGCTGGTTAAATCCCTTGGGACCCTTTTTTAAGGTTTAGTTTATATTGCACAGATATTACTGAAAATGATATTATATAGTCCCATATTTTGTTATTTAAAAAAAAATATATATATATATATATATACACTATATACAGTAACTATATACACTGACTTATTGTTCACTTGTACTTATCGTGGGTAATATGTGTGTCAGCACTGTGTGGAAGTCATTGTCTTCACGATTGTGTTGAAGATGTTCACTCTTGCTAACGTCATTTGTGTTGGCCATTTTTTTTCTCTAGTTTACCTTGTAACTTAATTTATATGTTTCCACTAGGTAGCTTTAATTAATAAATGTTTAATACAGTTCTTTTAATCGCTCACTGAGTAACTGTGATGGTATATTTTCTTTATCACCTTGTAGATATAATAATGTATAGCTGTATGTATGAAACACGCATTTTATGTAGGTATAATTGGTAATACTCGTTGGTAGTAAATAAATGTTTTAATAAATGAATGAATATATACAGTGTAGAATATTTATTGTTGGTGATTATTTAGTGATTGAGTTATGCAGATAATTGAAGTAGGTATATGTATTGAAGCTGTAACTATACAGCACGTTTTATATGTTTGTGCAGCTTATTGTCTATCACTGTGTATTGTATAAATGAAGTAACTATGTAACTCACTAATTTTTACCGTGGTGGGAATGGTGGGAATGGTGTTGCACGTGGTGATAGCGTTGTTCTTCACGGGTTGATTGACGTGTTGTGGGGTGTCAGACACACGGCTTGTCGTCGTCTCAGCACACGTATGGTGACGTCGACTTCCCACACTGGTAGCTGTGGTGAGTAAATGAGTAGCGATGAGTAACTTGAGTGAAGATGAGTAAGATGGGTTGTGAATATAGACTTGGTATTTGCTTCGTCGTCTTGAACTCTTGACTCCTGTGTCAGCGGTGGAGGTTGGGTGGATGTAGCAGAGAGAGGAGGGTGATGTCTGGTAGTTGTGAGTTATGAGTCGTGTCTCATTCTTCGTTTGTTTGTTTTGTTTTTCTTTGTCGATGTTTTCTCGGTCCTTTTCTCTTGTGATTTACTCGTTGTGGGATGAAGACTGCCGCTACTTGTAGGTGCGTGTAGAAGATTATACAGACGACTCGTAGAGTTGTTACTTGTAGTTGATTGTAGATGGCTGTAGTTCGTTGGTTCGTCGTAGAAATTTCAAGATTGTTTGTATCAGTACTTTGTTAAACTACTTGCGAGGCGTCCTGTGACCTCTTCACCTCTACATCAGCGTGATGATCGGGGAGACGGAGGGGGCTGGTTGGAGAGAACTGTCAGGAGCTGGTTGTAAGTTGTTGGTTGTGAGAGGTATTTTTTTGTTTTCAATCTTGATATTTTGTAGGAATTCACTGTTGATTCGTAGACGAGGTTCGTATACGTTCGCTGCTACCAAATGTCATAAAATGACTTTGTAGTTACTTGTAGAGAAGTTATATATATTAGACTTGCGGACGAGCGGTTGTTATACTTGAGTAGCTTTGTAAGTAGATAATCTTCTTTCCCATTTGTCATTCAATGACAGGAGAGGTAAAGAATAGTATGGGACTATTTTTATTTATCTTGGAAATATTAACAAGTCTCTCACACAGAGCAAAGTATAAAGTAGAGTCCCACTAACTTTCTCCCTCTCTCTCTCTCTCTCTCTCTCTCTCTCTCTCTCTCTCTCTCTCTCTCTCTCTCTCTCTCTCTCTCTCTCTTCCAAGTTGCTAAGCCTTTCTTCCCACTCCCTGCCGCTTCTATGGCCTCTCTCCTTCTGAGCTCTCTTTCCTAAATTCTGGTGAAACAGGAGTCGTGTCACGTGTGTTCACTGTGGTTGGAAAGTTCTAGAAGCCTGTGTGTGTGTGTATGTGTGTGTATGGTCACTAGGCTTTGTTCTCCTGCTGTATCGCTGACAAACTCACTGCATCATCTCCTGACTGGCTACTTCGTAATCTGTCGTCAACTTTTCCTCAGTGTAACTTGCAAGATCAATTCCCATTCCCAGGCTCGCATAGAGCTGTCTGTCTGTCTATTTATCTATCTATCTAGTATGATCTGTAAATATAATATGGACTCATAACACCGGTATGTAACTGGTGCCTATTTTATTAAGTAAAAATATGACATGAAGGAAAATATGTTTGTAGAATGTATAATAAATCGCTAAAGAAGAGGTGTTCCGAAGCTTGCAGTACTAACAAAAATACGAGGAATGTTAAAAATATCTGTAAGAGATAAGGATGCTATATGTTTCTGAAGGACATTGTATAAGGACTTGACCAGACTCCCCCCTTCCCTCTTACCCTCATCCCTCACCACCCCTGACCCTCATCCTTCGTTTCCCTCTGCTTCACCAGACTCCCCTTCCCGATCACCCTCACCTCACCTCCAACCCTTTCCCCAACATTCACCCCTCCTTGCTACCCCCCTCACCCTCACCCAGCACCACTCACTATCTTCATACCTTAATCTCCTCTCCCCTCCCCACCCCCACTCCAATCCCCAGTAACCCCACCAACAATAAACCTTCATAGCAGCCAAGTAAGAGTTCCTTGTCAATTTTTAGCCACACTGGAAGCCTCTGTAAAACCCTCTTATTGAACTTTTAAGCCCCATTCAGAGGGGGAAGTTTTCAGGGGTGTATTGGGTTCGGCTATAGATCTGGGAGAGGTAATCAAAGAATTGAATGAAAGAAATCTGCTGCGGGAAGGGAAAAATGTACACACACACACACACACACACACACACACACACACACAAATAAATACATATATAGATTTTTTTTCTTTACGATAAACTGATTCTCTCTCTCTCTCTCTCTCTCTCTCTCTCTCTCTCTCTCTCTCTCTCTCTCTCTCTCTCTCTCTCAAGCAATGGCCTCCAAACTCAGGGAACAGGTGTAACTTTCCCAACTAACTTGAACCACCCTATTTTTGCCAAACGAATTAGAGCTGCACATTCGCCCAGCTAACTCCTTCAGGCTTTGATCTAGAACCCTTAAAGTTTGCGTGATAAAAGAGCACATTTATAGGTTTACAATACATTTTGTCGTTCCTCCCTTACCGCTTACGCTTTCATGTAGTAGTGTAGGTTTCAGGGCAGCCCACACGTCACTCCGTCCGCAGCAGCTTATGAAAACTTTCCTCTATTCTTCTCTTTTGCGTCGCTTTTTTGGAACTTTTATCCCGTAGCTCAGTGGCAGGATTAGACAATACCACGGCTTTGCATCCTTCCCATAGCAATTCTTCATGACCAGCGCCTTTCCCTAATCTTCTCTTACATACCAGCACTGAGATAGAGCGATGGCAATTTTTAAGGCTCAGTTAAAGTGGATAGGGTGTGATATATCCATTAAAGAAGAGGGAAGAGGTGAGATTTCAACAATAGATAAATAAATAAATAAACAATTCAATTCATAATAATAATAATAATAATAATAATAATAATAATAATAATAATAATAATCGTAATAAAAATAAATAGATAAGTAAATATATAAATAATAAATGATGACATATACACTCTGGCCACAATTAAGAAAAATCATAAGAAATATGTAGCTCTAACTCGAAGTCAACAAATTATCACCAACCAAGAAAATACAGTAGGCTATATCCGATGTTTTTTTTGTTTTTTTTCTGCTGGCGAAATGAAATATTGCCTGTATTATTGTTGCCAGGTGCACTGATCCGCCTTCCCCAACCAGCATGTGAATTTCTTTGTTATTGACCAAGAGAATTTTGAGATTTAAGATGAAAGGCAAGAGTCCTTAAGTATCTATCCTTTACTTTCACTTTTAATTTCTTGACATAAGGATTCTCAGATATTCTAGGTAAATAGATTTACTAGTATAAGCCGAGTCTAAAAGGTACGCAGACAGACAGACGGATCAGAAGATGGTAGGAGGAGAAAAAGGCAGATAAGCTGATAAAGTAGACGGGCAGCCAAATAACCAACAGTATATTGGAGTCGGAGTAATGGCAGCCAAAAAATTGATCATCGCATATATGTCGGTCCAGAAAATTGGTTCTCCGTCTTCTGATAAATGATGTTGAGGAGAAATAAGGTGCTGAATAGGATAAGGGACCCGATTCTCATTCGTAAAATAACCTAACACCTTTTCCTAAGCGACTTAATTTGCTTATCTATCCTCTTCTCTGTCACAAAAATCCTTCTAATGTCTCCATACTCTGCATAAATAACGTACAAAAGGATATTAACCAGCTCTATAAAAAAAAAATTGCCAAGGAAGATGTATTGGGGAGCTTCCTTACCCATCTAGAATTCGGGCCAAAGTCTTACTGTTTCTACCATACAATTTATTTTGCCCCATTAGAAGCGTAGGGGTCCTTGGCTGCGTTATTCAGTCCTGGCATTTAAGGTGATGGTCTAGGTTCATTCGCCTCTTGAATGGCAATGAGGTAACAATAAACCACAGCTACGACTCTGCTGTGAACCATTCCCGACCCCATTCGGTTGGAGTGGCCTACTTTAACTCATTAGGGTATCAGGTGTCGATTCGGTTATAAGATTACCAGTAACTTATTAAATGTTTTTTTTGGGGGTGGGAAAAAGTGTTACCAGGAAAGAAAATGCCACATTTCACTTTTTCAGTTTCCTTTTGTTATACTTACCTGTCTTTTTCTTCATCTTCTTCTTTTGCCTCTATTTATTTTATTATTATTATTATTATTATTATTATTATTATTATTAATCACCTTCTAATGAAAAATCTCCCAGAGGAACCATTGCTACCCCGTTGAATGAGGAGAATTTTTTTTTCAACTGTTAGGTACAGCTTTCGCTTTTAACCTTTTTTAAGGAAACGCTTGCAACAGAAAGAAGTAGGGATGCATAAAGCTTTTCATCCTGGTAGAGAGAGAGGGGGTGGGTACGAAGGAAAAGACTGTCACAGTAGAACTGGAAAAAGAATTCTTGTGTGTGTGTGTGTGTGTGTGTGTGTGTGTGTGTGTGTGTGTGTGTGTGTGTTTGTGTGTACTTGCGTGCTTGCGTGCATACTTTCCAAGTGCAAAACTTGAGTATGTGCGTCTCTGCCAGCCCTCCTGTCCCGCGGGTATGCTTTTCCTTCGTGCGGCAAATACACTCCACTTCCCCTGGCCAGACACCCTCCTTTACCACCACCCACGTCCTTCGACACTACATAAGTACATGCGCCTACATTTCTAAGCAATACAGGGGATGGCGTGTTGGAGGTCCCTTGTGATTCAGTATTCCTTTCACCTTAACTTGGCCCAGAATTTCTTCCTTTCGCAGCTTATTTCACGTACTGGCAGTTGTGTGGCAGAAAAAGACGATGCTTTGACTGCAGCCCAGATCCTTTCCATAGCACTTCTTTATGACTAGCAGTATATTCCAGTATTAATCTCTTGTTGCAGCTCAGTTTTCTAGATGGAGGGATTGCATTCTTAAAACAAGTTAGAGAATTTCTTGGAGGCAATTTATGCGTCTGACATTTTTAAGTTAGATAGATAATTAATAAGTACTGTGATTAGTATTTTGAAAAGCGTCAACGTAGTGGAGGATTTAGAGGTATGATTTATAGCACTTTATCTACGACAGATCCTTTCGATGTTGATTGCCTCCATTTAGAACAATTCTTCATAATATATAGAGGTCGACATCGAGCTATGTGAGACATTCTATATAATATTAAAGAAGAAATATATGACCTGTATTGACTATAACTGTTTGGAGGCGGCCGGCTCTCAATATCAAGGTCGTCCTGTGCTACTGCGGCAGTTTTATCAACTTGGTAGTAGTAGTAATAGTAGTAGCAGGAATAGTAGTAGTAGTAGCAGTATCAACAGCAGTAATAGTAGTAGTAGTAGTAGTATAATCCCGCGCTGCCAGACCAAGCAGACCCATCAACCACAGGCAAGAAATTTCCCCTGCAGAGCGGTCCTGTTCACTGAACCATAGTTCGCTTGCTGTGGAAAGTGCCTTGCCACCAAAGCAAGGGGAAAAGTGTAGGGGTTTGGTCCGTGGATGGACGTCATTTGCATCTCTTCCCCCAGCTGATAGGGGCACCATAGTAAGCTTCACATCTTCCTCTTATTTAGTTACATGGCCACCACTCACCATTAAAAATGGTTTCCTGGGTTAAAAAGAAACCATTAGGCTTGTCACTCAGTGTAAGCAACCTACGGAAGAAGTGGGCAGCATTACAACAAATGAGTGGATCATGGGCGCCACACCTACCACCTTAACACTGAAGGGATTTATGAATGCTACATCTAACTTCTCTAGTTTGAAAACTCATTTGCTGAAATAAATCGTCTAGAGAGAGCAAACATTGAATATAAAAGTTTACAAGAAGTCGTGGTTTGGAAATTGTTAAAGTTATATTCAGCAGTGTGAGTATAAGTGGTTGGGGAATGGCTGGGAGAAGAAGAGATGAGAGGAGGGAGGAAGAGATCAGTAGGTCGGAAGTAGTGGAAGCGATGAAGAAGATTAAGCTGGGAAAGGCCCCAGGAATTGATGGAGTGTGTGGTGAAATGCTTAGGTATGGGGGTGAGATTGTTGTGGAGTGGATATGGAAGTTGTGTAGATTGGCTTGGGAAGAGGGAAGGGTTCCAGAGGACTGGAAATCAGGTATAATTGTTCCTCTGTACAAAGGAAAAGGGGAGAGGGAAGTATGTGGTAACCATAGGGGTATTTGCCTTCTTAGTGTGACTGGTAAAATATATGGTAGAATACTCATTGATAGGGTTAGGCATATGACAGAGGAGCTAGTTGGAGAAGAACAAGGGGGATTTAGGAAGGGAAAAGGGTGTGTAGATCAGATATTTGTTCTAAGATGTTTAGTGGAGAAGTATCTAGAGAAGGGAAGGAAAGTGTACGCTGCCTTCATGGACTTGGAGAAAGCTTATGACAGAATAGATAGGAAAGGTATGTGGAAGGTATTAAGAATATAAGGAGTGGAGGGGAAATTGTTGAGTGCTGTGAAGAGTATGTACGAGGGAGCTAGGGCTACGGTGCGAGTGGATGGTGAGCTGAGTGAGTTCTTTGATCTCAATGTGGGACTGAAACAGGGGTGCGTAATGTCTCCATGGCTGTTTAATATATATATGGATGGGGTCGTAAAGGAGGTACAAGGTAGGGCAGTGGATGTGGGGGTGGCCCTAATGAATGAGGGTGAGTTTTGGAAGCTTCCGGTGTTGCTATTTGCTGATGATACAGTATTGTTGAGTGAAGATGAATGGGAGTTGCAAGGTTTGGTGAATGAATTTGGGACAGTGTGTAGGAGGAGGAAGCTGAAAGTTAATGTAAACAAAAGTAAAGTTATGGTGTTTGAGAGGAATGAAGTCACAGAGTGTGCAGTGAGGTTGGATGGTGAGGATATGGAGAATGTGAGTGCATTCAAGTACTTGGGTAGTGTGATGAGTAAGGATGGAACTTTGGGGGATGAAGTACGTGAAAGGGTACAGCAGGGAAGGAAGGTTGTTGGCACACTGAAAGCAGTGATGAGAAATAGGGAGGTGAGTATGGAAGTTAAGAAGTCACTGCATGATGGTATTGTGATCCCTACCCTGACGTATGGAAGCGAGGCGTGGACCTTGCAAGAGGGGAACAAGTCAAGAGTGAGAGCAGTGGAAATGAGTTACTTGAGAGGAGCATGTGGAGGACATGGAGGGACAGGTTGACGAATGAAGAAGTGAAGGAACGTTGTGGGGTAGATGTGGATGTGGTTGAAAAGATTAGGAGAAATACACTGAGGTGGTTTGGACATGTGAAGAGGATGGAGAATGAAAGACTGACTAAGAGGGTGTATGTAGGTGAGGTGGAGGGAGGGGAGAGGGAGGGGTAGACCGAGGATGAGGTGGAGGGATGGAGTTGAGAGGTATATGAGGGAGGGGGTGAGTTGGGGGAGGGGAGTCAAATGGTGGGTGACAGAGTGACTTGGAGGCGTTTTGTCTGCGGCCACCCTTTGCGGGATTAGGGCGTCGGGCTATAGATAGATAGATAGATAGCAAAGTTGAAGGATGTACTGTATATATATATATATATATATATATTATATATATATATATATATATATATATATATATATATATATATATATATATATATATATATTATATATATATATTGTATATATATTATATATATATATATATATATATATATATATATATATATAAAATATATATATATGTATATATATATATATATATGTGTATATATGTATATACATATATATATATATATATATATATATATATATATATATATATATATATATATATATTTGTCTTCTTAGTATAATAGGAAAAGTGTATGGTAGGATACTTATTGACAGAGTTAGAGAAAGAACAGAGAAATTAGTTGGAGAAGAACAGGGAGGCTTTAGGAAGGGAAGAGGTTGTGTAGATCAGATATTCATTCTTAGATCTTTAGTGGAAAAGTTTCTAGAGAAGGGAAAGAAGTTGTATCCGGTTTTCATGGATTTGGAGAAAGCATATGACAGGGTGGATAGACAAGGATTGTGGAAAGTGTTAAGAATATATGGAGTAGATGGGAAGTTGTTGAATGCTGTGAAGAGTATGTACGAGGGTGCGAAGGCTGCAGTGCGTGTGGATGGTGAACTAAGTGAATTTTTCTCCTTGAAAGTTGGGTTGAAACAGGGATGTGTCATGTCTCCATGGTTGTTCAATCTGTACATGGATGGGGTAATAAAAGAGGTACAAGGTAGGGTAGTGGATGTTGGAGTGGCCCTGGTGAGAGAGGATAGTGTTTGGAAACTCCCTGTACTGTTGTTTGCAGATGATACTGTGTTGTTGAGTGAAGACGAAGGGGAGCTGCAAGGCTTGGTGGATGAGTTTGGGAGAATGTGTAAGAAACGGAATCTAAAGGTGAATGTAGGGAAGAGTAAAGTGATGGTCTTTGAGAGAGGTGAAGTCAGTGAATGTACAGCGAGGTTGGATGGTGAGGAATTGGAAAATGTGAGTACGTTTAAGTACTTGGGTAGTGTGATGAGTAAGGATGGAGGTTTGGAGGGTGAAGTGCTTGAAAGGGTACAGCAGGGAAGAAAGGTTGCTGGTTCTTTGAAAGCAGTGATAAGAAACAGGGAAGTGAGCATGGAAGTGAAAAAGTTACTACATGACAGTATTGTGATACCAACTCTAATGTATGGAAGTGAAGCTTGGACGTTGTTGGAAGGACACAAGTCAAGAGTGAGAGCAGTGGAAATGAGTTATTTAAGAGGAGGCTGTGGAGTCACATGGAGAGACAGGGTGACGAATGAGGATATAAAGGAGCGTTGTGGTGTGGATGTGGATGTGATAGGAAAGTGTTAGGAGGAACACACTGAGGTGGTTTGGCCATGTGGAGAGGATGGAGGGTGAAAGACTGACGAAGAGAGTGTATGTGTGAGGTGGAGGGGGGAAGAGGGAGGGGGAGGCCGAGGATGAGGTGGAGGGATGGGGTGGAGAGGTATATGAGAGAGGGGGGTGTGAATTGGGAGCAGGGCAGTGAAATGGCGGGGGACAGGGCGACTTGGAGGCGATTTGTTTGTGGCCACCCCAAACGGGATTGAGGCGTCTGGCAATAGATAGATAGATAGACCTCAGTAAACACGCTGACACTAATAGCCTCCCGTCCATCAGTCACTGGGCTTTATACCTCCGCATTTTTCATACCTCAAAATAAAGCTTTCATTGATGTCCGATAGAACGTAATGGAGGGCTGGTATAAAGTGAGGTGCTGGGAGGAAGGGGACGAAGAGGTATAGAGAAGGAGTGGAAGGAGTAGGAGAAGGAAGAGAGGAGGAGGAGGAGGAGGAGGAGGAGGAGGAGGAGGGGGAGGAGAAATGGGTGGTAGTCTTGATGCTTGTGTGGCAAAGTGGTGGGTGAACTGGAAAAGCAGAGAAATAGTAAGAGGAAGAGGAGGAGAATGAGATATACGAGGGGGAGTAGGAGGTACAAGAAATGAGCAAGGAGGAGGAGGAGGAGTAGGAAGATGAAGAGAAGGAGACTGAGGAAAAGGAGGAGCAAGAGGAAGAGGCGGAGGAGGTAGTGCTTGTGTTGTGTTGCGTGAAGGAGTGTGTACCGAAATGACTAGACAGATTGCCCGTTTGGTGTTTGTTAGTGTGTGTGTGTGTGTGTGTGTGTGTGTGTGTGTGTGTGTGTGTGTGTGTGTGTGTAAGCTTGCATCGTGTGTTTGACATGCTTTGAGCGGCTGTGGACATGTGGTTCTCGTCATGTGTGTGTTTATTTGGACGAGCTTTCATGCATTTGTCCCCACGTTCGTTTTGAGTGGGTGTTGGTAGTACGTGTTTTAATGCTTTATATTTGCACCTTCATATTCGTACCCATGACATTATTGACTCTGACACAAACAACCATACCTGTCACAACAGTTCGACCTCAACATGCATCACTCTAACTACAAGCATTCGTTCGTCATTCGCACTTCGTTAGCAGTGAGTGTGGTTGATTTTAGTTACCACTCTTCTTTTAAGCAGATCCCGTCCTAATGTGGATCTCATAGGAACTTTTATGCTTACTGTATGAATGGACTTTTTTGTATGTGTCTCTACTGTAGCTATGTTGATTTTTGTGTGAGTATTTACATGAAGTTTTAGGTATGTGTATGTATGTGTAGTGTTATTTAGCTACGTGCAGTGTCCACATGTACGTGTCTGCTTCAACTTGTTTACAGATAGCTCCCTCATGTGCGTATCTGTGTGAACGTCTTGGCTTGCAGTTCCTTTTCATGTGTGCTTATGTGTGGGTGTGTTTATATGCCCTTTCCCTCATGTGTGCGCATGTCTAGTCGCGTTTACATTCAGTTTTCTTATGTATGTTTGTGTGTGGGAGTGCTTACTGGCAGTTCCCCTTTGTGTGTCTGTAAGTGGACGTATTTACAAACCATTCTCCTCATGTGCGTTTGTGCATGAGCGGATTTACAGTTAGTACCCCTATATGCGTCTGTGTGTGTACGTGTTTACATGCAATTCCCCTGTGTGGGTTTGTGTGTGTACGTGTTTACATGCAATGCCCCTATGTCCGTTTGTGTGCGTACGTGTTTACATGCAATTCCCCGGTGTGCGTCTGTGTGTATGTGTTTACATATTCCCATAATGTGCCTCTGTGTGTATACGTGTTTACATGATATTCCCCTATGTGCTTCTGTGTGCCTGCTTAAATGCAATTCCCTTGTGTGCTTTTGTGTGTGGACGGGTTTACAGATACTTCCTCTGTGTGCGTTTGTGAGTGTATGTTTTTACACTCCCATGTGCGTCTGTGTGTGGATGTGCTGACGTATGGGTTCCTGTTTTGTTGGATCGGATCGCTTATGTCTTTTTGTCCTTGCCTTCCTGTAATAATGATTGTTTCATCAGCGAATAAATCTGTGCTTTTGTATAGACCGATGGTTCGATTTCCCTGTTGTGTGTTTTTGTTTATGGCGGTGTTTTGTGTTTAGTTATTACGCTGTGTAGTCGGGTGTGGGGGGGGGGTTCATGTGTGTGTGTGTGGGGGGGGGGGCTGCATATATCGGTGTTTATTCGTGTAATTCCTGCTGCGAGCAAGTGTGTGTTTATGCAGCTAAGAGTAAGTCATAGGGGCCCAAGTACTGACATCTGGGCTGAAATATAAATACATCTGACCTATTATTATTATTATTATCATTATTATTATTATTATTATTATTATTATTATTTTGTCATGAATATAGAGCATTTTGAAATTTCTTCGTCTCCCTCTCGATGTTCATGCAGTATCAATAAATGTTTACCAGGAGCGCAATTGAGATGTAAAAGTGGATGTTGTGACGGAAACTCCTTGCATTCCGGAAGTTGCACTGAATATCTCTAACGACCTTGACAAGCAGACCTATTTACTTACTGGACTATCATAACACGGGAGCAGGTAGTCACGTGGTCGAATGGCTGCTGTTTGAAAGGAAGCGAGATCAGCTCCTGGTTCGTATTTCATAGTGACGTGGTATAGTGTGATGGCTGCTGTTTGACGGGAGGAGAGATCAGTTCTAAACCCGTATTCTCGTGGGTTAATGAGGCTGCCTAACCCCACGTCCATACCTTTATATGTCTGTATATTAATGATCTCCCTTATATTATTTATGCACTCTTTATCGAGGGAAAAAAAAGAAATCTAACAGACAAGAGAATAATATAATATATAACGTACCTGACTTGCTTTGAAAAGAGATGAGTCTTAAGTTCTTGAAAGCTGGCAGGTGAGTGAGTGTATTGGGTGTTGCATGTGTATCCGAATAAGCTATAGTATGCAAAATAGATCGCTGAGGAAGAGATGTTAGGGACCCCAGGATGAGGGAGGGTAAAGCTTGGAAACCTTACTGACGCTAAAACAAACTGATTTGATTTTCCATAATACCCACCGACGAACCATTGAAAACACACTCGCATGTACCATCACACCAGGTATGAATAAAACAGTCCCTTTCCTGCTTTAATTCTGGAACCATCTGTTGCTGTTGTGTTTCAAGGAACGGAGTGTTGCTTATGCGCTCTGTCGGGTAGCTACACTTACGTAGAATATGTTAGATGAGTAAAGAATGACTAAAAGAAAGAAAATCGACGTTTTAACATGATCCTAGACCATACGAAAGACGGCATCTAGTAAAAAAAAAAAAAGAAGAAGAAGAAGAAGAATTCCATGTTCTCAAAAAAATAAATAAATAAATAAAATAGTCAGTTACCTTCTATCTTTTCCTATTGTTGTCAAGATTATTTAATGGTAGAAGAATAAGCTGCGCCTCTGGCATTTTTATACACAAACGAAAAACTTCCAATTTCTCCAACCATTTCTAGGAGATGAGGGTCCTTATTCCCGTC
The DNA here is from genome assembly GCF_032717465.1 of Coenobita brevimanus. NCBI lineage: Eukaryota > Metazoa > Arthropoda > Malacostraca > Decapoda > Coenobitidae > Coenobita > Coenobita brevimanus. Next base: position 15,234,981 of record NC_137033.1, read on the forward strand.
GGGTAAGGAAGCTCCCTAACACCTCTTCCTCAGCAATTTATTTTTGGATATAGCTGGTTAAAATCCTTCTGTACGTGATTTATGCAGACTATGGCGATATTGGAAGGATTTATGTAACACTGAAAAGGACAGTAACGTGTAATAAAGAAAATACATTGTCCAGGAATAAGTGTTAAGGAGCTTAAACCCGGCAGTAGAGCGACCTGGTTATATCGGGGCCACCACATGAAGGCGTCCCTCTCCAGCAACCATCAATACAGAGAAAGTGTTGATACAGAAAGCAATATACAGTAACTCCCCCTCTACTTTAAGTGCATAGAAAATGAGAGCTTCCTTGATTAAAACTGCCTGGAAGATTTTAATGAACGGATGTGTGGGTAGTGTAATAAGTTTCTCATTACTGGGTGTGTGTGGACGAATGGCAATAGAGAGGTAATTTTTCTTCATTTTGGTTGGTATTTCTCGTTTTCTCTGATTGTTTGTCCTTTCTCTCGTTTTTTTTTTTTTTTCTTCCTTCCTCTGTGTCTGTTTGTCTGTCTCTCCTCCATACCTTCATACTTTCTTTTTTTTTTTCATTCTTTCTTTGTGTCTGTCTGTCTTTCTTCCTTTCCTTTATACTTTCTTTCTTTCTTTGTGTCTGTCTGTCTTTCTGCCCTTCTTCCTTCCTTCTATCCTTCCTTCTATCCTCTCTCTCTCTCTCTCTCTCTCTCTCTCTCTCTCTCTCTCTCCCGTTGATGGTGAAGAGAAACGCCTTCCCGTGGTGGCACCGACATGACTGGGTGGGTCCACTGTCCAGTTGCACAAATGCTCCTCAATTTCCTCCCTACTCCCCCAAAATGAAGATGTTGGACTGCAGGAGGAGGGGAATTTCAGCCTGTAGTCCACCAGGTTTACGTTGACATGATTCTCCCTTTCACCGTCCTGTCGAAACCCCTTTAATTCCAGTTTGGTTTTTCTTCTTTTATCCCTCATTCCAGACTCACTCTGGCTCTATCGTTAACAGCTTTACTCTAAACATTGTGCTGACTAAAAGAATGCCTTGTACCGTTGTATAACCATATTGCCACCACTTCTACATTGACTCTGAAAACACCTTCATGGAGTGTGATGTATACTAGTGGCAATGTGTATGAATGTGTATGGGTAGATTTTATGTTACGGGAAACTAACTTTCGCCATCTCGTTCCCCATTTCTGGGTCGTTTTAGCTTTAATCTTTCTTGCCGCTACACCAGGCTCACTTTAGCTGTCCATTTCACCGATACGCCAGGTTCATATTAGCTTTCTCATTTTCCATTTCCAGCTCGCTCTAGCTTTACAGAATCCCTCCTACCACTTCACTAGATTTATTTTAGCTTTCTCATTTTCCATTTCCAGCTCGCTTTAGCTTTACCGAATCCTTCCTATCGCCACCCCACCTATGGAAGCCCTACACATGTGGCTTGACATGGCTTGGCAGGGTCAGGCTAAAGGTGAGGGGTCCTGCTGCCTCGTCGATGATATGCCATTGATCTGGCTTTCCTAGAGGGGTCGATTTGTTCCTGATTTTAAAGAGAGAGAGAGAGAGAGAGAGAGAGAGAGAGATTATTCTTTCACGACGAGGTTACCATCGTTTGTTCAAACTGAGGTGTCTACTCCTTATTCGCAGAACCATAAGACTGGCAAAATATTGTAGTAGAAAGCTCCCTCTCTACCCATCAGTATCTCTGAACAACAGCCCACAGGACAGAGTATAAAGTTATGGCTTGCAAGACTGATAATGCATAAAAGAACGGTTGAACATGAGCAGTAGTCATAGTAGGTCAAGTGGTAGTAGTAGTAATATTAGTAGTAGTAGCAGTACTAGCAGTAGTAGTATTAGTAGGAGTAGTAGTAATAGTAGCCGTAGTAGTAGTGGTAGTACTAGTAGTAATAGTAATTGTTTGCTGTTGTTGTTGTGACCCAAGGTTCATGTGAAGCGTTAACTCGGTGAAAAGCGGGCTGAAGTTACCCTCCTAAAGTCTATCTTCCTCATTTTGGGAGTTGGTAGGGAGCTGAGGGATGTTTGCATAACCAAGCAGAGGAACCGATATGTCATATCAGTGGCACCACGTGAAGGCGTCCCTCTCCAGTATCACAGTAGAATATACAGCTGAGAGTGAAATTTAATGATCTTCCAGGCTTCGAGTATTGGCAGCCTGTCCATATAACGTTTGATAATCGCCCACTCCTACATTTCATCGGAGGGAACAGCAACAAATACGCCCTTCAGCTTTTCTGTTTATAACCGTACGTAACTCCACTAGCCAGTTTAGACGCCATGCTCACATATTCTTCTAGTGTCATACGTCCGTCTTTTTTTCTACAAATACTTTTTATATCTTTAATCCTCCATTCGATTTCTAGTGCCTCAATCAACTCATCACGATCTTCTATACACATATAAGATCCACGTTCACTTCGCCTTGCTGGTAAAATCCTCCATTAGTAGACATCTCTCTCTAGAAAACTCCAGATATTATTCAGCATCATTTACCTTACTCGTGATACCTTCTGTCTAGTACTTGCACACGTTAAGGCTGACTGACTACACATACACTCTCATGACCTCTTGACTCACCCTTACTCACTTTCTTTTTGTCTTGTAGTTCATCTGTCTTTCCTACCCTTTTAGATCCTTCTTCCTTGACTTCACCATCAGTCTTACTATCTGTTTAAGTACACACACACACACACACATATATATATATATATATATATATATATATATATATATATATATATATATATATATATATATTCCTCATATACAAGCTCCCTGACACACTTCACCAGTGGATCATTCAACCTTACATAATACCCGGTATCAGTGCCTCTCTCTTTCTCACCAAAACGTCCCTCATTTCCACGCTTTTTCCCAATATTCGCCACCTAAACATGTTTCCGAAATCGCTAGACATTATGTTTAACTTTACTTTTTCATTCCCAACCAATACATCTTCAACTGTACCAGGAGAGTAGTTAATACCCTCATGATAGGGACAACTCTAGTACTTTATCCCGTCTAATAACAGACTTCTTCACTTGTGTATTTATTTCCTTAGCTGTTATTTGTTTATTTACTTATTAATTTTATTTTATAGGTGAGGCCGTACCCTAGACTTCTGGAGCCTGTGAGTGATGATCCTGTCACCATCACCCCACTCATGGTCGCGACAACTTGAGTCTTTTGTTCCGGTTTACACTGTACGATGTTATTAAGGTAAGACTGAGTGTATCGTAGTGCTAGTAGACATTCCGTAACACGTGTGCATAAGCAGTTTATTTATTACATTACACTTCAGGATCCTCCTTCATCGCATTAATGCAAACTTGATATTAAAACGATATAAGTAGCACTCAGGTGACTCTTAAGAAATAATAAGCGGAAAAATAAATAGCTTAGGAAAAGGTGCTTAGAAACCCCTGATGCCACTTAGAATACAGGGTGATCAGAGCCTGAGAGTGTTAATTACCACACTCCTCTCTCCAGTTTCAAGCTTCTCCCTCTCTCCCTTCCCCTTGACCCTCTCCATGAGCTGTCCATTTACCCAGTCCACATACTGCACCTCCTTTACTCACAACCATCCCCACACTGAATAAATGTGTATGTGTGTGTGTGTGTGTGTGTGTGTGTGTGTGTGTGTGTGAGAGAGAGAGAGAGAGAGAGAGAGAGAGAGAGAGAGAGAGAGCGCCTGGATATATCAAAGAGCTCTTTACACTTCTAATATAACATTCGGCGAAGCGTGTAACAGAGTCTGACCACAAATTGCTCGGTGGGGGAGTTCAAAGTATGAGATGCGGTGTTGGTGAGGGGCTCTGGGTAGATGAGAGAGAGAGAGAGAGAGAGAGAGAGAGAGAGAGAGCATAGTGGTGTAATACAGATTAATACGGATGGCAGCAATAACACCAAAGCTCAGGCTGGATTTAACCATTAAGTTTTACCGCCGGAGATTTTTCGGGATTAAATGGAGGTCGCTCGAGACTGTATTGTGTTCATATGCACACACAGATTCCCACATAGACTACGCACACACGAAACTCCACACGCACATATACATACACACTAATCTATATGCACATGCACACATACTCAAGCCAATGCACACGCCCTTGTAAACTCACATGAATCCATACGCACACACATACTTACACAGGTCGATATGTACACCCGCGAACCAAAGTTTCCGTACCCCCCTCGATGGAAGGAAGTGGAAGTCAGGGTTAGGGAGAGGGCAGGTGAACGGACAACCGTGAGTGGTACTTTGGAACTGAGCTACGAGGCGAATAGTGAGAAACCTAATGACACTGGATTCGAAACATTTCCATGCTATTCACCTGCAAAACATTATGCGTTCGTAACATACATACTGTAACATATAACATAGACTACTGTGTTATCATGGTGTCCTGTGATACTGACCCATCTGTTTCGGATCCTCATCACACAAACAAAGCACCGAGCCAGTTGTATATAAGTTGCAACTTGTCATTATAACTGCAGTCATAATTTTTGTGAATGTTATCCCTGGATTGTCTATAGCTATAATAAAGAATGATTGTGAATTTAATGTTGATTTTCACAGTAGTTGTGCGGATGGTTATATATGTGGCAATTATTTTATGTGGACGACTAAACCACATTGTGATGGACAGCGGACAGCATTCGCCAATGATTTACTATAACCAGATGAAATTAGATGCAAACAACACAAAATATTATGAGACAACGAAGACACAGCTGTGGTATCCTGCTCCGCCTTGTTATCAAGGCCTTAACTGTTGCTTCACCTCATACGTGCATTATTTTCCTTCAGTCTGCCTCTTTTATTACTTTTACTTCCTGGTATCCTCTTACTGCGAGTCGTCATATTCCTTGGAGGGTTTCTTGTCGTCCAGTCCTATAACCCCTACTGTATTACATTATTCCTCGCATCATCACTCCCAGACAAACAACGTTAGCACAAGACTGCTGAATCTGTTAATACCATTATTGCCACTGCCACTACTACTGTAATCCCCCTTTTCCTATTGTGTCTAATTTCCCTCACAGTACTACTACTGCTACTCCTATTACTACTCCACTATAAATCTGTATAATAATACATATGATTGTCCTTATGTCTGTGTATCTGTTAATCATATTGTCCCTGTCCCACCGTTGACAACTCGTCACTTACCCCGCACCGCTACCCCAGTTGCACCCCACCCCTCTCTCTCCCACCCGCCATGAGCTCTATTCCTCCCCCACTCCGAAGCATTTTACCCCTCACCTCCTTCTTGGGCCACCAGGCCTGTTGTTCACCTTTTACCGGTGAATATACGTGGCATGCATTAATAAGAATAATCATAAAATTGACAGCAACAACATACATCTGCAGTATTCCGAACATTACATAATTATAAAAGTCGCAGACCCAAACGTGCCTATATTACAGAGCTCTGATATATTAACCACAGAACCGACCACAGACCGTTCCTATCATTGCCACTGGACCTTACCTGTAGCACTTCACCATAGTAATACAACCCACTGAAGTCCTTTGTGGAATCACTACACATGTTTGGGAAAAATAGCAGCGCACAACATGCCTACAACCCATTAAAATACACCTGTGACGTTTCACTGACATCCATTAAATTGCCTAGAAGTTAGCGGACAAACAAACACACGGCTGGACATGACTGAGGCCGAATGTCTCGCATCGGTATATGACAACCTGACAAAACTATTATGATCCTGCTTTGTAGGTGTCATCATAGTTATAATAATAATAATAATAATAATAATAATAATCGTAGTAGTAGTAGTAGTAATCACGTTCATATCCATGATACAGAGGAGGACAAACACCATAATCTCCCTGATAAAACAAGTGAAAACAGCTGTGACATATAAAACCAAACAGTGCCATAATATGCTGTAATGGTAGGGTTATAGTAATACTAAATTAATGTTTGACCGCAACCCAACCTTCTGTCATGGCAAACAGATTCTGCTTTGCGTCGACACATGCTATTCCAGTGTGTGTCCTTCTCAGTACCGTGCCTAATAACATGTGATTAATTATTATTATTATTATTATTATTATTATTACTGTGATGACACCTGCAATGCAGGATCACAAGAGTTTTGTCAGGTCGTTGCATATCGATGCGAGACATTCTGCATCTGTCTGTCTGTGTCCAGTCGTTTGTTTGATTGTCCACTAACTTCTCCTAGGCTACTTGATGGATGTCAGTGAAACATCATATGCTTATTTTAGTGGTTTGTAGGCATGTTGAGCACTGTTATATTTCCCAAACACGTGTAGCGATCTCACAGAGGACTACAGTGGGTTGTATTACCATGGTGAAGTGCTATAGGGAAGGTACAATGATAATGATAAGAACAATCTGTGGTCGGTTTTGTGGTTAATATATCAGTGCTCCGTAATATAAGCACGTTTGGGTCTGCATTTATTAAGTGTAATGTTAGGAACACTACAGTACACATCTACGATGTTGTTATTATTATATTATTATCGCCTACCTTTAGAAGGCGGAGCGATCTTGTTTTTAACTGCATCTGTGTGTGTGTGTGTGTGTGTGTGTGTGTGTGTGTGTGTGTGTGTGTGTGTGTGTGTGTTCCTATTATATCTCATGAACGGCTTGAGCTATCAACATGAAGCCTTCAGCGTATCAAGATATGGTCAAAATCTTGGAGGAGTTCGAAAATGGCAACTCGGGGTTTGGGTCAAGGTCACCAAACTAACTGCTAAAGGTCAACTAGTTTTTATTGCCTGCCTTTAGCACCATTAAATCTCATGAATGGCTTGAGCTATCAACATAAAACCTTCATGGTATCAAAATATGGCCTAAAGTTTGAACTTGGCAATCAGATTATTTTAGAGGGCGATTACCGTTTACCTCTCAAATGCCATATTAATGCATGCCACGTATATTCACCGGTAAAGGGTGAACAACAGGCCTTCTGGCCCAAGAATGAGGTGAAGGGTAATGTGGTGTCGGAGTGGAGGAGGAGTAGAATCCATGGTGGGTGGGAACTGGAGTAGCGGTGCCGGGTCAGTGACGAGTTGTCAACGGTGGGACAGGGACAATAATTATGATTAACAGATACACAGTCATAAGGACAATCATATGTATTATTATACAGATTTATAGTGGAGTAGTAATAGGAGTAGCAGTAGTAGTACTGTGAGGGAAATTAGACACAATAGGAAAAGGGGGATTACAGTAGTAGTGGCAGTGGCAATAATGGTATTAACAGATTCAGCAGTCTTGTGCTAACGTTGTTTGTCTGGGAGTGATGATGCGAGGAATAATGTAATACAGTAGGGGTTATAGGACTGGACGACAAGAAACCCTCCAAGGAATATGACGACTCGCAGTAAGAGGATACCAGGAAGTAAAAGTAATAAAAGAGGCAGACTGAAGGAAAATAATGCACGTATGAGGTGAAGCAACAGTTAAGGCCTTGATAACAAGGCGGAGCAGGATACCACAGCTGTGTCTTCGTTGTCTCATAATATTTTGTGTTGTTTGCATCTAATTTCATCTGGTTATAGTAAATCATTGGCGAATGCTGTCCGCTGTCCATCACAATGTGGTTTAGTCGTCCACATAAAATAATTGCCACATATATAACCATCCGCACAACTACTGTGAAAATCAACATTAAATTCACAATCATTCTTTATTATAGCTATAGACAATCCAGGGATAACATTCACAAAAATTATGACTGCAGTTATAATGACAAGTTGCAACTTACATACAACTGGCTCGGTGCTTTGTTTGTGTGATGAGGATCCGAAACAGATGGGTCAGTATCACAGGACACCATGATAACACAGTAGTCTATGTTATATGTTACAGTATGTATGTTACGAACGCATAATGTTTTGCAGGTGAATAGCATGGAAATGTTTCGAATCCAGTGTCATTAGGTTTCTCACTATTCGCCTCGTAGCTCAGTTCCAAAGTACCACTCACGGTTGTCCGTTCACCTGCCCTCTCCCTAACCCTGACTTCCACTTCCTTCCATCGAGGGGGGTACGGAAACTTTGGTTCGCGGGTGTACATGCCGTCCAGTCTACTATTATACATGCATACATATTAGCACAGGCAGACTTACGGATAATTATGTAAAAATATAAACAAGCACAGACACACTCACAGGAAGCCATACGCACATGCTCACATTAGGAAATACCCACTCAAACTTATCCAGACGCACATACGCACATATCAGCAGCTGCACGTTCACACAGGTCCACGCCAATATATATAAAAGGACGTTCATACACAGAAACTGGCACACACGCTCCCATGCCAGTCTATACACACATGCACTCAAATCATTTCATATACATACACTGGCACATACACACGAATTAGCACGCCAGTTCACAAGCACATGTATACAAATTTAACAGGCATGCTCACACAAATCCCCCCCCACACACACACTTGACACATACACACGTACGCATACAAATTCACACAAATCCATACATACAGTACACATACACACTCACAAAAAACTCTCTCCTCTCTCTCTCTCTCTCTCTCTCTCTCTCTCTCTCTCTCTCTCTCTCTCTCTCTCTCTCTCTCTCTCGACAAAAACCACATTACCTACATATGTCACCCTGTTGTCGAGGCGGCTAAAAGGGAAGGGTATAGGAGAATGAAACGAGGACCAGGAATCCTAAAAACATCCCGGCAAAAAGCGATGTCGGAGGCCTGGATCCCATTACCCAGGAAAAAAACGTTCTGTCAATCCTCTTTCCAACGTAATGAGTTTGGTTTAATTCTTCTGGCATTATCATTAGAATATGGCTCGACATTTTAAGCCCTCGTGTTCGATAGCGTGTTATTTTAGTCCTGCTTCCATCAGACGATTTTATTCAGCTGCAGGAAGGGAAGTCAGGCTGTGAGGGGATTAATGGAGACTCATTCCTAATCCCCTTCACTACGGGTGGTCTCTCCTAAGCCTAAGAAAATCGTCTGGAGATGGGAAGCATAAGATAGACTGGGAAGAGTAAGATACATTACACTTTCTTGGATTGTGTGGGATAATGTGGACTCTAACCGATCCATGTTCCCATAATTCAACTCCCCTTCCCCCTCCTCCCCTTGTTATAAATATGGCCCATAAATCAGGGACCTTGGTACTGTAAACATGAGATTCCAACTTGCATCTGACGGATCTAATTACCTGGCGAAATTAAACGCGTCTGCCGAAAAAGTCGATGGTAACGGGGACGGCTGGTGTCTGTCTCTCATGTCTCCTATTTTTCTGTATCTTTCTCCCTTTACGATTATGTCTTTGACTCTGTTGTGCGTATGCCGTCTTGCAATTTCTGTCTTTCCCCATTTACGATTCTGTCTTTGTCTTGGTTATTTGAACGCTGTCGCTTTAATTTTTGCTTCGCATGAGTCTGATCTCATCTGTTTGGTAACACGGGAACATAATTTTAACTAGACAGTATAATTATCAAATATCATTAAGCACTAAAGACTTCAGAGTTTAAAAATATCATCGTATTCTTAGTATGGTTTTCAGTTATCACATTTTCGATATTATAAGACAGTTGTACTGAGTGATCTTAAAAGACTTACAAATATTCTACCAGTCTTCCTGGCATGTACATTATTCAGTGCCCTATTAAAACACACAGAGATAACAGTTTAATAAATTTGCTGAAAATTAAAATTTACAGAGACTTGTTTGATTTTATGTCAGTTTGTTATTTGGCATATTTCAGGCAAAGCTGTAATTCTGGTTTGATATGAGCCATCAGGTTAATCTACATACCACTCCAGTGTTTTGCTTTGTACTCGTTCACTCATTAATATTTCATAACGGAACTACGGTACATTAGCGCATCACATT
>NC_137033.1:15249895-15277395 GCF_032717465.1 Coenobita brevimanus
GGAGATTACTAGGAAAATTATGTTCATTTGCTGGTATTATTTCACGATACGATAGCGAGACGACGTTTTTCTTTTAACATAAGGTGAACAGAGGAAGGAAAAATAAATTAAATGAAGAAAACTTCCATACACCAGATTACAGGTGTTCTCCATTCATATAAAAATCAGTAAAAGCTGGACCTGAATTATTGTAAGTTGAAGTCTGGAGAGAAAATAATTTTGGACTCTATAGGATCAGTTACTCTAAAATTATTGTTTGGGTGATGCTCCTGTGTTATTTGGAGTTGACGGAGTATTTTTTTAATGAGAAAATTATCACTATTCACTAATTTCCAACTGTACATATACTGCCGGCTGTGTTTTTTCTAATGGTGGACCCTCTTTGGATGAATCACTTTTAAAATAACTGTTTAAATGAAGCTTTTGTATTGTATAGCTTAGACTGATTTGTCTTTTCTTTTTTTTATTAGTAGTATCTTTTTCATTCATTTCTATGTCGATATACTGAGAGCTGTGTGTGTGTGTGTATTTTTTTTCATGAGTACAGTATCTTCTTTCATTCATTTCTGTCAGTCCACATACTGGGAGCTGTTTCCTTTTTCTGCCTACCCGTCCCTCTCTTGTCACTCTTCTCTCTACCCATACATTGTCAAGTAAAGTCAACACAAGACGATGGAAAAATCAGCCTTAAAATTCGTGAAGCGAGTGTGAGAGTCGCCAAGACAGGCTGAATGTCTTGGAAGGAGACGTGACAGCTATTATTCTACTCCTGGGTTTCCTTTTCTCTTTTTTTCCCTTCCTTTTTCTTCTTCTGTTTTTCCTTCTCCTTTTTTTATTTTTCCTTTCAGTTCTTCTCGCTTCTATAATATGTTTCGTCTCCCTTTTTCTCTTCTGCTGCCAATTTCTCTTTCTTCTCTCCTTTTGAGTTTTCCTTTATTTTTTCCTGTTTAAATTTTGTACTATTACGCCTTTTATTCCTTTATCATGTTTGCCTCATTTTCCTTTTCTTCCTCTTTTTCTTTTATCGAATCTTTTCTGTATCTTTCTTTTTTCCTTAATTAAAACCAATACAGAGAAGTCTGGTGGTGAAGTGGGTTATGGTGATCATACTGTATTTAAACAACAGAGGATATTAATATGCAGGGTGGTTGTTTTATTTATTTATTTGTTTATTTTTTATTTATTTTCTTAATGCCATAAAAGGGAAGCAACTGATCATTTTTGCCAAGACTGTGTGAACTACGTAATCCAGCCCCTGACCCCTACTCTCTCTCTCTCTCTCTCTCTCTCTCTCTCCTTTCGTTATATATCTTGCTCTTCATTTTTTCCTTTTTCTTACTTCGTTATACATTTTTCTTTCGATTTACGAGCCAGGGGACGACAGCGATCCTTTCTCCCTTCTTCCAATTTTTTTTTCCGTCTCTCTTCTTTCTTTTCTTTTCCCTCCAATTCTTCGTTCATTTTAAAATCGGTTTTCACATTTCTTTTTCACATTCACGTAGGTATTTGTGTGTGTGTGTGTGTGTGTGTGATTGTGTGTGTGTGTGTGTTATTCACCGGGTCGGTCAGGATCACTTGATGGTCGTGATGGTCAGCTTTTACCCTCCGGAAGGGAGCTGAGAGCTCATATAGTCCGATCTAAGGGCAAGGCTGTGACCTTCACACACGCACACACCCGTCCCCTTGCTCGAGGGGGACAGTAACCACCCACTTCGTCAGTGAAACTTTTCGCAACCTAAGCGAGGCGCGAACTCCCGTCCACCAGTTGGCAAGCGGGAACGTTACCACTGCACCAGCGAGCGGTGTGTGTGTGTGTGTGTGTGTGTGTGTGTGTGTGTGTGTGTGTGTGTGTGTGTGTGTGTGTGTGTGTGTGTTTTGAGTTCCAGGCGAGGCGATGACAGCGATTCTTTTTCCCTTCCTTGTTGTCCATTTCACTTTTTTCCTTCGTTTAATTTCCTGGAGATGTCTTGGTCGCGTCGCCGTGTTGCTCCCTCTGTTTCCTGCCTCCGAGATGACCGTCACCAGCACACAACATTTTTTTTCCCTTATTTTTCTGTGTGTGTGTGTGTGTGTGTGTGTGTGTGTGTGTGTGTGTGTGTGTGTGTGTGTGTGTGTGTGTGTGATTTTGTACTTTCTCTCGTTTACCTTTCCTTTCTTGTTTATTGTTTTTTTCCACTTCAATATTTTTATTTTGTCCTTTTTATGATTTTCTGTATTTTCTTTTGTCTTTACTTTTCATCTTTATCTTATCCCTTCCTTTATTTCAACCTTTTTTGTCGGTTTTTTTTTTCTTGTTTGGGTTTGTTTTTCTTTGTTATTTTCTTACTGTTATTTATCACATTACTTCCTTGGTTATTCATTTCTTGTGTTTTTCTTTAACCTTTTTTGCCGTTTTCATTTTCTGGATATTTTTCGATTTTATTATTCTGTCTCTTTCATTTTTCTTTCTTCCTCGGTTTCTTTTATATTTTTCCTTTTCTATTTTCGTTTTTTTATATCTTTCTCCTTTGGTATGCTTCTTTCGAGACAAAAAATCTAAAGGTGGAAGAGAAAGGAAATAGTGTTGGTGGGGTACAGAGACCATTGCGAAGAAGAGGAGCTGAGAGAGAGAGAGAGAGAGAGAGAGAAAGGGGGAGGAAGGTGTGTGAGTTTGCATGAGTTAATGTGTAATGTACTTCGCAGTTTGACTCAGCAACAAAGTGTAGATACGGTGGTGATTTGGCCTTGAGTGTAAGTGTGAGTTTTGATGTCAGAATGAGAGACAAGAGAGACTGTCAGGATGTGGAGAAACAATAATAGTATGTGTGAGTATGAATGTGAATGTATGAGAGACAGATGGACAGACTAGAAAAACGGTGTGAGTGTTGGTGTAGGTACGAGAGACAAAGTGAGAATTTAGAGAAGCAGTGTGTGTGTGTGTGTGTGTGTGTGTGTGTGTGTGTGTGTGAAGGAGAGACAAAGACATGGAGAATGAGGAGAGACTGCTTGTTTGCATTTTACGCTTTGAAACTGCCAACGTAATACTGTTCCTTCACGGCGTGTTGAGAGAGAGAGAGAGAGAGAGAGAGAGAGAGAGAGAGAGAGAGAGTTATTAAGTAGTGGAAGAATGCAGGGTGAAAGGAGAGAAACAGAAAAACAGACAGACAATAAACAGACAGATGGGTAGATAGCTGGACAGATGGAAGGTTGTACAGATAGACAGACAGGTATGTTGGTAAGTAGACAAGTAAAACTAGATAAACACTACGCAGGACACGACTAGAAGGAAACGAGCAGGTGTAATAGCCAATAAAATTCACACAGCAATCTATTTTCCATACCACCCTCGCCGCTCTAGTGAAGTAATCAAAACCTAGCTCCTTCTCCCTTTTCCAACTCTTCCTCCCCTTATATTCTCCCCACCCTCCCTTTACTTTTTTTTTTTTTTTTTTTTAATGCGAGGAAGAAGGAACCAAAGGCCACGAGCCCGCAGTAACAGTTCCCTCCAAGAGAAAAACAAAATACAATAGAGAGCCAAATTCAAGATCAGATCGTTTTGAGATGCCTGGACACACTACGTTTGAAAGACTGGAGATCATAGGCAGAAGGAAATACAGACAGAGGGAGACAGTTCCAGAGCTGACCTGTTGCATAAATGAAAGACTGGGAGTAACGGTTAACTCTTGCATTAGAGAGTTGGACAGAAAAGGGATGAGAGTTTGCTGCCAGACGGGTGCTACGCGCCCGTCGTAGAGGTGGAGGAATGCAAGCAGAGAGTTCAGAGGAGCAGTGACCATTAAAGTAGCGATAGAAAAGAGATAAAGATGCAACAGTGCGGCGAAGAGACAGAGGTTGAAGGGAGTCAGTAAGAGGAGGAGAGTTAATGAGACGAAAAGCCTTTGACTCCACCCTATTGAGAAGAGCTGTATGTGGGGAGCCTCCCCACACATGAGAGTTGTACTCCACACAGGGGCGGATAAAACCCCTGTATAGAGTCAACAATTGTGCACGGGTAAAGAAAGAGCGGAGTCGGCTTAGCACACCCAATCTCTTGGAAGCAGATTTTACAAGAGATGTAATATGATCTTTCCAAGATAAGTCCCGAGTAAATGAAACCCCAAGCATGTTCAAGGATGATGCAGGATTAATCTGAATATTATTAAACATTAGTGGGTATACCTGTGGAAGATTTTGTCGGGTTGATAGGTGTAAGAACTGAGTCTTAGATGCATTAAAGACAACCATATTATTTTTACCCCAGTCAGAGATATGAGCCAAGTCAGACATTAGGTGTGCCATAGCCTCATCCCTTGTTTCTTGAAGTAACTGTTGAGATGGGCGTTGCGGGAACCGAATGGAAAGGTGAAGGGTGGAGTCATCAGCGTATGAGTGGATAGGGTTAGATGTACAGCTTAGAAGATCATTGATGAATAAAAGGAAGAGAGTTGGTGATAGGACAGAGCCCTGAGGAACACCACTGTTGATAGATCTAGGAGAAGAGCGATGGCCGTCTACGACAGCAGCTATAGAACGACCAGAAAGGAAGCTAGCGATGAAGGCACAGATAGAAGGATAGAAACCGTAGGAGGGCAGTTTGGAAATTAAAGATTTATGCCAGACTCGATCGAAAGCCTTTGAGATGTCAAGTGCAATGGCAAAGCTTTCGCCAAAGTCCCGAAAGGAGGATGACCAGGAGTCTGAAAGGTAGGTGAGAAGATCGCCAGTGGAGCGTCCCTGACGGAACCCATACTGACGATCGGAAAGAAGGTTGTGATAGGAAAGATGCCTTAAAATTTTTCTATTAAGAATTGACTCGAAAACTTTTGAAATATAGGACGTTAAAGCAATTGGACGATAGTTGGAGGGTTGGGAGTGGTCACCCTTCTTTGGGACTGGCTGAATGAGAGCAAACTTCCAGCAAGAAGGAAAGGTACAAGTTGACAAACAAAGGCGAAATAGTTTGCCTAGGCAGGGTGTAAGCACAGAAGCACAGTTTTTGAGAACAACAAAACTTCCCCATCCCGTCTCCTCCTCCCCTGCCTATCTCCTTCTCCTCTTCTCATCTTCCCCACGCCCCTTTCTTTCTCCCACAGGCCTCCCATTCCCCTTCATCAGGCGAGAGATTGTCAGACTCACGTGCCGTCGCCTTTAGCTCTCTCCTGTCATGCATACTAAATGAAGCCACCGACCCACAGATTAAACTAATCCAATAATTGAAACTCCCCCTCTCTCCTCCCTTTCCCTCCCATAGGCTTCTCTCCCCTTCCCTCCCTCTTGCTACATGCTACGCCCTCTTCTTCCATACTCTTCCCATCCCTCCCATATTCTCCCTTCCTCATGACTTACATTCCTGCCATACTCTCCCTCCTCCCTTTCTCCCTCTTGCTAAATCTTTCTCCCTTCTCCCATTCCCTTCCCTTCACCCTCCTTCCTTACTCTCTCCCCCCATGCTTTACTATCCACTTTACTATTCTGCCTCCATTCTTCCTTCCATATCCTCCCCCCTCCATCCCCTTCTTCTTCCTCTCTCCTCCCATACCTTCTCTCTTGCCATACCCTCCTAGTTTCTGCCATACCCCACTCTCTCTCTCTCTCTCTCTCTCTCTCTCTCTCTCTCACACACACACACACACACACACACACACACACACACACACACACACACAGTATTTGCATAGTACTTTGTGGTCCTGCCAACACACGTACCGAACTTTCATGCAAACTTAACTTATTCAGTACTTTCCAGCGTACCCAGGTGTTCCTAACCGTGCACAACAAAGCTTTATAATTTCTGTCCTATGTTTAACCATTTAGCTGGGCGTATGTGCTTGGGTATAATAGCCTATTCAAGCTAACACCAAGAGATATTGTTCAGGTGTGAGTTATTTAGTCTTTTTACCCTAACTTTTTCCTGAAACTGACGCCTCTTCTATCTTTAATGCCGAGTTGTAACAATGGATTAGCTCTGTAATATCATGCTAAGCAAGAAGAAGTGCAATGGAAAGGATGTAGAACTGTAGTATTGTCTTATTCTATCACTCTACTATCAATCTATGTGAACTCAGCTGCAAACGGACGAAAATTTGGGCCAAGTTATGGTTGAGTGTCGTTGACGAAGGCTGCAAGGTCTGCCGTATGTCCAACAGCTGAGAAAAATCGTCCTGTATGATAGATAGCTGACGAAATGCCCAGGTTTTATCCAGCATTAGTAGGTCCATTGGCTGGGTTTTCTATGGCTGCCTTTTGAACCCCTCCTCCTCCCATTGCCACGTTCACAATAGCCTGATCCCACTGAGAGAGAGAGAGAGAGAGAGAGAGAGAGAGAGAGAGAGTGTGTACCCTGCAATGAATATTTTAAATAATTCATCCAAGCCTTTATTGCTATTAATACTCCTGGTTATGATTTTGCTTTTAAATATTTAAATGTATGCATGTGATCATATATGAGTAAATGCGTATATAATAATTTACAGATCTCTCTCTCTCTCTCTCTCTCTCTCTCTCTCTCTCTCTCTCTCTCTAGACCCGGGAAGTGTACCTCTTGATTAGAACAAAGTCAGTTTTTATACAGAGTGGTCCATATTTAACGCTCCTCTTCATTTCCGCTGGTCGATTTCTTGTGAGGACGGCTAAGTTAGTGTTATCCGTGACAACCGTGCATCATTTATTTATATCCTACACACCCAGCCACGCCCATACCCAACCCAGCAGCCTGAGCCGTGCCCGCAACACACAAGATACGCAAGGTAGGTTTCTAGTGAAGTGCTATATACGGTCCACTCCATATTTCACCGGTTTTTGCTACATCCGCTGAATAGCATAAACAAGTAGCAACAATATTAACCTTCACTATATTTTTTGCACCTTAACTTGGCCCAGATCGTCGTCATTTTGCGGGTAATTTCACGTAGCTCAGAAAAAGACATTACTACTGCTCTTCATCCTTTTCATAGCCGTTCTTCGTGACTAGCAGCATACTCCATCGTTAATCCTTTGCCCCTGCTCTCAACATTCAAGGTGGAGAGATGGCAATTTTAGGCCAGGCTAGAGTAAAGGACGTATCGAAGGAAGTATAGATGTAATGATCAGCAATTGCCTCTGTTACTTCCTGCAAACAGCTGTAATGGGTAGTAGGAATCCCAGCAAGTGTAGCAGCATCCACGGTACTGGGAATGGCGGTCAGCTGTTTAATTTCTGACCCTTCCTGGAACGCTGGCATTGTGTCCGTGTGATTATACCTTCCTCCCCACCACAGCCCCTTCTTCCCCCCGCTACACCTCTCTTTCTCCCAGTTCCCCTCGTCCTGTTTAATTCTTTCACTCTCTCTACCCGTCTCATTCCCCCCAACCTCCTCTATCGCTCTCTTCCCAACCCCCTCAATACACCTCTCTCTCCTTAACCTCTTCTGCCCCTCTCTCTTCCACTCTCTCTATCCCCAACCCTCTCTCTCTCTCTCTCTCTCTCTCTCTCTCTCTCTCTCTCTCTCAGCTTTTATTATTACCTCGAGTGCAGATCTTGGCTATTATTACTTTTGTTGCTTTGCTCTCTCTCTCTCTCTCTCTCTCTCTCTCTCTCTCTCTCTCTCTCTCTCTCTCTCTCTCTCTCTCTCTCTCTCTCTCTCTCTCTCTCTCTCAGATTTTATAATTACCTCGAGTGCAGATCTTGGCTATTATTACTTTTGTTGCTTTGCTCTCTCCTCTAGCTCGCCCCCCCCCCTCTCTCTCTCTTACTCTCTCTCTTTTTTCCCCAACCCTTTCTACCCCCCTCTCCTCCCAACCTCCCCTACCTCTTTCTCTCTCCCCTCTGCTCCTCTCACATCCCCCCTCTCCTCCTCTCATTCCCTCTCTCCCTTCTCCTCCACTCATCCCCCTTCTCCCCCAGGCCACAGACAGCCACCTCTCCCCCTTTGATGTTCGTGTGTGCTTAACAATGTCGCTCTGTGTGTGTGTGTGTGTGTGTGTGTGTGTGTGTGTGTGTGTGTGTGTGTGTGTGTGTGTGTGTGATATTCATCCCTTAGAGTTTCACCATTTTTTTTTTTTTTTTTTTTTTTTTTTGAGCTTGATGATCCTCTACGATGTTTATGAATTCTGTATGAAACAAAAATATCTTTAAATACTGAGGTTTTTTTCCCATCTCGCTTGGCATGCAGTTAGTAATTCTCCCACTTTTGCACTTTCTCACTTCATGTTTCTTGATGATGATGATGATGATGATGATGATGATGATTTATTCCCTTTTTTTTTTCTCCGTCGCTCTATGAATTAACCCCTTCACGACGGTGACGTCATGTGAGTATTCATTATATTTTTTTCTCCATGTGACGGTAGTGTAATTTTCCTGGCTTCTGTGCATGATAAAATGTGAATTGAGATTACTGTCAATATGTTTCTTAAAGTCTGTGGATCTCCTACTTAGCCCTTTCAGTGCAAAGACGTCTTGTACATGTTCGTTATTTTTTTTTTGTATGTGGTGGTCTTGTGTGATTCTCATGGATTTTTTTATTTTTTTCGAGACAAAAACATCGCTTGCATTATGCTACTTGTTATTAATCCCTTTTTCGTGTATTTTCTTTCCTTCTTCCTGGATCCTACCTCACTCCATTCTGAGACGACAAAGAAGGTGATTAAAATGATGATGATGATGATGATGATGATGGTGATGATGTGGAGGAGAAGGAGGAGGAAGAGGAGGAGGGAGAGGAGGAGGAGAAGGAGAAGGAGGAGGAAGAGGAGGAGGAGGAGGATCTTTTTTGTGTGTGAGGATCTTTAAACTTATCTCTTTTACCACGCGGAAGGTAAATTCCGTTTGAGAGCAAAGAGTTACTGATTATCTTTTCGTTATACATTATTTTATGACCTAACGTGTTCACTTCGAGGATGTCATATATATTTAGGTCTTGCTATATCCAGACCAAAGGATATTATGTTGTGAGGTTACAGTGAATTGGAAAGATTTGATATATCCTTCGTTATCCCTCTCCGCTGCGAGGGGGACTCCTAGTTTAACGAAGATAATCTGAGGGACGGTAAATTAATCTTAATATCACGACCCAGGGCTGACAGGGCTGAATGGAAATAATCTACTGAGGTTCTTCATTATATCTGCTTTGTGCCTTTTTATAGTGGTGGAAAGAAAGTTCTTCAAATAACAGACAAAAAAATTACAACCCTTGGAGTTTTTGCTAAATATTACATTGGTCATATTTAGGGTTATCTTACTCATGTCTTTGATCTATGGAGTTTAAAAAAGCCTTAGCTCGCTGGGTCCTTTCTTGCGCTTGCTCTTTTGGGGACATGATGGTCATTTCACCCCCTCAGAGGACATCAATCTGAACCAGTCTCGGAATATCAGCTACTCGACTAGCTGCGTGTGGAAGTTTTCTTACGGACGTTTTTCGAGGTTAGGAGCTTTCATACATACATGCGTTCATACATACATACAGGCAGACGGACAGACAGACAGATAGACTCAACAGCATTAGCATAGTTCGTCAAATAACAATAAGAACAACTGACCAAAATGTTGCATGTCTTTGTTGTTGTTGCTGTTGTTGCTGGAAGTCATTCATTCATTCATTGCCAGACGCCTTGTATCCCAAACGGGGTGGCCAAGGGCTTAGAGTTAACTGTTTTACAGGGAGGGGCACTAATCCTCCACCAACCCCACTTGATACGTAGGGAGAACGTTATGCCAACAGCATCTGGTGTTCCCATGCGGTCACCCATCCAAGTACTAACCAGACCCAACGTCTCAGCCTTAAATAAGTGTGTGTGTGTGTGTGTGTGTGTGTGTGTGTGTGTGTGTGTGTGTGTGTGTGTGTGAGTGTGTGTGTGTGTGTGTACAGTATTTGTATGTACGTGTGTGAGGTAATCCTTTGGCTCTTAATCCCTAAGCTATTGTTCACTTCTTTTGCTCTTGAACCAACCCAAGCACCGACAGATCCTTGTGGTCTCAGGTGAACACACTATATCGAGCGCAGTATTATCCAAAATTCATGGAAGATATAATACAGCAATACAGAAAACGAATATATATATAGCCTGTGACGCCAATAGATGATCCCACGCACCCACAGAATCTCGCTCGCTTGGCATACACGGAGAGTTTAAAGAATGATAAGTATGGGAGTAGTGCAGTGAGGTTGATGGGCTGTGTATGCATGCTTTGATGGATAAATATACCCACTCCCACCACACACACACACACACACACACACACACACACACACACACACACACACACACACACACACACACCATCCCTCCCATCCCCCCATCCGACACAGCCAGTACAATGGATATATAACTTGAGCGAGGCCTCCTTCCCTACCCACGGCTAGCTAATAAATCACTTGTGCGAGGATGAGTTATGTTTCTACCAAGAGCGTTCTGATGGCGTTAATTATGGGTTTAGTATCGTGACGTTTGTTTGATATGCCATTATTGTAACATTTAGATGAATTTATTTGGGTGAGGAGATATTTTAAAAATTAGGTGGGTTAGATATTGACTTTATTTATTCCACTACGATTCTCTCTCTCTCTCTCTCTCTCTCTCTCTCTCTCTCTCTCTCTCTCTCTCTCTCTCTCTCTCTCTCTCTCTCTCTCTCTCTCTCTCTCTCTCTATATATATATATATATATATATATATATATATATATATATATATATCACATGTACCTCAATGATCTGTTTTTATAAAGGTCATGTACCCTACCTGTCCACCAGACATTCTACCATTATTATAGTAGTTTTTATTCCACACATTTATCCACATATCCACCCTGGGTACAGTAACCGCAGCCAGAGTACGGTTCTCTCTCCACGTGCCGAAACCTCTGGGACCTTATTCACAGCTTACTTTCAGCTTAAGTTTTATAAAAGAGTCTTTATTTCATCATTTATATGGCACCCAAACGCCTCTTCAGCTGAACTCGTGTGAATATCATTGCTTGTTTTTACTCTTACCGTCATTCAGAGCTACCAGACACTTCACAAGCAGACTCGAGAAGAAAATCGTCATTATAAATCGTCATTCATACAGCTAACAAACACTTCACAACTAAGCTAGAGTGAGTAGTGTTGCTCATAGATTTATTTTCATCGTTACTCATGCAACTGACCAAAAAATCATAACCTAACAAGAGGGTATACAAAATAAAAAGTGTTACCAAAAATACATCTGAAAATAATTACATGCCATGGATTATTGTTTATTGTAAAAATTTGCACGATCCTTTAAACTTACATTCCCAAACCCTCTTCCCTCCCCCACAAGTTCCTGAAACTGATGACCCCTTGCCCCCTCCCCTGTCACCCTCCCTTTGTCTCACCCACCCACACCTTGTCAAGACACACCTAAACCTGCTTTAAGACGCACTCGCACGCACACGCACACACACATATACATAACACACACACACACACACACACACACACACACACACACACACACACACACACACACACAATCATAAACATTCTGCAACTACTAATACACACGTCCCTACCCCGTAATCACTCCCACCCACACACAGCCAGACCCCTGATAACTCGAACAGAGAGACAGGATGATTACCCCTGAAAAAGAAAAAAACATACACAAAAAAGGCTAAAAAAAAAAAATAAAACACCCCTTTCTATAACAACCTCTACATATATACTCGTGGGTGTCCCCTCCGTCTATATATATATTTTTCAATCTTTCTGCGTCCTGCTTTTAGAGAGAACGACATTAAAAAAAAAAATAATGGGAAGCATGTCCTTAATTTTGAATAATTTGCATTTTGCTTTTAGTATATTCCTGTTACATGTAAGTTAGGAAAGGAGCCTCATACCAAATTGATTAACCTCTTGAAAACCACTGATGTATTTTTATCACAACTACTTTGACTTCTTTTTTTCAGCTTGTAAGACTCTCGTAACAAGAGGGATTATATTTATTTTCCACTGACAATATCAAGGCAAGAGGTTTCTCTGAAGTTCAATATAATCTCATAACAGCATCAAGAAAAGACTATAAAAAACACGCCAGGGGACTGAACGGCTTATATGAAGAGCAATAACTAGAGGACACCTTCCATTTAGAACACCACCCATTTAAAACACCATCCATTTAGAACACTATCCATTTACAACACCATTCATTTACAACACCATCCATTTAGAACACCATCCATTTAGAGAACCATCCATTTACTGTAAAACACCATCCATTTACAGCAGAACACCAGCCATTTAGAACACCCTCTCTTTCTCTGCTATTTTCTATATATTTGTTTTTTCTCGTGGGCTTCCCTTGCAATTTTCATTTATCCATTAAGGTAATATTTGTGTGATGGCCTTTTTATTATTTTTTTTTCTTGTTACCTCCAGGTCAGGGGAGAAGGGGTAGGTAAAAACTATCTTTATTTTCGGCACGAGTGAATCTTTATTATTATTATTATTGTTATTATTGTTATATCTATTATTATTATTATTATTATTATTATTATTATTATTATCCCTGCTACTTTGAAACTGTTACGCCTAAGAAAGGAGTTCCCATAGTAAATGAGTTTCAGAGGATTTCCATACAAACCCCAATACCACATTTCGAAAGAGAGAGAGAGAGAGAGAGAGGGAGGGAGGGAGAGAGAGAGAGGATAATCGTGGGTGTCTCTAGCTGAATCCTGACATCCAGTACACCCTTCTGGATTGTTTTATCTTTTCTTTTTTTTTATAATACCTCCAACACATGGTACACATCGAATAATAAAGGGTTAGAAGCAAAAAGCCTTAATTCTGAATACGATGAAGGCTTTTATGTTTCACTCTCTCTACGCCAATATAGGGGAGACGTGTAATACTCTATGGGTCTAAATTACTCCCCTTTGGCTTTCAGTGTGATGGTACTAAATGTTGATGTTCCTCTCTCTCTCTCTCTCTCTCTCTCTCTCTCTCTCCAATACTCAACCTCACTCTGTCTTTCCCTGCACTACCCTTCTTTTCTACGTTTCAACCTTGAATTTAGCTTTTTCCCTTTCCCCCTCTGCATCGCCCCTTTATGCTGTGTTTCCTCCTCTTCTCTCTTGCTGCCTCTTGTTAATTAACCCTCACTCTTGCTTTGTAGTTGATTCTCTCTTTTGTATCGCTTTTGTTTTATGTCGAATCCTGGACCTTTATTTCGTCGTTTGTTTTACGATACTTTGCCTTTTTAACTCTATTTTTACTTTTTATACTTTCATGCATAAATAATGTCAGCTTCGGCAACAACCGTTTGCTGTGGTCATAATCTTTGTATCACATATATACTCCATTTACTCCTGAGGTCGCACAGTATAAGTTTGCGTGTGTGTGTGTGTGTGTGTGTGTGTGTGTGTGTGTGTGTGTGTGTGTGTGTGTGTGTGTGTGTGTTTTATTCTTACAACATATAAGTAAAGTTAGGCTAGTGGCAGACCATGAGGTGCTTACCCGCGGTGCTGATCTTCGTATCTTAGGCCTTTGAACCTGTGGCGGGCTATTCACTCCCTCCACAGGATAGAAGGCCACTGCGTCAGCCAGGATAATAGTTAAGTTACCTCCCCCAGTACTGCACAGGGTCTTACACTGTATGGGTATTGTTGGTAACTCTACGATAAGGCAGGATATCTGAGGAAGAAGACAGCTGTGGTAGTGACTGGATGAAGCCTGAGTGTGGATAGAGCTAAAATATGTATTGGTGTAGTGACTGGCTGAAGACTGAGTGTGGGTACAACTATAATTTGTGTAGGTGTAGTGACTGCCTGAAGACTGAGAGTGGGTAGAGCTAAAATATGTATAGGTGAGCAATCCTGGGTCCCTCTCAGTCCAGGTAGCCGGTCCCACAAACCCAGCCTTTTCCATTACCTGAAGGGAATATTGGACTTGAGGATATGTCATGGTCCGCCTCACCACGCACACAATAACGTACCACATATGTCACAGTACGAAATGGGATATAGACATACATAGATACATTCTCTCTCTCTCTCTCTCTCTGGACCGCCTCACCTGTTGAATGAAGTCGAGAGGATTCTAGCGACCTGAATGATTAGCGAATGTATGTGTGTGTCCGGCTGGCTTGATTGTCCTCCTATTACTCTGTTCCTATTTCTGGAGCCATCCCATCTCATGTACTGGTGAGTAAGGGGTTAAGGGGATCAAGGTGATGACGTGTATTAAATTAAATGGGGAGATAGAGACAGACAGGCAGGCAGACGGACGGACAGCCAGATAGAGAGACACATAGGTAGATAATTACGTAGGTGGATAGGTAGATATGTAGGTAGATTGGTAGGCAGAGAGAGAGAGAGAGAGGAGGGAAGATTGATTGGCAGATGTATGAATGGATGGATGGAGAGATATATAGAACGACAGAGAGACAAATAGATAGACAGCCATTTTTCTTAACATTTTCTGCCATCTGCTTTACTGTGCTCATTTTCATCATGCATTGTTTGTCTTTATTTTGATTCAGTTGTGCTTTTAATATAGAGTTCCTTTATTTCCTCCTCTTCCCTCTGCTTTTTTCTGGTATCTCCTATTTTAAGTTTACATTTCCTTTTTTTCACACTGACTCTTCTCCCATCTCTTACCTCTTTTTCTCTCTTTTTTCCTGCAGTTCCTTTGATATCTTTCTGACTCTGCTTGATAATATTTTTTTTTTTCATTTTTTCTTAGTTTCGTTCATCTGTCATTCTCTTCATACGGTAACAGTAAATGTAGTTAAACTATATTGTGTGGACACCATCAACATCATCATCATCATTAGCGGCAGCAGCATCGTCGCCCTCCTCCTCCTCCTCCTCCTCCTCCTCCTCCTCATGCTCCTCCTCATGCTCCTCCTCCTCCTCCTCATGCTCCTCCTCCTCCTCCTCATCATCATCCTCCTCCTCAGCGCCATCTTGAGATACACACGCATTAAAGCAGCTTCGCATATCCAAGTGTTTCAACCACAAGCTTGAGTGAAGATCGGTGTCAAAGTGAATCAGATAAGTGTATAAGAGTCGTAGACATATTTCCCCCGTGTAAAGTATTTAAATAGATTTCATGTAAAAGTTTTAGAGCGGGTTAAAGGTGTAAAGCGTTCGCGTGTTCCTTTGTTTACATATAACGCCACCCTCCACTTCGCATTCCTGCCCTTTCCCGCCGTTATTTCTGGTCTCAGACATATTATAGTTTATTTTCCCGCAGATCAAGGTCAGTTAGAACGATATCTAACAAACAGATTATCTTTTCTCACTAGTACAGTAAATGGTGTAGTGAACCGAAAGTGTATTTACCTACCAGCTCTCTTTGTTTTTGTTTCACTATCATCCTTGTACGTCTTACTTTAAAGTCTAACGTAACAAATACTAAGTTGCTTGCTAGTTTAGTGCAAGTGAATAGCATTGTCTTCTGTATAGAGTAACAACTGTGTGATTGATGTTACACCAGTGAAATAGTTTTTGCACTACAAACCGTTATCCACTGAGTGAAGCCAGGTGTTTATTTTGATTTCTCCCCAACATTCCATTGTTATTTTCTTTTTTCCTTTTTCTCCCAGTGAATCAGTTTATGGTGTACTTCCACAATACATGGTAAGCTAGATCATACCATAGCAAGTAGATTTTCTTTACATTTTACACAGTTCATGGTAAGTTAGGTTGTACCATAGGAAGCAGATTTTCTACTCTTTTTACACTGGTAAAAGAATTCATGTAGGTTGGCTTGTGCTACAGCAGGTGGATTTTCTATTCTTTTTATACTGTTAAAGGAAGATAGTATACAAAAAGTAAGTGAATCTCCCTAGAAATTCAATTTTTCATTTATAGAGTAAATTGTCCATTTTTAACAACATCCCTTAACCAGTTTTATATTATTTTTATTTTCAATTGTTCACTGAGAGAAGCTAGGTTTTTATTTTGATTTTTTCCCCAACATTCCATTGTTATTTTTTTTTGTTTTTGTTTTTCCTGTTTCTCCAGTGAATCAGTGTATGGTGTATTTCCACAATTCATGGTAAGCTAGATCATACCCTAGCAAGTAGATTCCCTTTTCATTTTACACAGTTCATGTTAAGGTAGGTTGTACCATAGCAAGCAGATTTTCTGTTCTTTTTACACTGGTAAAAGAATCCTTGTAGGTTGGATTGTGCCATAGCAGGTAGATTTTCTATTCTTTTTATACTGGTAAAGGAAGATAATATATAAAAAGTAAGTGAATCTCCCTAGAAATTCAATATCTCATATATAGAGTAAATTGACCATTTGTAACAACATCCATTAACCAGTTGTATACTATTTTTTATTTGTGTGGGATTGTGGAAATATTGCTGCAAAATGCCATCTACCCTAAAGGCCTGCCAGGAGTGTACTGGTCGCTTTGCGGCTTAGTATTTTTCAAATTACTTTTCGACGCCTGTGTGCAAACTATGCATCTTGAGAAAAGATCTAGAAAATGGTTTAGCTGAATCGCAGAGAAATTACAGGGAACTGAAGGCAGAGTTTGAGACACTGAAAGAGTTTGTAGTGGCAAATGTAGGAGTCAGCAACAGCACTCGAGAAGGAAGAAGCATACAAACTGAGCTCGTACAAGCCCCCGCCCATCAGGCAGTCACAAATAATAGTGTATCAGTATCTTCCTCACCCAGCGATTCAGTACGTTCCTTGCCAAGCGAAGTCCCCTTTACTATGGTAAGAAATGGCGCAAAACCCGGAAAAGATTCGAGGAAGCATCTTCCCATAACTACGTATAATCGCTACCAGATCCTTGCCGAAGCGGTAAATGAGACAGAAGAAACAAGGCTTATTGGGGACTCTATTGTACGCAGTCAGCTGGAGGAATTTTGTGGACGTGCCCCCATCAGCAGAAAGAGGTACTGTTTTCCAGGAGGTGGACTAAGTGATATCACAGAAGCCTGCGATGAGGTCACAAAAGACGCAAATGATCAAACTCTATACGTTATCCATGTTGGTACAAATGATCTGAAGCGCAATAGATCAGAGGAATTGCTAGCAAAGTATCATGAAATGATCAAACGATTCAAAACTAAGTCCACTAATGTGATAATATCTGGTATACTCCCAAGGATCAAGGCAGAAAATAGTTTCTATGATAAGGCCTTCAGCACAAATAACCGGCTCAAATCTCTCTGCACGCAAGAGGGAGTTGACTTTGTCAATCTGTGGGACCAGTTTTATGAGCAACATACTCTATTCCAGAAAGATGGTCTCCATTTGAACTCAGTAGGAGCGGCACGGCTAGGTAGACTTCTACACGATAAAGTTGCCCTCTTCAGATCAAAAAACGTGGCACGTCCAGGAACAGTAACTTTAACGTAAATACCCACAAAGTCAGATCACCAACTGTTCGGAACGGAATTAGAGTCTGCTATGCTAACGCACGTAGTCTACGTAACAAGTTTGAGGATTTAGAATCTCTAATTTACCTAGAAAATTATGACATCATTGGCATCACAGAGTCCTGGATTAACACATCTGACCGTGACTTTCTAGCGGAATACTCACTAACAGGGTACAATATTTTCAGCTGTGAGCGACCACATCGAGCTGGTGGCGGTGTTTTACTATATGTGAAAACTAGTCTCCATCCCCTTGTGCTATCCAAACCCAGTATTACCAACATAGATGCCAGTTATGTTCAGCTAAGTATTAATTCACACAAAATAAATATATGTCTCATCTATCGTCCTCCAGCACAGTCAACTGAGACAGATGAAAAACTTTATGATCAAATTGCGGAAATTTGTTGTCAAGAGGATAGCGTAATTTTTGGAGACTTTAATCTACCGGTAACAAAGTGGGGTGAACCACTGACGGCACACTCAGGACAAGAGCTTTATACGAATCTTCAGGAAAGCGCCCTTTCCCAACACGTAGAATACCCAATGAGAGGAAACAATATCCTAGACATCATCTTGACTACAAATGATAACCTAGTCAACAACGTTGAAATAGGACCTGAGTTTAGTTCCAGTGATCATCGAACTATACAGTTTAATATTACTACTGAAAAAGTAAAAGAAACGGAGAGCAAAGAAAAGGTCCCAGATTATCGTAGAGCTAATTTCAACAGGCTCAGAGCGCTACTTGCAACTGCAGATTGGAATCAAATGTCTGAAACCGATGACATAAACCAAGCATGGGAAATATTCACCGAAAAATTTAATGAAGTGGTAAAGTCATGTGTGCCACTACATAACAGACGTCCAGCTGGAAATAGTAAACCAAAGTGGTGGTCCAGTGAAATAAAAAGTAACTTAATAGCCAAAAAACAGGCATACCATAAATATAAAGCTACACAAAATAATGATGATAAATTACAGTATGATAATCTACGCCGCACATCGAAAAGACTTATTAAACAAAGCAAAAAAGCACTGGAGATCCACATTGCTAATACGTGCAAATCAAATCCTAAAGAATTGTACAGTTACATTAGAAAGAAAAGGGTTATGACTACATCAATAGGTCCTCTAGAAACAAACAATGGCAGACACACTGAAAATGAGGTCGAAATGGCAAACATTCTTAACGATTACTTTGCGTCTGTTTTTACAGTAGAAAACACCACCAGAAACCTACTGTTACCCACAAACCAAGCAAATAGCACAGTCCTTAGTAACTATGCTATCCATAATAACGATATCCTTTCAGCCATAAATAGTACGGACATAAACAAAACCCCTGGCCCCGATAAAATATCACCGAGAATTCTCAAAGAAGCAAAACATGAGTTACTGCTGCCACTCTCTGTCTTATTCAATAAATCATTAAGTACTGGGAAAGTTCCACGCGAATGGAAACTAGCAAATGTAACACCAATTTTCAAAAAGGAAATGAGTCGCACCCAGGAAATTACAGACCAATCAGCTTAACATCAGTAGTGTGCAAGTTAATGGAAAAAATCATAAGAGATAAAATAGTTAATTATCTAGAAGAAAATAATATAATTAAAGACTCGCAACATGGATTCAGACATCGTCGTTCATGCTTAACTAACTTACTGGACTTCTTCCATGATGTTTACAAATCATACGATGACTCAAGAGCAGTAGATATAATTTACCTCGACTTTCAGAAAGCATTTGACACTGTCCCTCACAAGCGTCTCATAAGAAAAATAGAAGCACATGGAATAAAAGGAAAGACGCTAAAATGGTTACAAGACTGGCTGTCAGACCGAAAACAGCGAGTTGTGATAAACAGAAAGGAATCCAAATGGCGTAATGTGATCAGCGGCGTTCCCCAAGGCTCAGTACTTGGACCGATACTTTTTATTATCTATATAAATGACATTGATGAGGGTCTAAATTGTAAAGTATCCAAATTTGCAGATGATACTAAAATAACCAGTAAAGTCACTTCAAAATTACAGTGGCAGCAGTTACAAAATGACCTTAATACTTTAGCAAGCTGGGCAGAAAAATGGCAAATGAAATTCAACACAGAAAAATGTAAAGTACTTCATATTGGAAGTAACAATGTCCATGCAAATTACAAAATGAACAATATTCAGTTATCAAGTACAGACAGTGAAAAGGATCTTGGTGTGATAATATCAAATGACCTAAAACCAAGCAAGCAGTGTACCGATGCGGTAAAAATTGCAAACAAGCTAGTGGGTTTTATTGGAAGAACTTTCGAGTTTAAATCGGAAAAAGTCATACTTGCCTTGTACATCTCGCTAGTGCGCCCCCATCTTGAGTATTGTGTGCAATTCTGGTCTCCGTACTACAGGAAGGACATTGAAAAATTAGAGAAAATTCAGCGAAGAATCACAAAAATGGTACCACGACTTAGAAACAAACCATATGAGGAACGCCTTGAAGAACTTAAATTATTTAGCCTAACGAAGTGCAGGTTAACAGGGGACCTTATTGAAGTTTTCAAAATCATGAAGGGATATGACAACTAAGACATGAATAAATATTTTGATATAGACCAGTCGAGTCAAACCAGAAGTAATGGCTGCAAAATCATGGGAAAACGATTCCAATCCCACGAAGCAAAATACTTCTTCTTTAACAGAGTTGTAAATATCTGGAACAGATTACCCTCAGATACCGTGAACAGTATCTCAATTGAGACATTCAAAAACAAATTAGACAAGTATTTGCACGAAAATCCTCAGGTGACTCTTTTTCTGTCCGAATAACTTGCTTTTATAGCTACGGTACATGTAAATTCATGCCCCCTTAGTCTACAAGACACCCCGTAAACAATGTACCCGTACATAGTGTTGCGTCACGATATTATACATTTTCAATTTATTCGGTGCAAACAAAGCAATATAAGCACTGATTAGGATCTGCACAGATAACCCTGAGTTAACGGTCACTACTCTTACTTTCGACCTGTGATGGGCTGTGGATCACTGAGGGTCCCTGTTAGTCAAGTGACCACCATCGGGATTTTTTTAATGTACCAGGGGTCACTGCTTCAGGATGAAACTTGTGTACTTGTCCCATATGGGAGAGTTCCCTGTCTCAGTGGAGTGAACGGAGCTAGGGCCTGATTGACTGCTGCCTACCTTAAAAGCGCCAGGCAAGGCTGCCGCACCACCCCTAAACATCCACACTGTGCAGTCCCCTCGTGTCTACAGGACACCCCGTAAACTTAACGTAGCGTCACGTCACGTCATTATACGTTTTTCGATTTACCCAAAGCAAGTCAGGTAATATACAGTAAGCACAGATTAGGATCTGCACAGATAACCCTGAGTTAACGGTCACTACTTTTACTTTCGACCTGTGATGGGATGTGGATCACTGAGGGTCCCTGTTAGTCAAGTGACCACCATCGGGATTTTTTTAATGTACCAGGGGTCACTGCTTCAGGATGAAACTTGTGTACTGTCCCACATGGGAGAGTTCCTTGTCTCAGTGGAGTGAACGGAGCTATTGCCTGATTGACTGCTGCCTACCTAAAAAGCGCCAGGGAAGGTTGCCGCACCACCCCTAAACATCCATTCTGTGCATTGCACATCCACACTGTGCACTGTGCAGTCCCCTTTTATCTAAGACACCCGTCCTATATACTTTACAGTCTCCCCAGCGCAAAGAAAGCAATATAAGCACAGATTAGGATCTGCACAGATAACCCTGAGTTAACGGTCACTACTCTTACTTTCGATCTGTGATGGGCTGTGGATCACTGAGGGTCCCTGTTAGTCGAGTGACCACCATCGGGATTTTTTTAATGTACCAGGGGTCACTGCTTCAGGATGAAACTTGTGTACTGTCCCACATGGGAGAGTTCCTTGTCTCAGTGGAGTGAACGGAGCTATTGCCTGATTGACTGCTGCCTACCTTTAAAGCGCCAGGCAAGGCTGCTGCACCACCCCTAAACATCCACACTGTGCAGTGTGTAGCTTCCACGTTATGTCCACAGACTTCCCATTAACTCAATGTAACCGGTTTATAATGTCATGCCGTAACTATTATTTTATTTGTTTACTTTCTCTTTCAGGTTACTCTATCGGGTAGCTTATAGATAAAGTATTATAGAATGTGACTTTTCCTTTCCAGTGTTTCCTATAAAATTTCCATGTCAGTTTTTCCATGCTGCATGGTGGTTTTTCTCACTTTTTCCTGGAGGGTTTGGTGGTGGGGGGAGCCTTCTTGCTTTCCTATCCTTATCCTTCAACATGTAGAGTCAGATCTTGTAGTCATAGTTTTCTCTAACAAGCAGCCTCGAAAGGACCATAAGGTCTGTTGCTGTTTGTTTTCCTGTGTAATCCTGTGTGTAATCATCATCATCATCATCATCATCATCATCATCATCATCAACATCATTATCATCATCATGCGTGAATTAGGATCCACGAACTAGGCGGGAGGAAGAACAAAAGAGGTAGAACTATGAATGCCATGCACAGAAAAGCAGGGCCACACCTTCATCTGCACATCATTCAAGCCCCCGGAATCCTGACTCCACTTACACCTGTCAGAAAGAGTCAGTTGATTAATTAACGAGGTAAAAAGCACAAGTACATTACATATCACAGTACACATATATTTATTATCGGTGCTCTCTCTCTCTCTCTCTCTCTCTCTCTCTCTCTCTCTCTCTCTCTCTCTCTCTCATCAATTATTCCACTCAACACAGCACTTTTGTTCTGTGGTCCTTTATACAGCGTACCCTGTAACGAAACAATGGGAGTGTGTGTGTGTGTGTGTGTGTGTGTGTGTGTGTGTGTGTGTGTGTGTGTGTGCTTCTCTTCGTTATGGAGCAGTCCTATTGTCTCGCCTACCCCCAGTATACAGGCGTGGTAAATTTACGTCGCTCGTATTCTTGTTGATTTATAGCATCCCGTAACACCTTTTCCTCAGCGAATTATTTTGCTTAATTCACTCCTACTCATATTTGTTAAAACTTACTCTCTTTATCTACCTATCTATCCATCTACCTAGCTACATATATATCTATCTTATCTTGGCTCAATTGAATCACCTCAGGATGACAGGAAATTAACAGTTACCACTTCCATCGTCACAGCTTAAGATGCACAGAATAAACCACCAAAGAAAGTGTTCAGAAGCCACCCCCTCACTGCAATAAATACATGGGTGTATCATGAGTGCTGCCACCTGTAGTCTGAAACTCGATTTACTAGCGGTTCGGGTCGTGAATATAGGAGAAAGAGAGAGAGAGAGAGAGAGAGAGAGAGAGAGACAGACAGACAGACAGACAGACAGACATACGGGGGAGGAAGGAAACGTATAAGCTGAAAGAGACGAAAGTGGTGGGGTGAAGTGGGAATACAGAAGACAAGAATAAAAAAACTAAACTGGAACAGAAATAAATTGAGAGAAATATAATGTGGGAATGGAGGAGTGGAAACTGAAGGAGAGAATAGGTGGAGAGGGTGCGAAGGGGGGAGGGGGAGTAGATAAAGCGATAGAATGGGCTGGGATGAAAATAAATTGACGCTGGTCCGCCGGGAGCAAAGGTAGATTGTGGGTGGGAGGGGCTGGGAGCAAGAGAATAGAGGACTAGGTAGATAAATGAACGGTCTGACTGTAGAAGTAGAGTGTGTGTGTGTGTGTGTGTGTACAGTACAGTATATTAGAGGGCAGAAGACTGGGTTCATCAACATGCAAAATCTAACTAAGGACTGAGTGAACACTAAAAGAAATAGATGAACAAGAGCAACAACAAAGAGGGAAAAAAACGCTAAAAGGAAGAATCAGAGACAGAGGTAAGAGAAAGCTAAGAGAAAAAAAGCAAGAACATAAACAATGAGGACAAAGAAATGTATTAGAGAAGGAGACAGAGTGAGGAGGGATGAGTCAGTAACAGGGTGGCTGTGGTATGCTCGTAGGGGCGCTTCTGTGTGGATCATGGCACAAGAAGAAGAAGACGAAGACGAAGATGGAGAAGAAAAAATATGAGAATAGCTGCCTAGATGTGGTTCTGCACTAACACCGAATAAGAAGACGACGAAGACAAACAGGAGGAAAATTAATAGAGAACAGGAGACAGGTAGTTGAGAGCCGAGTCAACACCGTCTTGGCTGTGGTGTGCTGACATTGCCTCTCTCCTAAGGGTCCTCCACACACGCAGAGACGCCGCCAAGAGCACCTACGTCTTCTAGGGATTCAGGCACGCGTGGGTGTTCCTGCTGAGTGTTGCTGTGTGTACCTCCTCCGTCAGCCATAAGGAGATCTTGTCTATTTACTCCTCGATCCCTGGAACGTCTTTCGTATTTTCTTCCTCATTTTTATTCTTACCATCTGACGATTTCATTCAGTTTTGGATTGGCTTTAGGAACTGGAGGGGTTAGATATATCCTCAGTAAACCCATTCAGCACTAGAAACTTTTCCTGAACTTTATAAAAATCGTCTGGTAACAAGATGCATTGGAATTTTAAAAGCATGTTACCCGGAATGAATGTATTAGACCCAGCACCGAGGGGAAGATGTGGAAGATTTATATAGCATTTACCATCATACCGTCGGATTTCCTGGGTTAATTCGCGTGTGGGAGGTCGTGCTTGAATATTATTGAGGCTCAAGTGTCCTATATTCCACCGCTGACAGACATGATGATCTGTTCCTTAGCCCTCTGAATCCGATTAGGCAATATCTATACTTCTTTTACCCTCACTTGGCCTAGAACTGTCGTCTCTCCATCCTAAATACTGCGTTGTAACAAGAGATTAACACTAGAATAGATTGCTAGTCACGAAAAAGTGCCATGGGGAGAATGTAGAACTGTAGCACTGTCTGTTTCTGCCACTCAGCTATATGGAATAAGCTGCTGAATGACGAAAATCCTGGCCACATTAAGGCAAAAAGGGCATGGCTTATTTTTCAGACTTTTTTTTTTTTCAATCAGAGAAAAGATCTATAGTAATGAGAAGACTTACAGTATTAAGGTTATATGCATCCACACACCCCTTCCTCCTCCCCCGATCAGAGACTCTCCTTTAAGCTGAATAAAATCGTTTGGCAATAGCAAGAATATGATAAGAATAGGATTAAAGGGATCATCTTTTTCAACAAGATGACGTATATTTCAATTTATTACTTTCCATATCAAAACCATTTTATTCAACTTCGGAAAGATCTTTGTTCAGGTGAATAAAATCGTCTAAAGGCAGCGCGAATGCTAAAGCAAGCCATTGGATTAAGGAGCTAATCACTTTTCCATTGCAATACGATTTCATTCATCTCAGGAAACCCCTCTCGTGTGGGGAGCGTTAATGGAGGCTTTGTATAAACCCTTTTTGTTCGAATAGTCTCTCCTAAGCAAAATAAAATCGTGTTAGTGTAGATAGTGTGATATATAATTATTAGCCTCCAATTTCGCTTGAAGTTCGTACGAGTATTTAAGATTGCTGTATGGTTCGTGTGTCATGTGTGTTCCCGGTAGATATGATGGGTAATTCTGTTAAAGCAAGCCTTGGAAGGAAGATATGGAGTCTATATAACAATACGCCAGGCAGTTCTGATGGTTGGTGGATTTACAGGAGCGTGGGAGGTGGTAATGAGTTTGTGGTGTTTCTCAGGTTTCATGCTCTCCTCAGTGCTGCTCAGTCTGAAATGTTGAACTATATATATCCATGTTAATTGCTTTACCACGAGGACGCCCTAAGCTTTAATTTATTCGATACAACGCCACTCGATTTTATTCAGCCAAGAAAACACTTTTATATCTGTGTGGATTAGATATAGATTTCTTTTGTCCCTGTGATACTATTATTGTTATTATTATTATTATTATTATTATTATTATTATTATTATTATTATTATTATTATTGCTGTTGTAATTGTTTTGTATTTATTTATTTATTTGTCTTTTTGCTGAGAATAACCCATGGGAGCCTGCTACTGTTTTAGAAGAGAGAGGAAGCTGCTGACCCTACTTTGTCAAAGAGAAAGCCGTAGATCTTCCCCACCATCGCTAATATACTCGTCATATTCTAACTTGGCTTAAAATTATCATCTCTCCATCTTGAATGCCAAGCTGAAACAGTGGAGTAACATAACCTGGCAGTAAAGAGACTGAGGAGGGCTGTTGTGTCAATTCCCATCAGTTATAAATATCTATCCTAATGTGAAAAAAGAAATCGAATGGAGATAGCAAGATCCTGGTATAGTAGGAAGTATCTTTATTTATCCACTCCAGTTTGCAAAGCTTCTCCTAAAGTGACTATAATAAAGTATAAAGTGGTGGTGGGAAACAGAGATAAAGGACAAATAACATCACCTGACTGGAGAAGTTAAATAGAGTTGCTGCCTGAAGGAGGACCGGGGACGTGACTTGATTAACAGGTGTGCTGGTAAGCGTGGATGAGAGTGTCTTAAATTATGTATGTCCAGCTCACCTGACGTCAGTGTAAACAGGGAATAAGGGTTCAAGAAAGGCCAGGTGAGATAGTCTATTGATCTTACCTGGTTAAATTGGCAGGTGAGGGTGGGGTTGAGCCACATAAGCCCCCAAGGTTGGCTTTAAAGACTGATAACCCTAATAACTCTCTCACGGTCGGGACAACTCTACTACTCTATTACAGGTAACGGTAGACGATGTTATTCACCTGAGAATACTGAATGCCCGAGAGTGTTAATACCGTCACACAGCCCCTCACGCTTACCTGTACCTAAGAGACTAAGTGCGTAAAAATACAAGTACGTCAGTGGCAAAACCCAGGTACCTAAAAATAAATAAATAAAACTGACTCTACTAATAGATAAAAAATAAATAAAACTCCCTACTAATAATTAAATAAATATATAAAAACTGACAATACCTAACTTATCTGCGTGAATGAAAAGATCTGAACACCTAATTCTGAAACGAGGAAGAAGATATGGATGAAAAAAAAAAAAAATAGCAAAATGACAAACCATGATCCTTGGTCCTAGAAGACATAAGCAGTACGGGATATGATCTGAACTGCCTCACACCAAAGCATTAAGCTTTTCCCTACGGTGGCGTATTTTAGTTTTTTCTTTACTACTTCCAGACGAATTTATTGGTGACTAAAAAAAAAACATATAGTTCCAAAAATCCCTCCTGAGCTGAATAAAATCGCCCGGAGAGAGCAGGTAAACACTGACGAATTAATAAAGGTATTAATAAGAGAGTGGATATACGCTAATGACGAGGGCACATTCCTGATGAAAATCGTTTGAGGGTAGCAACAGCAAAATACAAAAAGGCGTCCTCGTTGTGCAGGGGTGATTAGGGTCCGAATTCTCGTTGGCTGAGAAGCTTCCAAACAACTTTACCTAAGCGCTTTATTTTGTTTATTACACCTTTGCTGTCCTCCCCCGTGTTACATAAATCCATCGCCATACTCTGCATTAATACCGAACAGAAGGATAATAACCAGCCATATCCAAAAATAAATCGCTAAGAAAGAAATGTTAAGGAGCTTCTTTAACCGACAAGAATATGGGCATAAGAGACTACACGTGACGCTGGTGAGTGGGCGTGCTGGAGGGCCCCACTTCAGCACGGCCACACTCAACATCCCTCTCACTTCAGCACGGCCACACTCAACATCCCTCTCACTTCAGCACACCCACACTTAACGTCCCTATCACTTCAACACTCCCACACTTGACGCACCTCTCACTTTAACACTCCCACACTTAACGTCCCTCTCACTTCAGCACGCCCACACTTAACGTCCCTTTCGTTTTAACACTCTCACACTTAAAGCACCTCTCACTTTAACACTCCCACACTTAACGTCCCTCTCACTTCAGCACGCCCACACATAACGTTCCTCTCACTTTAACACTCCCACACTTAACGCACCTCTCACTTCAGCACGCCCACACTTAACGTCCCTCTCACTTCAACACGCCCACACATAACGTTCCTCTCACTTAAGCACACCCATACATAACGTCCCTCGCACTTCAACACTCCCACACTCAACGCACCTCTCACATTAACACTCCCACACTTAACGTCCCTCTCACTTCAGCACGCCCACACTTAACGTCCCTTTCGTTTTAACACTCTCACACTTAAAGCATCTCTCACTTTAACACTTCCACACTT
>NC_137033.1:15282395-15299895 GCF_032717465.1 Coenobita brevimanus
AGCAAGCTTCACGAAATCTTGCGTCCCCAGTGAAGAATGTACGCTATTCCTGGTAGTCCCCTCGGAGGATCGTATGACCGGAAAGGAAAGTGTCCCCCCATTCACTTCCCTCCTACTTGTTCACCTTTATCTTCCCCTTCCCCCTTCCCCTGGTACTCCATCCTTTCCCCCTTCCCGTGCCACTCCTTTCTTTCCCCCCTCTACATCTTCCCCTGCTCCCATGTCACTTCTTTCCCCTTCCCCCGTTTCAATCCCTTTCGATCTCTGTCCCTTAAATCTGAGTCCTCCTCACTCTGTACCTCCATCCCTTCCCCCACCTATATCATCATCTTCCATCCCTTTCCCTTACCTTTGACTTCCCCCTTCCTCTGCCCCTTCTCCCCTTCCCCCTGCCTCTCCTTCCCTTCCCCATCTACATCTTCCATTTCCTCTCCTAATTCACTTTCCCACTTAAGACTTCCCCGTTCCCGTGCCCCCTGCTTCCCTTTCCCCATAAACATCTTCCCCTTCACCTATATCATCCCCTTCCATCCCCTTTCCTTACTTCTGACCTCCTCCGTCCTCTACCCTTCCTTCCCTTCCTGATCTACATCTTTTTCCCACCCTACCTAGATCTTCCCTTCCATTCCTTTTCCATATACCTAACTTCCCCCTCCCTCTGCTCGCACTTCTCTTTCCCCATCTTCCCTTTCCCCTATCTCTTTCATCCCCTTCCCCATCAACATCTTCCACCTCTTTCCCCATTCCAAGACTTCCCCCTCTCTTAGCCTTCTCTTTCCCTCTCCCCACCCTCAGTATCTCCTTCCTTTTCTTCATCCACCCCATCTTGCTCTTCCTCTTCTTCCTCACCTCTTTCTTGCCATTTCTCTTCTTCCCCACCGCCATCTTGCCATTCCTCTTCTTCCTTACCTCTCTCTTGCCCTTCCTCTTCTTCCCCAACCCCATCTTGCCCTTCCTTTTCTTTTCCACCCCTTTCTTTTCCTTCCTCGCCCCTTTCTTGCCCTTCCTTACCCGCCCTCCTCCGGTAATAAAGGTGGACGCTAGCCAGATACCTGACACCATCTTTGATTACTGTCTCCTGTTAACGGCCCTCATGCCCCCTTGTGTCACTCGTATCTCTCTCTCTCTCTCTCTCTCTCTCTCTCTCTCTCTCTCTCTCTCTCTCTCTCTCTCTTATGGATGGCGACTTCATACTATACAGAGAAATACTAGGATGACACAGTAGCACGGTGAGAGAAACTTGGTCATTTTTCCATATACTACAATCCAACGGTGAAAAAATAATGATGATGCTAACGACGATAATATCAATGACGATGATGATGATGATGATAATGATGATGATGCGGAACTGACAGAGGATCGTGTGAGTGAAGTGTGTACGGTGGAGCACATCACCAGAGCCCTCTTCACAGTCGTAGTCTCTGTCACCGTGAAGAGAAATCAATCTTCCTCTGCTGACTAAGTGAAGGAAAAAGTCTTCCTTGATCTTCCTCACTCAGCTTTATGGCGTATTAATATTTTCCGTTCCTGGGGCATTTCCGGCTCTTGTTTCACCTTTATCACATTTTTCTCGCCTTTTCGTTTTTTTCACAGCTTCCAAAGACGAGCGTTCTCTTTAGTTAACTCTCTGAAGGTCAAGAAGCTCAAGTATTCAATTCCAGACGATTTTATTCAGCTGAGAGTGAGACATAGGATGATACTGTCACCATTAACTCATTCCTTATCGCGACAGCTCTAGTATTTTCTTCCAGCTGACTTCAGACGATTTTATTCAACTGAGAGGGAGTTTTGGGTGGCTGAAGATGTAAACCCTTCCGATTACGACCGTCTTTTGTATATAATTGAACTCGATTCCTGGACGATATTATTCTGATTTTGATACACTTTTCGAAGTGGAAGTGGCAAGACATTAATACAGTCTCTACGTGGATGTTCTCGGAATCTAATAGAGAGAGATACACACACACACACACACACACACACACACACCTGACCATTAGGGACAAGGTGTGATAAGAGGATGGAATATAATGGAGTCGCGAAAAGCAGGAAGCAACACCGGGTACTCAAGAGCGCCGTGTGACAATACCCTGCCGGTGAGAGTCTTGCCGCCCTGGAACTAATATAATAGCGCACCCTGACGCGGCATATCCGACAGGGAGACACGTGGGTTTATGTAAGGGCGAGGCAGCGGGGGTTTAGGTGAAGGACAAGTTGGAATGGTTGATGTGACGAGAGAGGGGTAGGGTGGCTGGGGGAGGCTTTATGTAAGATTGAGGCTGATGTATGCGAGAGGGGGACAAGTGGGGTTAGTGAGGCAGAGGCAAGATGCGATTATATAAGGAGCTAGGTATCCTATAATGGAGGCTGTTCTGCTTTGTGTGTCGGGGGGTGTAGATAGATAGATTGACATATGTAGATGAATATATATACATACATTTCAATATCTGAATACTAAAGAAAAAAGTCCTTTCCACAGAAGGCATCATTATATCCCGAGAGCATTTTCTCCTTCTTTTCCAATTATAATTAATTTTCTCTTCATATTATTAAAGCAAGTCTTTGTGCTCTGATGCCTGCTGAAAAAAATAAAATCGTTGGCATTTCCTAATCTAATCTGTGGTGAGTAGGCAGTAAGAACTTATGCTCGTCATTTATGTGATACAGGTGCACTCCAACAAAGGCAGTAAATAATATATGATTAATATTTGTAGCTGAACTGCGCTGTCTGTATCTTAATAAGGTATAACGGCATGTATGTTTAGATATTGTGTGCTCGTCTGTATGATTTGCACTGCTGTCAGAACCACAATTTCGCAGTACTAGACGAGTCTTAATGTGGCTCCGGTTTTCTGAGGAACTACGAATCGCGGAAAAAAAAAATCTTATATACAAGAATGAAAACAAGGTAGAAGGGAAGATGGAGGAAGTGAATTTTGGTGGATACTGATTTGAAAGGTGAATGGCTTGATGTAAGGGAGGCTCTTAAGGGTTCGTGTGTAGAGTGGGCTGATGAATTAAGGTGGCAGGGAGGAGGATTAAATTATGTTAAAGCCAAGAATGCTTATATAGGAGAGGGTCTTGAGGGCCTTTGCAGAGGATGAGGCAGCTATTTCCGAAAAGTTTTATGTTCGGGGGAAGGACTTAAGACGGGTGTACGTCAAGGAAACGGGAAAAGTTTATGTGATTGGAAGACACCACAAGGAAGATCGAACTGAGTATTGTGAGAGCAAGACTACTCCCATATTTACTAACTCTCTTAAGAATTAATATTTTTAGAGCAAGACTAATCCCATATTTATTAACACTCTTTAATAACTGATATTGTGAGAGCAAGATCAATCCGAAATTTATTATCTCTCTAAAAAATTGATATTGTGAGACCAAGACTAGTTCCATATTTATTAACTCATGAAAACTTAATACAATTCCGCATGGCATTCACATAGGCATGGCTTCAATGCCGTCATCACCTCTGCTTTGACTCTCCTCACATCATACTCAGCGACTCATTCTTTTGGGATTCCACGAAGGTAAGCTCCCAGAATGCAGAATCAGAGAGGAAAAAGTGGGTTGAGCAGAGCAGGCCACATGAATGATAGAAGATCTTAGGGCATGTCAAGATGTGATTGAATACAGATTTTACCAGGATGATATATTTTATGCTGATCTCTTACAGTGATTTTTCCCTTCAGTGTAGTAACTTTAAAAAAAAAAATCCTGCCTTCTCCAATTTTAATTATATCTCCGGTGATTTTTTTTTTTATACTTTTATTCGTATCTCCTTTTTTTTTTTTTTTTAACTTTTATTCATATCTCCGATGATTTTTGTGCTTTTATTCATGTCTCCGTTTTTTTTTTTTTTGCTTCTGTTCATATCAACGGTGATTTTTTTTTCTTTTTAACTTTTATTCGTATCTCTGGTGATTTTTATTTTATTCATATCTCAGGTGATTTGTATTTACTTATTCATATCTTTATTAATTTTTTTATTACCGGTATTCATATATCAGGTGATTGTTTTTATTTTTATTCATTATCTCTGGTGATTTTTTACATTTATTCATATTGTGTATCCGGTGATTTTTTTTTTTATATTTTATTCATATCTCAGGTGATTTTCTTTACTTTTATTCATATCTCTGGTGATTTTTTTTTACTTCTATTAATATCTCCGGTGATTTTTTTTTTTTTTAACAGGTCGGGTTAAAATATACCTTCATTAATCCTTGCACAGAAAGTCTCCCCAAAGGTGAAAATAATCGGCCTGAGGTAACAAAAATGAATCTGAAAATTGCGTCTCTTAAATGAACGGGTCAATGCACAAGTGAAGGTTACTGTATGTTGAATATTATGATTATCGCACTCACACACACACACACACACACACACACACACACACACACACACACACAGAATATCTTTCAATACACGTAATTTTATTCAAGTTTTGCAATTGTAACATACTGTATTTTCCTCAGCGTTAGTGCGAAGGAGCCAGCATCATCAGATTATATTTACTGTGTTTTTTCTTTAAACATTGAACAATAAGCTGTTAATAGGTAAAAGTTTCATTGATAATTTATAATAATCTAAACCATTAAGCTCGAATATGATAATGAGTAACTAAACTATTCATATTACTTTATAATTAATTCTTTTTTAATGGCTGTCTGTTTAATGCAGTTCTCCCTTTGTACGCAACAAAGTAACTTGCCATAGGAAAGGCTCATTACCTCATTTGAAATTCTAACTACATGCATGAGATATAAATGCATGGTCTGTTTCGCTGCTCATCATCTAAAATTTTCAACACTTAACTTTTATGTCAGAGTACGCGAGACTCTTTTCCGAAAATGTTGTTTATCTGACGGGGGGGGGGGATCAACAGGAAAGTATACCATTAGCATTCCACTGACACTAATTTTGAGGATTCCTGTTGACATCTGTAACTTATGTCATTATAAAGGCGAATCACATAAAGCATATATATATCTCTTTTAGTCTGTATGTCCTGGCACTCTGTTCTCTGTTCAATATACCATGATCCATAAACATAGCCAATTCATCATCTCCACTTTCACATGCATCATTCTTCCTACAGACACCCCTTACCCGTTCGCGTCCTACTTGACCAGCATTTGGAAAAATAAATTCAAGCTATCACTCTTCCCCCTAGAAGAAGGTCTGATAATGCCGTTGCTAATTAAAGCCTGACACAAATACAGACAGACAGAGCGATCATAAAAGATTGGCGTTACATGACTCATTAAGAAAAAAAAATGAGAGCAATCTTCAGAGAACCATTGGATTTACTGTTGTTTGCTCTCCTATTTTTACTCCTTTACCTGTTAATACGACATAAATAGTGATACTAGGAAGATATTGTAGGTATATTGACGTGTTATTAAAAAATGAATTGGTGTCTCTACTGTAGGAATCACATATGTACAGCAATAAAAATACGCACGGTTATAATGGTTGCTGAGAGAGAGAGAGAGAGAGAGAGAGAGAGAGAGAGAGAGAGAGAGAGAGATATTAGGGCAGATTAAGAAAGGCGAAATTTAATATAAAAAAACAACACAGGTGCATTTGGGTCAAGGCCAGAATATCAAAAGAAACTCTCATCACCACTAAGTTCTTGTCCTCCTCCTGATGCCGGAGAGAGCGAGCGAGCGAGAGAGACAGACAGACAGACAGACAGACAGACAGACACACAAACAGACAGACAGACAGAGACAGACAAAGAATCACACACACACACACACACACACACACACACACACACACACACACACACACACACACACCTGGGCTATACCGAGAACTCTTGACAATCCGCTGCCTCAGATGGGCTTCGGCGACCTCGTCTCGGTATTAAATCCGTAATACGTCTCGCTGGACCTAATGTCGGGCCGGATTTGTGATCGAACCCTTCCCAAAAATCCTCTCGATGCTGATGAAATGACTCCCTGGATGGATGTAGGATTTCAATGTGGTTCGAGTCAGCTTTTTTTTATATAGAGAGAGGATGTAAGAGCCACACATCCATTTATACCTACATTTATATATATATTCACTATGCACACACACCTACCCACCTGCCTGTCTACCTACCTTCCCACCTACCTACACAGATACATACGAGTACATACACTGCAAACCTACATACATACATATAAACATAATTACATACATGCATACTAGCGTACATATTTACATATTTACACAGATAAATACATTCATAAATAAAACACAATTCATACAAACACGCAAGCAGACATGAGAAGCCCTC
Source organism: Coenobita brevimanus (assembly GCF_032717465.1). NCBI lineage: Eukaryota > Metazoa > Arthropoda > Malacostraca > Decapoda > Coenobitidae > Coenobita > Coenobita brevimanus. Next base: position 15,288,694 of record NC_137033.1, read on the forward strand.
GTCCGATACACATATACACTCTTAATGTGGGTTTACCTTCACGCGATACACATACACCCCCAGACACACGCAAAGAGCCACACTTCACACGTAGGCCTGCAAATATGAGGCTAATTTCATGGCAATTACACATGCAAATAGAAGCATATGCTGTACCTCATGTAGAAGCGGAGAGAGAGAGAGAGAGAGAGAGTCATGTACCATATATTCACTTACATGTATTTTATGAACACTGTAAGCAGACACTGACTTATGCTCACCTCTCTCTCTCTCTCTCTCTCTCTCTCTCTCTCTCTCACACACACACACACACACACACACAGGTCATCACACGGATCAGCATGTAAATATACACGATTCTGTACATACACGTGTACGCAAAACTCAGCACACACACACACACACACACACACACACACACACACACACACACACACACACGTTCCATAATTCAAACCTTTGGCGTAATGGCGGGATGAGATGCTGTCCCCTTGAGTAGCACCTAATTGAGAGAGAGAGAGAGAGAGAGAGAGAGAGAGAGAGAGAGATTATATGAGAAACTAATGCATAAGAACGTCTAAAGATCGTAACGAATGTCTGACGAAATACACTGAAACCTACAGAACCCTAACTTCCCTCATCGTTCACCCTACCACAAGTGTTCGCTCGAGGGTGTTTATTCTGCAGTGGCGAGGCTTGTTGTGATGATGAATGGGACTGATGATTATATGAATTGGTTAGGGAGGCCACGTGAGCTTAGTTAGTTGCAGATGTATTTATACCTGTTACCTAGATATATATTAATTGGTTAGGTGGGCCAAGTAAGCATATTTCAGGTGTATAATTATATGTATTATCTGGATGTATGTGGATTGGTTTTGAGATCCACGTAAGCTTATTTGCAGGTGTATAATTATATGTATTACCTAGATGCTTATATATACCTTTTTATGTGCCTTCAATCTTTAGCTGTATTGTAGCTGTTATATACAAGTGTGACTGGGGTAGTGTTCGATAAAGGATTGTAATAAGTTTCTTTGGCTTCAGATATATAGGTTTATTATTAATTCTTAATTCTTAAATATGGCTGTACGTATATTACATGAGTCAATGTGTGACTGAGCTTATCATGTTATTGATTATACTCTGAAATACTGATGTTCCAAACGCGTTTCTGTATATTAAAGATTTCAGTCCTCGGCATCTCTATTTAAGCAGTGAATTGCTAGTTGGTGTTTACTCGCGAAGTCTATCTATCTATCTTTGATTTTTATATTTTTATTGATACTCAGATTTATATATTCATATTTATGTGTCATATGGCAGCAATTATGACGGACATATAATACTGGGTACTTGACAGTGATGGGTTTCTAACATTAATGATATTATAATGCAGCTCTTTGATGTTATGGTTGATTTGGGGAGGGGGGGTACAGTGATTAAACGAATGTGTCTCTTTAATGTATTCCCCGTATAATGGTTGTTTTCTCCTCTGACTTTTTCACTTCGAGGAGTCACTCATAAGCTGAATAAAATCGACAGGCGGCTGTAACAAGATGATAAAGAGGTGAATTGGTTTGGGAAGTGTTTCTTACCCCGTCACAACGAGAGGCCCCATCTAAAGTCAAAGCAGAGTACTGGATCCACATTGGCCGCTCTTCGTGTACGAGTATATTGTTGTAGTCTTCGTTTCCCCTACACTGAGGTCCCACAAAAGCTGAGTATCAATTCTCCTTAGAGTCACTTCTCGTTTCCTTGCTTTCAGATACCGTTGGTGGTGGAGAGTGATGCCTTCACGTGATGGCACTGACATGACGGGATGGTGGAGCTGCCTGGTTATACAAACGTCCGTCAGTCCCTGTCCCGTCCACCGAAAGGAGAATAAGAGATTGTGGAAGAAAGGTACAAAGAAAAGCAAACAGCAACAGACCTCTTGGTCCTTTCGTGGGGTGCTGGTATAGGAAAGGTTGTAACTTACAAAACTATTCTATCAGTTATGGACAAGGATAGAAAAGCAACAAGGCTCTTCGTCTCTCATCTTTTAGTCAATCCTCCCTTCGGACTCTGTGTAAATAACAAGGATAGCACTCAACAAACACCCCCTCGGTTTCGTAGTAGTAGCAGTAGTAGTAATAGTAGTAGTAGTAGCAGTAGTAGTAGTAGTAGTAGTAGTAATAGTAGTAGCAGCAGCAATAATGGTGGTGGTGGTGTGGTGGTGGTGGAGGTAATAGTAGTTGTAGTGGTGGTGGTGGTTCTGTTAGTAGTAGTAGTAATAATAATAGTAGTAGTAGTAATCCCAAGTTGATCTGAAACGTGAACCCAGTGGACTGCAGACTGGAGTTGCCCATCTAGTGCAGTCCACCACCTTCCTCTTGGGGGGGACAGGGAAGTAGTTGAGAGACGTTTGAATAACCAGGCAGTTGAGCCACCTGGCTATATCGGTGCCACCACATGAAGGCGTCCCTCTCCTCCACCACCCCTCTGACTTCGACACACACAACCATCGCTTTGAAGATCCAGGTCCTTATTTCAGCTCTAGGTACGAAGAGACTGGGGTAAAAAGAACGAGCTTTTATCCTTGTCGTAACTTTTCGTCCATCTTTACTGCTCACTTCCCTTCCCGTCCGTGATCTGTGGCTGAAAATTCTCGTGTTTATTGTTCTCTCCCCACGCTCGTATACTTGCACCTCCCCATTCTTCATCTACCCCCCGTCTCCCCATTCTCTCTCTCTCTCTCTCTCTCTCTCTCTCTCTCTCTCACGATTTTTTCTGACCCTTCCCTTGTTATCTTTGTCAGGTGGAAAAAGAATCAATATTTTTTGTACTCTACAGTCTCTGTTGGACATTTTTTCTATTTTTCTTTTTTATTTTCTTCTTCTCCCCCGCACAGTGTTCGTTCGTCGGCCGTAATGGGAGACGTATTCTAGAAGGCTTAGGAGCATTCTTAACACCTTTTCCCTGGAGACTTATTCTGCTTATAACACGTACTGATCACTTTCTTAGCTCCTCTGCCTTAGCGACTTACTCTTATTTTTTGTCTTGATCCTCTTCGTGGAACCTCTGCCTCAGCGATTTATTCTGCTTATTAGACGTATTGGTCCTACTATATATAAATGAGGCTGGCAAACTCGGAACTAGAAATATATAGATAACAGAAATGAGAATTCTGGGATCTAAAAAGCACATGAAATCGCTAACATGAGAGTGTTACGACGTTTTCTGTCACCAAATTGCGATGGAAAATGAATCGCTACGTGAAGGATGTTGCGACGCCTCCTGTGCCACCTAAGATACGATCCTACGACGAGCGAGGGAGATACGTGTGACTTTTTTCCCACCCTGTTTGTGTTATCGCCGAGACAAACTGGTCTTTCCCTCCTCGTAAAAACCGAGATGGAAGAGAGGAGACGCCCGCACGATCTCTACCCCCCCCCTCCCCTAACCTCAATCCCTTTGCCTCTTTCTCTTTTCTCCCCTCCCCTAACCTCGCTCTCTTTGCCGCTTTCTCTTTTCTCCCCTCCCCTAATCTCACTCTCTTTGCCTCTTTCTCTTTTCTCCCCTCCCCTAACCCCACTCTCTTTCCCTCTTCCTCTTTCATTTTCCCCCTCCCTGACTCCTCTTTACCTCCTTTCATTCGCCTTTCAGCTCTCTTAAAATTTGACGATGTGAGAGAGGAGACGCCCCCACGCTTTTTCCTTCCTCCCTCAACCTCACTCTTTTTGCCTCTTTTTTTTTTTTTCTATTTTCCCCCTCCGTGACTCCTCTTTACGTCTCTTCATTCGCCCTTCTGCTCTCGTAAAAAGTGGCGATGGAAGAGAGATGAGGCCCGCACCCCTTCTCTCCTCCATCCCTAACCTCACCATTTTCTGCCATTCTTCCCAAGCCCTTGCATTTCCTTCGCCCGTCTCTGTGTCCTACTGTTTTCCTTCTTTTTCTCCTATTTACCTGCCTTCATTTGTTTTCTGTTCTCATAAGTAATGACAATGGAAGAATGTAGAGGCTCACACAGTTTCTCTCTTCATCTCCTAGTCTCACTCTCTCTCTTCCCAAACCTGTTACATCTTCTCTGCCTACTCCTAGATCCTCCATTTTTCCTTTCCCTCGCCCCGCTTTATCTCCCTTCGTTTTCTTCCTCTGCCTTCTCTAACCTCATCTACAACATTTATTCCATCCTAATTTCTCCACTTCTCTCTCCTCTCCCTCTACTCACTACCTTGCCATATGCTTCTAAAACATTATCTTTACCTATCGTTAAGGAATCGATTCTTCTACTCACTCTAATTTATCTGTATCCACCTTCGTCTCCCATCACAGCCTTCCCTAACCCCGTGCTTCTATCAGCCCGTATTGTCTATTTCTCCTAACTCGAATTTCTTTCCCGTCTCTAACCTCAACAAAAGCTATTTTGTGCATGACCATAAAATAACTTCTAGACCTCTCCTAACCTCAGCGATCCTTCATTCTGTTCCTAATTCCTCCTCTGACTCCTCCCTCTACAAACTTCTCAAATCCTTACCTTCTCCCAGCGCAAATTCTCTGTTTCTCCAGGCCACACTCTGTCTCTTCGCTGATTTCAGCTACCTTACACATGTTTCTAAGTCGTCTTTCTACTACTTTCCTAACTCCACGTATGTCTCGCGCAATGCCAGCTTTGATATCGAGTGGATAAGCGTTGGTTTTTGTCTTTCGTGTTAAGTTAAAATTAGGGACACTGCATTTTATTTCAGTGCTTAATTCTTGGACGTGAGAGGATAACGTAGGAGAGTACAGGCTATCCTACACTTTATTAGAATCGATAAGGAGAGGAAGGGGAAGACCGAGGATGAGATGTAGGGATGGAGTGGAGAGGAACATAAGAGAGGGAAGTGTGAGTTGCGGGTAGGACGGCGTAATGGCAGGGGACAGGGTGACATGGAGGCGATTTGTTTGTGGCCGCCCCTTACTGGATTAAGGCGTTTGGCTATAAATAGATAAATAGATAGATAAAGAGTCAATCAGTGTGGGTTTTGGCCTTGGCGTTTGGTTGAAAATGGAAAGTTTTGCATTACATTCGAGATAAATGGTAGGCAGTCCGTAGTGTCTTTGAGGTGACGAGGATAGAGGCGTAAGGCTAGAGAGAAAAGCTTACGCAATGCCAGAATTGATTCCGGGTCGAGTTAGCGTGGGTTCCGGTTACCAAGGCAACTCTGGACTGGGTTAGAAGAGCGAGGAACGTACGGGGAACTGGTTTTGTGTGTGTGTGTGTGTGTGTGTGTGTGTGTGTGTGTGTGTGTGTGTGTGTGTGTGTGTGTGTGTGTGTGTGTGTGTGTGTGTGCGTGCGTGTTAGGGCTGCGAAGAGGAAGATGCTATTGAGTAGTAGAACACCTGGTAGTAATTGGATTTTATGAAAGTTGAATCTTACCTTTCCAAATTAAGAAATTTATACCAATCTGAGTAAGGAGGTAGCCCATCTTTCTTTCTTTTTTTTTCTTTTTTAAAGCCTCCTATGACTGAGAGAAAGAGTGGGAAGAAGAGAGCCCAAATGACTGGATGTGTGGATGCGTGAGTTGCGGGGAGAGGATCAGGCGGAGAAGGGTGTGTGTGAGGGTTGGTGGTGGATTGGTGGGTGGATGAGAAACAGAGAGCTGGCTATATGAGGAGTGTGGGTGGGTGGATGGAAGGTGAAAATACGGAGGCATGGTTGTGTGAGTTAGTGGGTGAGTATGTGAAGAGAAACGGACTGGAAGGCTGGGTGTTTGGGGGAATATATATGGGGGATTGAAGGCAGAGAACCTGACGGAGACTTGGCTGTGTGTGGATGGGCGGGTGGTACAGAAACAGATGGAGCATTGTGTACGTGTGGGTGGGTGGGTCAGTGGGTCGAAGGAAGAGGAATGGACTTTGAACGCGATGTGTGTGTGTGTGTGTGTGTGTGTGTGTGTGTGTGTGTGTGTGTGTGTGTGTGTGTGTGTGTGGGATGGGTAGGAGGACGAGGAACAGACGGAAAACTGTGTGAGGGGGGGAGGGGGCGTAAGTGAGTGGGTGGATGGGTGTGAGTGGGAGGCTGGGGCGTGGGTGGGCGGGTGAGGTGTGGGTACGGGGAAGAGGAATGTGTTTGAATCAACTTAATTACGTGCCAGGTGGCCTAATTGGTTCATATTTAAGGTGAACAGCCTGGCAAAGAGATTTACTTCAGGACTTGTTTCTTGAGGGAAATTGGAAGACTCAAAAGGACGGGGATTTGCCTTGATCTTTAGGGAAACTGAAAGACCTGTGGAGATGGTGATTTATTCTCTTCTTTAGGGAAATCGGAAAACTAGTCAAGATAGGGAAACCGGGAGTCCTTGAAGATAGGGATTTTTTCTTAAAGGGAACTAGATGACTTGTAAATACATCAGTTTTTATCCTGGAAAAAAATTGAAAAGCCAGCGTAATTGTGTTATATTTTAATCTTGGAGGAAACTGGGAGACTCCAGAAGATGGCGATAACCGTATTTTCCTTAAGGGAAGTGGAGGAGACGAAAAGATGGGGAATTCTTGCTCATATCTTGAAGGAGACTGGAAGAATCGCGATGACTGGGGTTTATTTATTTATTTATCAGTGAGGTACCTTTGAGTAATGGGGATTTAGCTTGCAGGAAAATGAGAAGCCCGTTAAAATAAAGATCGTGTTATTTCTTTGAAGCAGGATAATCGTAAAATGTGCAATTATTTTTATTTTGAGGGAAACTTTAAGCACTACGAACATTCAGTATAATTTCTATGAAAAAGGAAATTTGAAGGATTGCGATGAGTATGATTTACTCCCTTTATCTGAAAGCTGCATCAGAGAGAGAGAGAGAGAGAGAGAGAGAGAGAGAGGGGGGGGAGGGAGGGAGGGAGGGGGCAGGGAGGGGGAAGGGGGAACTAGACGAAGGATGAAGATTGGGGTTAATTCTCAAGGAAAGCCAGAAGATCCGTGAATACGTAAATATATTCTCGCAGGATACAGGGAGACACGTGCAGATGAGGTTCAATTTTTATCCCGAAGAAAACAAGACGAACCTTGAAGATGGTGATTTATTTTTGTCTCGAAGGAATTGCAAGACTCGTGAGGACAGGAATATATTCTTATCTTTAGAGAGGGAAGGACAGATTCATTTTCTTTTTCATATTCAGGGAGGGGAAAAAATTGGAGACAGATTCATTTTCCTTTTTATCTTTAGGGAGGGAAGGAAAATACTTTGTGACAGAGATTCACTTTCCTCCTTATCTTTAGGGAGGGAAGGAGAAACTTGGAGACAGAGATTCATTTTCCTCCTTATCTTTAGGGAGAAAAAAACTTGGAGACAGATTCATTTTCCTTCGTATCTCTAGGCAGGGAAGGAAAACTTAGAGACAGATGCATTTTCCTTTGTATCTAGGGAGGGAAGGAAAAGCTTAGAGATAGAGATTTATTTTCCTTTTTATCTTTAGGAAGGGAAGGAAAAACTTAGAGATAGAGATTAATTTTCCTTCCCATCTTTAGAGAGGGAAGGAAAAATATAAAGTAAGGGGCTTCATCTCTCTGTGTAAAACTGAAAGGGCCGTGAAAATGGAAATCTCTAAACTTGTCTTGAGGAAAAGTACAAGAGCCGTGAAAAACAAGGCCCTGAATAATTTACACCCTCACCTTCACGTCGTTATGATGATTTTTATTTCTTTGCACCCGTGTCACTAACAGGTTCCGGCGCCCCTTCTCCAGACGGGTATTAATAAGGGGCATTTCTCAGACGGACTCACCAAGGACGCCCACCTCGCTCAGAGTCTGGTTGGAGATGTCGGGGCTTCTTGAGGAGGTTGTGAAGTTAAAATACATTGATGCTTTTTTTTGACAGTATATTTTTGAGGTTACTACTTGATCCTATTTACCTCAGAAGAGACGCCTGGTATTTAAGATCTACAGTGAGGCTTTGTATCTAATCCTGATAGACCAAAAATTCTCTCCTCCAGTTTCAATACCTCTAAAATTTTCTCCTGCACATAATCCCAATAGATCTAAAATTCTCTCCTCAAACAAATCCCACTAGATCTAAAAATTTTCCCTTAAAGCTCAATAAAATCGTCTGAAGATGGCATGAATAAAATAAAACATGACATTCTCAAGCTGAAGTTATTATCAGGGGACTTTCCCGGAACGACGCCTACAGGAAACCCACGTGGCTGTGAGAGAGCGCCTGGCTAGGGTTGTCTGGATTTCTTTGGGAGTTGTGTGGAAGTTGCAGCGTGATAAAATGACGCCTCCTTGAAGTTTATTCTGATGACGTTATTAAGTAGCTTAGGAGAGTTGTTTCACTGTGAATGAGTTTAATTATGTTTATGTTGAAGTCTCTCGTGGTAGATGGGGCTGCCAAACATCCACTCATTTGATAGAGTTCTGACTTCAAGTGGCCGTACAATAAATGATAAGCCAAATGATTTCCGGTAACCTAGGAGGATATTTAATACGTTGGGTGGTAACCATATAGCCAAGAGATAGACGCCGGGTGGTCTAGTGAGTTACGGCGACCCAATCGAATGTGGCCCATGAGGGTTTAAATTCGAAGTCTGGTTGGGATTCATTGCTCAGGTAACGCAGCTCAGGGAATGGCAACTGGTCACTCTTGCCTCAAATGTCCGAATTGTGAAGCCTAACCCCGAGCTCCTACGTTCCTAATAAGGCAATGAAAGACTGGTTAATGAGATAGTTATAATAAATTCCTCTTTAGGTGATCAGAATGAAATATAAATGACTGAATAATGTGACGGATATAATAAATTCGTCTCTAACTGATCATAATGAAATATAGATGACTGCAAAATGAGATGTATAATTAAATTCCTCTTTACCTGGTCAGAATGAAATACGAGTATAATGCCGCTCTCAGGGTGAAAGTGCGTGTTTATTTCCACTGCCATCGAATCCCAAAGGTGCGATATTTTTTTTAGAAGGATGTTCGGGCAATTCACAAAAATATTTCATTTTTTTTATTTATTTCTCAATGGAAACAACGCACGAAGCGGGAGAAACTAATCCTTAGGCGTATCTCATTTCTCCCTTTTTTTTTTCTTTCCTTTTCATTTTTTCCCCTTCCTCTTAGGGCGGTCAAAAGTTCCCCTGACTTTTACCTTTTTGTACATCCCACTTTCCTCTTCTGGCTAACGTTACAAAACTGAGAGAGACTTATATGTTTCTCTGGCCTTTTGATATGATGTGCCAGAGAGGAAGTGACGGACATGCGCCGAGTGTGAAGTGGGCGCAGGGGAATATAAGAGCAGTGTTTATCTCCGACTGAACATTCAGAAATTTTTGTCTTAAAAAGAAAATCATACGCTGGCAGAACTCGCTGTAAAACCATTGTCCTCTAGGGGAAATTATTATTATTATTTCTTTCTTTGAGAGAGTGAGAGAGAGAGAGAGAGAGAGAGAGAGAGAGAGAGAGAGTGTGTGTGTGTGTGTGTGTGTGTGTGTGTGTGTGTGTGTGTGTGTGTGTGTACATGTTATCTTCGTAAAGAGAAGTAATAATATTTCGGCACAAATAAATCTGCTCCACATCACCATCATCATCATCATTACATTTCTTCCCGGCTAACGATGAGGTGTGGTACAAGCCAGAGACAAGAAAACAAAAAATATATATAAAAGAGATGGGAGCTAAAGCATACCCAAGGAAGAGGCTCACCCATCCTAGATCCACCTCACACACATTAATTGCTTGTATTTTTTCTATAATTATCCGTCTCATATAAAAAATCAATCCCGTTACTGTCAAGATAAGAACACACACACACACACACACACACACACACACACACACACACACACACACACACACACGAAGACCTGATATCATTTACGGCGTATTAATAGATATCCATAATTATACGTGAAGGTGCAAGGATTGAGCTTCTTGATGGAGGTGAAGTGTGACTAGGGACGTGTTGTTAAAAGCCAACTGAATTACCTCCTCCATTGGTCCTCTCACAAGCAGAGGGAAGGACTGGAGGAGGAGGAGGAGGTGGAGGGAGAGGAAGAGGAGGAGGAGGAGCAGGAGCAGGAAGAAGAGGAGGACGAGGTCGAGGATGCGAAGGAAAAAGGAGAAGAAAAGGGACAAGTGAAGATGAAATAGAATGGGGATGATGGTAGTGATGATGATGATAATAAGGAGGAGGAGGAGGAAGATAATTATGAAAAGTAGAAGAAGGAGGAGGAGGAGGAGGAAGATGAAAAAGAAGAGGAGGAGGAGGAGGAAGAAGAAGAAAGAGACCAGGAGATGGAAGTGAAGAAAATGCCACAGAGAAGAAAAAAAAAATGGAAAAACGTGAGTGGAAAATAGGCTTAGGTGAGGAAAGGAAACTGGAGGAGTATGGTTGCAAGAACTCTTTTTTTTTTTCTTTTTTTTTTAAGAAGGAGAAAAGAAAAATGAAAATGAAGAAGAACAAGAACAAGAACAAGAGGATGAGGGGAAGAAAAATAAGATTATTGGACAAGAATAAAGGGAGAAAGACGAGAAGTTTTAAGAAAGACTAATTAGAGATCCTACGAATGATGGAAAAGAAGGAGGAGGAGGAGGAGAAGGAGGAAGAGGAGGAGAAGCAGGAAGAGGAGAAAGGGAAGGAAGGGGAGTGGAGAGACGAGAGATGCCCTTCAAGAGAGCGAGGCGCAGAAAAAAAAGAAAGAGAAATATTGGACAAGAGAGAAGAAAAAATAGAGGAAGGCGGCAAGGAAGACTTAATTAAAGTTTCTCTACACTACAAGAGAGAGAGAGAGAGAGAGAGAGAGAGAGAGAGAAAGAGAGAGAGAGAGGGAGAGAGAGAGAGAGAGAGAGAGAAAGAGAGATTTACGGCACGGAATGGGAATAATAAAACTTGATCGTTAGAAAATAAAATCTCAAGAAAAAGAGAATGAGGATGTTACGAATGAAAATATGACGTTTAGGAAATTTTTGAGGTTACCAAGAAAAAGATAAAATTACCAGGAAAACAACTAACTCACCAGGAAAAAGTGCTAGATTTACAGGAAAAAACATGAGACTACTTGGAATATTTACAAGATTCCCAGGAAAGAAAAAAGTATGGGTTTTCATAAATGTGTGAAGTTTCAGGAAAATATATCAATACCCAGAAAAAAGAATGAACTTGCAAGAAAAAAACATGGTGTCTAAAAAAAAAATTGTCCTGAGATGATATGAAGTTGCCAAGAAAAAAGTACGTGAAGTTGCC
>NC_137033.1:15304895-15307395 GCF_032717465.1 Coenobita brevimanus
TCATCGCTTCTTCTAATCTCATTTTTTCATCCCTCCGAGACTAGCTGTTCTCCTCCCATTATGTGGATTAAAAAACGTTACTTTATTTTCATCATTATTATTACTGTTATCATTAGCATCATTATCAACATGACCACCACCACAACTACCACCATCGTCATCATCCTCACCCTCATCATTATTACTATTTTCTTCATCATCACCATCATATTCTTCATCATCACCTTAACCCTTATTCTCACCAAATGATGAGTTACTGTCTATAAACTGGTGCTGAAAAATACGAAAACGAAAGAATCATCATCACCATGGCTAGCAAAAATAAAATAATCTACCCTCATTCATTTTTCCCTCGGTTCACAGTCGCGTTTTCTTTCTATCTTTTCCCACATCTGTTACTTTTTTCCCTGTTCTCCTGTTGCTCTATCTCTCCCCATATATCCAGCCACTTCTTTCTGTCTCATTCCATATCTCCAGTCACTTCTTTTTATCTTTCCCCCCATCTTCTGTCACCTTATCTTTCCCCACATCTCCAGTCCTATATTTCTGTCTTTTCTCACATCTCCTCTCATTTTCTCTTTCCTTATTCCCCAGTGTTTCCAGTCACTTCTTTCTGTCTCTCCTCACATCCGCTCTACGTTGGAAGTCCCTTTATCTAATTATCCCTAGCTCGGGATCTGTCGTACTACCCATTTCTGTCTCTCTCCGTGCCCACCCGTCTCTCCACCCTAACTCTCACCCCTAACTCCCCCACTCACCCACCTGTCTCCCCACTCTACCTGTCACACCCTAACTCCCCCACCCACCCATCCGTCTCCCCACTCTACCTGTCACACCCTAACTCCCCCACCCATCCACCCCCCAGCTTCACATGAACCTCTGTACAGCCATTTATCCCATTCTAAGCATAATGAATTACCGCCAACGTGCACTGTTCTCTCCTCCCTTCACTCCCTGTCTCTGCTGCCCTCCCCAGAACCCTCTCCTTCCTTCACTCCCTGCCTCTTCTGCACCCCAGGACTCCCTCCCCCTTACTCACTCCAACACTTACCCTCTCTCCCATTCCAGTCTCATCATCATCATTTTCTCATAATGTTTCAAGTTGTGTGGTTGTGATGTAGTGGTAGTTGGTGCCAGAGTCGTTAAAGAAGGGGTCGTCTGTCCCAGTGACTGTAAGTTCGATCCCCGTCTGGGACAGGTAACAGTTGATGGTTTAGAATTTCGTTTAAAATACTTTCTAGATATGTACAGTAGTAATACCTCATTAGTACTAAAATACACCAGCCCAAAATGTGACAGTTCTTGCACGTGTTCAATACAGACGGTGGGTGTTAGCGTCGAAGTGGTGACAAGTGGACAGTGTGTGGTACGTACGACGATTGCTGGGCCTCAGGGAACAGGTTGGCCTATGCCTAGAATCGGACACACACAAAAAATACAGTAAAATATGCGCTGCTTCCCTGCATATGAATTAAGAGTATGTGACAGTGATTATGCACAGTCCATCCCATTACTCGTATATGTATGAAAGGAAAGTGATATGGAACTAATTCTGTGGTCGTTCCAGTTATATGTGACAAACTTTATTAGGTGATGATTCTGATTCTGTTTTACTCTCGCCTCTGTTATCTTTTGTTCCTATGTCACTTCCCTCGCTCTCAGGACACTTCCATCAGCCTTTCACTTCCTCATTCATGTCCCCAATCCACTCTACACCCTAACTCCCGCCCCATCCTCGGTATAACATGAACCTCTGTACACCCATTTATCCCACTCTAGGCATAATAAATTACCTCCCACGTCCTTTGTCCTCCCCTCATCCCCTTCCTCTCGTCCTCTCCCCTCCCCCTCATCCCCTCCCCATCATCCCTCATCCCCTCCTCCTATCCCGCCCCCTCATCACCTCCTCCTATCCCTCCTTCTCATCACCCCATTCATCTTACCCCTCTCTCCTTTCAACTTCTATCCCTCCCTCATCAACCCATCCCTCTCAGCCCCTTCTCTTTATCTCCTCCTCCTCCTATCCCCCCCCTAATCATCACCCCATACCTCTTACCCTTTCTCCCCTTATCTCCTCCTCCTATTCTCCCCTCATCATCCCCTTCTCCCATACCCCTCTCTCCCCATGATCTCCTCCCCTACTGACTCCCTCGTTACCCCATCAGTCACACCCCTCATTCCCATTTCAGTGTCGTTTCCCGATACTGTGTCTCATTATGCAAAGTTTATGATGGCGATTTTGTTCTGCCATCTTGTCTCTCGCTCCCCAGTCACTTCCCTCGTCCTCAGATCACTTCCCTTGCCCTCAGATCACTTCCCTTGCCCTCAGATCATTTTCCTCGCCCTCAGATCACTTCCTTCACCAGCAGATCACTTCCCTTCCCCTCAAATCACTTTCTTTGCCCTCAGATCACTTCCTTCGCCCTCAGATCACTTCCTTCACCCTCAGATCACTTTCCTCTCCGTCAGATCATTTCCTTCGCCGTCAGATCACGTCCTT
>NC_137033.1:15309895-15454895 GCF_032717465.1 Coenobita brevimanus
TTCCTGTTTCCCCTACTACCACGAATGATAGAATTTTTAGTATATGCCCGAAACTCTTGTGCTGTATCATCTGCATATTCAAACTTTATTTTTATTTTTTTTATAATTCCATCCTTTGAACAACCAACGACACTGCAGTATCAAAACTCATGATCACCTTTATTTCTCCTCCATCCGCTTCCACTTCTACCATTTCCACTTACCCATCATCATCTACCATACCCCAGGCACCAGCACCTACCATCTCAGCCTACCATTTATCTACCCCTAATACGAATTTGTTCCCAGTAATTTCGATAAATGATTCCCTTACTCAGCGCTAATTCTTTAACCCACCCATTTATTACCCAATCATCTCGACGACACCCCTCTTATTTATTTATTTATTTATTTATTTATTCATTCATTCATTCATTCATTCTTATCTCCTGGTTGTATTATTCGGTTCAGGATAAACTTCTCCAGCTCAAAAGGTTATAAACAGCATTCTATACTCGTTCACTACCTGGTGTCTCATCTACACTGAGGATAACTGTTAAGGATGTTAATTATACTGACGAAGTGAAAAAGGACAGATGCGTAATGAAGCGTACCAAAAACCAGGTGATTGAAAAGAGAACAAGATGACAGGAGACGTTATCGTGGAGGGGATGTTAGTACCACAAGTCCCCACCTCTCATCAGTCACAGAAGTTATGACAGATTACTTTCTAAGGTTCCTCCTCCCTCCCCTTCCCATCCTCCCACTCCTTCCCTCTCCCCCTCTCCTTTCCCCCCTCCCCTTCTCCTTCCCCCTCTTCCCCCTCTCCTTCCCCTCCTCCTCCACCATTCACCTCACTCCCTCTCCCACCATCTCGGCTGCACCTTCTCCTTTCCTAGATCTTAAACCACTATACTCTTCCTACTCTAACTTGGCTTAGATTCTCGTCCTTTTGCCGCATATTTCACATAGTTCACTGACAGAAAAAGACAATGTTGCGGCTCTACATTGTTTCCATGGCGCTTTTTTTGTGACCAGCATCTTAATCTAATGTTAATCTATTGTTACAATTTAGCATCTGGGATAGAGAGATGGTAGTTTTAGGCCAAGTTAGAGTGAAAAGGGTATAGTCTTCGTATACCTCTCTATTAATCACCATCAACTGAAGTCCTACACCATTGTCACTTAACTGAAGTCCTACACCATTGTCACTTAACACTCCCACTCACCACGACCCATTATTCTCAGCTACCACCACCTGCCACTACCAATTACCAGCCACTTCCCATTATAGTACTCTGGCGGCTCGGCTACACTCCTCCCGGCCACACAATAAGATTATGATGGACGACCAGAGTACAGAAGGCTCCCTAGGGTCCTGCCTTCCAATATCCCTCATTTCCTCACCTTTCCTTCCCGCCTCTACATCTCTCTCTTCCATCTCTCATCCTTCCTCTCCGCCTCTACCACTGTCTCTTCCATCTCCCATCCTCCCTTCTCGCGTCTACTGCCATCTCCTCCTTTCCTAGATCTTGAACCTCTTTTCACATACTCGTATCGGCAATTACCTAATGTCCTGTCCTCCAGAACCATTCATTTCTTCATCCTCTCTTCCCGTCTCTACCTTCATATCCTCCTTCTCACGTCTTCCCTTCCCACCCCTTCCTTCATCTTCTCCTTCCCTAGATCTTAAGCCTCTCTCGCATACCCTTACCGGTAGCCATTAGATACAAAGCCATAGGCAACCACCATTCCTATTCACCAGGACTAATTCATTATTCTCAACTACCACCATCTGCCACCAGCAATTACCTCCCTACCTCCCCACCTCCCTTCCTTCTCACCTCCCTATCTCGCTACCTCTCTTCTCCCTACTCCCCATCTCCCTCCCTTTTACAGTACTCTTGAAGTTCGGTGTCTCCCTTCCTCCCAGACAAATAGAGGTTATGACTGAGTAAACAAAGACATTCAAAGGCCCTCTTCTCCCCTTCCTCGTCCACCTCCTCCTCCTGACTTTCAGTATCTCGACGTCGTTTTTTATTCCTACCGTCAGACGATTTTCCTTGGCGTTGTAGAGACTGATGTTAATAAAAGAAAAAATCCCAACTACCTCTTTCATACCAGTTTAATTTTACACAACGTCAATATTGTCTTCAACGTTATGTATGCAGCTTCCTTGCTCATTTAATTCTACATTCAAAGCGTCAATATTGTCTATTCTTACCACGTCTAACTTTCATTCTTAAGTTTTTAAAAATGTCTGGAGATCACAAGAACGAAAGTAATTTGGCTAAAACATTGCGACTTGTCCATATCAATCACCATTATCCAAGAACTACCTTAAAGTTATTATTGTCTATCCTTGCCGTTCACCACAATCGCTTATTCACAACTATACGAGTTCTGTGTTCACTATTGGAGCAAATTTGGCATCTCTCCATTTAGAATGCTCAGCTACAACAAGAGGTAAACACTAGAATATGGTGCCAATCACGAAGAAGAGCTACGGAAAGGATGTATTATTCTCTTATTCTACCGTTGAGGTACGAGAAATAAGCTGCAAAGGAACGAAAATCTCGGCCTGCAGTTCTTTTTCACCGTAAGTTGGCCCAGATTTTCGTCTTTTTGCAACTAATTTCCCGTAGCTCAGTGGCAGGAAAGGACAGTGATACTGTTCCACATATTTTTCATAGCACTTCTTCGTGGATAGCACCACATTCCAGTGTTAATCTTTTGTTACAACTCGGCATTCATGATGGAGCGATGGCAGTTCTAGGCCAAGTTAGAGAAAAAGCAAAGCAACATAGTTAAAATGGATGCACAATACCACCTGCCACTTTCAGTTACTAACTGAAAATCAGTCTCTTTCTTCTCTGCAGTGCTGCGGTTGCTCGGTGTCCTCATTCCTACCAGTCAGACAAAGGTAAGATGGATGACCAGAGTAAGCAAAGGGAATTTAAAGTCCCCCCGGCCACGTAGCCATTTTCTGCGCCTCATTTTCCCTAAATTTTACAAACTGGCACAAAAATCCTTCCCAGCCAGGAATGTCTTTCTTTTCTTTCTTTTTGCTTTGTTTTGTTTTGTTTTTCTATTCAGTTTCAACAAACACCTTACTACTATTATCTGCTTTGGTAGGACGCCTCTTTGTTGCTAAAATTTAACACAAAAAATCTCTCTAATCTCTGGACTTGATATTTTATGGCAAAAGCATCCATAATCATTATAAGAACCAATAACCATAAATTCCAAGTCATATATCTCTTAACCTGCACGCTCCTCTGTAAAATTAAGCCCCCCGTTCCGTACTACAAACTCCACTCTTGATTATGGGAGATGTGTGGCAGAATGGTTATAGTATTGAGCTGCTGTAGTTATTCTTGCATCAGAAGTACGAATCCCACTTATCAGGGAGAAATAGCATTGGAATTTATTGTTTTGCATGTTTAAATAATCTGCAGCAGTGTCACCGGTATGCTTAACACCCTTTTTACCAGTTACCTCAATGTGGGATATCTGCTAATCTCGAAACAATGCAGTAAGCAGCCAATACGCAGGAAAATGATATTATCGAAGGTGGAGGAAGCATAGGATTGGGAAGGGTGGAAGGAATGGAAGAAGAAGAAGAGAGGAGAAGAAGAAAAAAGGAGGGGAATGTGAGAGGAGAAATAATGGAAGAGGAGAAGAGGGGGGGAAAAAAAGGTGAGGGAAAGGAGAAAGGGGAAAGGGAAATCCACACACAGCTCCACACATATCTACTTCACGTGTCGGTGTATAAGGATGACAAAAGCCTCTGTACCTCACACCAAGCCATCCCATAACACCGGGACATTTAACACCTTTGCACAGAGGTTAAGAATCATAAGACACACACACACACACACACACACACACACACACACACACACACACACACACACACACACACACACACACACACACACACACACACACACACACACACACAGTCCACATTTTCACCCCACCCACCCTACATTCCAGCCCCACCATCTTAACTTTTAAAACACATCCAGACCCCAGAACTTCAGCTCCACCTCAAACCTAAGACCAAGACAATTTTCCCCCACCACCTTTAACACCTTTACCCTTCCCCCCACCTCACTTTTCTCAGCCTGTGATTCAAGTTTCCCCATTTCCCCAGAGCAAACGAGAGAACTGGGGAAAATTCTGGGCAGGCGAGAGTGTGGGGAGAAATACCTTGATCCCGGCCAAGTGACACCCGAATATGATCGTATATTTTCCTGCCAGTACCGCTTCTCTGTCTCATTCTTTGGTGCAAATATTCCCAAGTTTTCGCGAGTCTTGTCTATATTGGGGTGATTTTTCTTCGAGACGCTGCGAATTTCGGTGTTGAACGTAACGATATTGGGAGATGTGTTGATGATGATGATGATGATGATGATGATGATGATGACGAGGAGAGGGAGGAGGAAAGTGATGGTTAGATATGAAGTGGAGAGATGATCGATGATGCTGATGATGATAATGATGATGAGGGGGGAGGAGGAAGCTGATGGTGTGGTAGGAAGTGGAGAGATGTATTGATGATGATGACGATGATGATGGCGTAAATTTGGCGTGTCTCCAGCTTGGATGGTGAGTTGTAACCAAAGATCAACACAAGAATATGATGCTAGTCACGAAGAAGTTTTGGATGCAGAGCTGTAGTGTTATCATATTCTGTTACTAAGGTACGTGAAATAAGCTGCAAAAGAACGAAAATCTTAGTCAAGTTAAGGTAAAAGGACTGTATTCATAAACTAGTGGTGTGGAAGGGATGAATAGGCCAATTATTGCCTGATTCAGCCCTTCAATTACTAATGGTCAACAACAAAAGGACCAAAATCTCTGCCATGTTAAGGAGGACGAATGAACGAATTAGAGCCTTCGTCTTCCCTGACCTGGTTTCCATTCCTTCACATTCCCTGGCCTCCAAGTGGGTGGAATTCTCTGGCCTCCAAGTGGGTGGAGTTCTCTGGTCTCCAAGTGGGTGGGATTCCTTGACCCCCAAAAGGTGGGATTCATTGGCCTCCAAGGTGGTGAGTGATTCACTGGCCTCCAAATGGGTTGGATTCCTTGACCTCCCAGAGAGATTGCCTGACCTCCTAATGAGTGGGATTCCAAATGGGTGGAATTCCTTGACCTCCAAGTGGGTGGGATTCTAAATGGGTGGGATTCCCTGACCTTCTGGTGGGAGGGATTCCAAGTGAATGAAGTTCACTGACCTCCATGTGGGTGGGATTCCCTGGCCTGCAAGTGGGTGGGAACTCTGCTCCGATGTTGCGATATGGCGGCCTTATTTCCCCTGATTTCCGGGTCGGCATTCATCATCAGTTTACGACAGCTTAATCTGACCCAGAACGATTCCCAACTACGCCGCTAATCAAGATATACTAATTCTCTCTCTCGCTCTCTCTCTCTCTCTTTCTCTCTCTCTCTCTCTCTCTCTCTCTCTCTCTCTCTCTCAGCTAGGCAATAATTCATCTTCCTGGTCCGTTGCCTTAGGATTACATTACACTCGAGGATTTCAGACCGTCTAGTTGCAACTGACTGCGGTCAGAAGAGGAGGAGGAGGAGGAGGAGGGGGGGAAGGAAGAGGAGAAGGAGAACAAAGAAGTGGAAGAGGAGCTGAGAGAGAAGTTGGAGGAGAACAAAGAGGAGGTGGAGGGGGAAGATTAAGAGTAGGAGAAGCAACAGAACGAGCTTGAAAAATGAAGAGGAAGAGGAGTTTAAGCAGTAACAGGAGAACGTGGGAGATGAGGAAGACGTGAAGCAGGAGGACGAAGAGACAAAGGAGAATGAAGAAAAGAAAGAAAAAGAGAAGAAGGGCAAAATGAGAAGGAAAGATGGAGGAAGAAGAAAGAGAAAAAGAGTGAAAGGAGGAAGAAGATTTGGAGGAGGGGTAGGAAAAGAGGAACAACCAGAAGAGGAGGAGGAGGAGGAGGAGGAGATACAGGCGAAAAAGGAAGAGAAAGTCGAAGGGGAGAAACATGACGTTGAAGAGAATGGGGAGGTGGAGGATGAAGCAGGGGAGAAACGGAGGAGGTAGAGGAAGGAGAAGGAGAAGAAAAGTGAAGGAGAAGGAGGAGAAGGGGGAAGGAAAAGGGTAAGAAGGAGGAGGTGGAGGAAGAAGAAGGAGGAAGTGAAGAAAGAAGGAGGAGGAGTAGGAGAGATTGAAACTGGAGGAGGACGAAAGGGAGAACGTGAACTTGGTGGCATTGTGAGGTGCAGGGGAGACTGAGACAAAAGGGCCGCAGCAGAAAACCCAGTGATGTATGAGGCTTGATATTCTGTGGTAGCGGCCTTGTCGTCATAACTCTGGAGTGATTGGAAATGTCGTTTTTGTTAGGGCTTTTTTCGTACTCTTCCACTTACCTTCTTTTTGCGAATGTGTCTTAGTTTTGAATTATATAATGCGCTATAGCTGTGTTAATATTAAGATTTTTTTTTTTTTTTACACATCTGTAGTGAATGCACCTTACTTTCGGGCTCTTTAAATGTGTTAAATGTAAGTAGCCTACTCAGATGTAACTAATTTTCCGCATGTTTCCAAGATCAGTATTGCTTATATGGAGTGGGAGACAGATTAATGAAGGTCGGCTAGAGTGTCTAAGATGAAGCAAACTAAGTGAACTACTGGGTGGCACGGTCAGTGACAAATTTATTTTCAGAAACTTTTCGATCAAGCCATTAACTTTTTCACCATGAAACTGTCTTTCATATTTATTTTGCCGTAGCCTGACTTTTCACTCAGGAGAAGTCATATACATCCATCATTATCCGCTGCACAAGATATCCCCCCTACGATGAATACAAAAATTGTCTGTGTGAGAAAAAATATGCTGAAGAAAATACGTCATCGATTTGTAGTTAGATTTCTACTTGCTGAAAGCCTCCTTGGATAATGATGGTCATAGTGGAAAGCTTGACTCACCAAGGTCAGCCAAAAGATTCAGTGCCTGGGACATATATCACGCTGTCACTCTCGGAGACTATGCCTCCTCCATTTTCCCTGCATTTCGGCATGTGGAAGGGCCCTGTTCCAACCCTAGTAAGGCGCTATATGCCACGGGAAGGCGCGTGCGTGCTTGTCGATGAGACCAGGGTAGAGCAACAACAACCACATTCACGACTTCATATTGGACGTAGGACTGAAGCATTACTGTCATTTCTCCACGTTATTCATCGTATAGTTGGATGGTGTAATGGAAGGTGGGGGCGAGAACACTTGGGAAAATTTAGTTTGAAGCATTATATGCATAACTTTTGAGGATCTTTTTAATCTGGATCCTACAAAATCAGTTCCTTCTCATTGCATGTATTTACAAAGGAATGACATAGTTTAGCCACATTGATACGGTGTCTTTCCTCATTTTATTCAGACTGCGACCAGACAATATTTATTCAGTTTAGAAGGACCTATAACAACGAAAGTATAGTAATAACGGCAGCAGCAAGAGTGCAACACTGAATTGCTACAACAAGGATTCAATTAAAAGAGGACAGTGGATTGATGTGGCAGGTGGGAGGCTAAGCTGTTTAGTACCGTAGGCGAGAATGGGGATTTATGGGTGTACGTGGGTCGGAGGTGGTGTAGGCGGCGGTACAGGGAAGATAAGGGTCGTTTTATTAAGCTCCAGTTCGCATAGGGGAAACACAACCCCAGATTACATCCCAGATCGCAAAAGAGAACTAAAACCCCCGATTAAACCCTAGATTGTAATGAGAAAATAAACTCTCTCAATAACCCCAGATTGCAAAGGGGAATTCAAACCATCTTGTGATAACGAAGGCCACCTTTGTTTTTCATATACATTTATTGATTTATTGGAGGGGGGCTTAGAGGGTGACGCAAAAGAACTCCTCATCAGATATTTAGTTTGCCACCAGCAGTACTCATCTGACTGAAATGGTGGGCTTGAGGGGGAAGGTTAGTCCAAAATCTTGTGGTAATGAAGACCGCATTTCTTTTCTTTTTTTATGGGGGGGGGGAGAATCTTAGGTGACGTACAGCATCTCCTCTTCATCAGAAATTATGTTTGTATCTTGCACACATATATCCTAATTCTGTGTCATAAGAAATTAAGTTTGCCTCGTACACGTATAAATCCTAATTCATTGTCACTAATGCAAACTAAGTCGATTTTTAAAAGAGGTATGTTAGTCGAGAATATGAAGGTGTTATAAGTGAAGTATATTTGAGAGGAAGATGTGGTTCAAAGCCCGTTCTGGCAGCGAGGATATTGCTCAGAATCACTCGCACTCCAGGCAAAATATGAGGTTGGGGAGGGGAAGGGGTTAGGAGAAGGAGGGATAAGGAATGGAGGCGAGTGGAGGGAGGAGGGAGAGGGGATTGTGTGTTTGTGTGTAAAGGGGAGGGAGAGGAGAGTGAGGGAGGAAGGGGGGGAGCTGTGTGTGTGTGTGTGTGTGTGTGTGTGTGTGTGTGTGTGTGTCTGTGTGTGTGTGTGTAAAACCCCAACGGAAATTCTTGGAAGCGGCGAGGGAGAGGCAGGCACCCTATTGTCCAACACCGCTTACCTACTTTCCTTTCTCGCCGCTTCCTTCATTGTGCAGTGCTGGGAATTGCAGAGTGGGTATACAGACCATTAATTTACCAAGTGGGTGAATATGTAGGCTTGCTTGTAATTCGTACCTGTGTGTGTATGTGTGAGCGGGAGAGAGAGGAGAGTCAGACAGCGAGTAAGAAGCATAAGTGTTGTCCATCCTGAGCGTCATTTCACTCCCTTCACTGCCCCTCAGGAAACGCAGAGGAGGTGAAGGCCCTGGGAGAAGGAGGTGACGTGCCTGGGAGAATGAGATGACGAGACATGGGAGAGACCTAGCAGAGACGTGGATGCTGCCGGAAAGTTAATTGTTTGAACGTCACCACTCTTAGGTCTCCCGAGAGTGAAATGGAGACGAGGAGGGATATATGAAAGAAAGTCGGGTGGAGAGAGAGAAAGAAAGAGAGAGAGAGAGAGAGAGAGAGAGAGAGAGAGAGAAGAATAACTGGAGGAAGTGAAACAATGCTCCTAGTTCACTTGTGGGGAGTTGAAGGCAGGAAAAAATTCTGGCATGGATATTCCGAGAACAATGGAGGGAAGGAAGGAACTGATGGAGGAGAGAGAGACAGAGACAGAGACAGAGACAGATAGACAGACAGACAGACAGACAGACAGAGAAGAAGAAGGAATAGCTGGATGAAGAACTAGTTTGCAATTAACCACAACAAGGGGGAGGGGCTGGAGACAGATATTAATGGAGAGAGAGAGAGAGAGAGAGAGTAATGACGGTGATGTAATAAGAAGTTTTAAGTAAGATGCGGTTACCCCCGTGGAAATGACAAGTTTGCGCCCCACCACTCCCAGGCATCAGTAGGAGCAGGAGCAGGAGCAGCAGCAGGAGCAGGAGGAGGGAAAAATAAGGAGAAATAAGGGGTAATTAAGGAGAAGGTATGATGATACATACTGTAATTTCGAGGAAGGAAAATGGGGAAAACATTGCCCCTTACCTTCCATCTTTCCTGTATTCTCTCCTTCTCTCCTTCGTCTTGTTCCCGTTTCCTTATTCCTTCTTGTCCCTCTTTCCCTCCTTCATATCCTCCTTCATTCCTTCTCCCTTTACTCTCTCTTTCTTTCCTCCATTCTCTCACTCTGTCCACCATTCCCATCTTTCCTCTCCCATCCATTCCTTCCTTCTCTCTGTCATTCCCTTCCACTTTCCTCTTCATTTCCTTCTGTCTTTCCTTTACCTGCTCGGGCCACCATAATTCCTCGTCCCTTCATTCATTCCTCCTTTCCTCCACCCCTCCATTCATTCCTCGTAATCCACCTCATCTCCTCAACTAATTCCTTACCTCTCTCTCTCTCTCTCTCTCTCTCTCTCTCTCTCTCTCTCTCTCTCTCTCTCTAACAGTTTTACCCAACAGAAATAAGGCCTACCAGATGGAAAAGCAAAATAATGAAGGATAATAACAATGAGGGTAATGACATTGATTATGCAAAAAAAAAAAAAAAAAAAGGTAAAAAGATCAGAGGAAAAGATATAGAAATAAAAGCTGTCAAGAAGGTGAACAAGGGAGGATGGTGAGGTGGGTGAGAGTCTGTAAACCTTTCAGCCTCATTAACCTTAAGACGACGCCTATTACGCACGATTTCTCTTTCAGGAGCCCGAAGAGTTCTGCTTTTTTTTTTATCCGAATCATTCTCTTTCTGCCCTTGATGTCAGACTGGTTTTTGTTCTCATTTATGACTGTATTTACTTTCACTGCTGTTCATCGTCATCGTCATCACCATCCATCATCATCATCATCAACATCATCATCATCCTGCCTCATATTTCCCCGGTGAGGTATTGGTTGGAGTCTAGGCTACGGTGTTCCAAAGCTGTTAAAAGAATCTGGAGCTATAGCATCGTTTCTCTCTGCCATTATGTAAAAAAATAAGCTACAATAGAACAAAAATCTGAACCAAGTTAGAGTAAAAAGAATCTGTAGTAAAAATCTTTGCCCCTTCACTTCGAGGACGTTATGTGTAGGGTGGTCCATATATAACGCTTTCCTTCCATTACCCTGGGCAGCTTCTCTTGTGTTGCGGGCACGGCTCAGTCAGCGTTATGAATATCTGCATTGTTAACTTATTTTCTACTCCCATTGCCACACTCACGCCCACATCAGCAGACTGAGCCGTTTAAGATACCGCCAGCTGAGTCTCTAGTCGAGCGCTATTGACGAATCACCCCGTATTTTTTTATGCTATCTCCAGACGATTTTATTCAGCTTAGGGGGATTTTCCTGACTGGAGATAAATCCATGATAAACTTAATATAGATCCTTCCCTACGCTGAATAAAATCGTCTGGTGGCATCGGGAATAAATTAAATTGATGTTCTCGTAGTGAAGGGGTTAGTGGTCAGACGCAATAGCCAGGGTCAGGTAATAAAAGGTCAACAGAGGGAGATCAAAGGTCAAGAGTCACTCCCACCAGGAAAAAGCCCTTAAAGAAGTGATCACCAGAGGAACCAATACAGGGAGAGAGGGAGAGGGAGAGGGAGGAGGGGAGAGGGAGGGCGGAGGGAGATGAAAGGGAAATGAGGGGGAAGGGAGATAAAATGGAAAGAATGAGGAGAAAGAGGAAAGGGTGATGAAAGGAAAGGGCGAGGAGAGAGGCGGGAGGAGGAGGAAGGGGGAGAAGGATGATGAAAGGAAAAGGGAGAGGAAAGAGGAGGGAGGAGGAGAAAGGAAGGGAGGAAAGGTGATAACAGCGACAGAGAGAGGAGGAGCTGAGGAGGAAAGAGGGATGGAACAAAAGGGAGAGAAGTGGGGAGGAGGACGAACGGAGGGAAGGGTGATGATAGGGAAAGGGAAGGGGGAGAAGAAGTAGAAGAATGGGACTGGAACGAAAATGGAGAAAGTGAGAGATGGAAGTGAAAGAGAGCAAAGAAGGAAGGAGGAAAGGAGTAGTTGAAGGGAGAGGGAGTGGAAGGGGAGAATGAGGAGCAGGAGAAAATACGGAGGGGTAGGGAGGAAAAGAAGTGAGGCCGGGGAGGAGAAGAGGGGAGAGGAAGAGAGACGCGTATGATGGGATGGAAAAATATTGCCAGTATGAAGCAGGAGGGAGACAGGGATAATAAGAGAGAGAGAGAGAGAGAGAGAGGAGGGGGGAGGGAAGAAGGGAGAGGGAGGAAAGAAAAGAAGAGTGAAAGGAGGAAGGAGGAGGGAAAGCGAGGAAGGAGGGAGAGGGAAAAGGAGGTGGAAAGTCAAGTAACATGGAGTGGAGAAATATCGCAAAAATGATGCCGGTGGGGGAACGAGGTAATAGGAAACGATGTGGGATAAAGTGGGTGGGAAGGAAGGTCGATGGAGGGAAAGAGGAAGAATGAAATGAAGGAAGAAATTAAGAAAAATTGTTTGGGAAGGGAAGGTAGAGGAGAAAGAGGGAGTGAAGGATTAGAGTTTTGGACAGGAAGGGAGGGTGGGAGGGACAGAAAAAGAGGAGAGGAGTGGTGGAGAAAAAGAGGAAGGGGCGAGTGATGGAAAAGAGTAGAGGGCGAGTGGTTGGAAAAAAAGGAGGGATCGAGTGATGATGGTGAAGAGGGGGAGGGTGGTGGTGAAGAAAGAGGGAGCGGGTGGTGGTGAAGAAAGAGGGGGCGGGTGGTGGTGAAGAAAGAGGGGGGGGGGGCCAGTGGTGGAGATTGCAGGAGAAAAAGACGTGTATGATGGGGTGGAAAAATATCGCCAATATATTAGGTTCCTGGACGTAGTAATGCCTAGTCGTAAGTTTTAATGGCGTCCCTCTCGCGCCGACAAACCTCAGGGCTATCCTTTTCTCACACAGCAAAATTTTTCAAGCCTGTGGAAGCAATTTTAGACGCCCCGAAATTTTTCAGTGAAGGAGGAAGAGCTGCGATGTCGAAGGGAAAAAAGAAAACAACTAACATTTTTTAAGAGGGGACGTAAGGGTGGTGGCGATTTTTTTTTGTGTGTGTGTTTTTTTTCTCTCATTTTTTTTCTGATGTTGGTTTTGATTTCCGTAAAAGTTCACGTAAAAAGTTTCAGGTCTCATGGTTGAAGCTTGTATTTTTATCGAGAGTTTTTTGTTCCAGGAGGCTTAATTTTTCTTTTTTCCATCCTTTTTCTTTTCATTTTTTCTATTGTTTTTTTTCTGCTGTGTTTGCGGGAGAATTATTATCTAAAGCTTCAATCAGCATAAATGAAATGATCTATTTTTTGTGGACGGTGTTGGATTTTGGCCGTGGATTTTTCTTTATTTTTTATTTATTTATTTTTTTGCTTATGTTATGATTTTAGTGAGACTCTGGGTAACAATTTCAGTAGTCAAGGTTTCATATAATTTCTCTCTCTCTCTCTCTCTCTCTCTCTCTCTCTCTCTCTCTCTCTCTCTCTCTCTCTCTCTCTCTCTCTCTCTCTCATTGTTTTTGCTTGCCTCGGTGCGTTTTAAATTGGTTTTCCTGCAATTAATAACACTGATTTTGGAAGAATTCAGGTTTTTCTTCTTAGGAACTTAGTCTGGCTCATGTTGCTCTGATTTCTTTTTGCCTGTGTGTGTGTGTGTGTGTGTGTGTGTGTGTGTGTGTGTGTGTGTGTGTTTCATATTTTTATGGCTTCTTTACTGTGGTAATTTTTCTCAACTTTGTTTTCCTGCAGAGCTCTTTCTCTGAGAACACACACACACACACACACACACACACGATTTACTTCTCGTGCTGTCCCAAACTATTACCAATACTTTTGACTCAGTACATGATCATATTTCAATAAAAATGAAAAACGGATATTCTTCTTTGCATACTTTATTGGTCATCTACTTTTTCTTCATCATTATTAATATGAAGAGAAATTTTTAACTAGTACTTCGGATCTCCTCTTTCTTCTCCCCCTCCCCTCCTCCTTCTCCCCCATCTCCTCCTTCTCCTCCTCCTCCTCCTTCTCCTCCTCCTCCTCCTCCTCCTTCTTCATATTTTCGTAACTGTTATTCTTCTTTTCCCCATTGTTGTTGTTTCCATCACCACCACCACCACCACCACCACCACCACTTCAACTACCACAACCACTATCACCATCACCACCACCACCACCACCACCACCACCACCACCACTATTATTACTACTCCTGTACGTGATTGTGTACCACGATGACGAACGATTAAAAAAAAAAAAAAACAGCATGAAAAAGGACACCAGTAGAGTAAGTGGAGTAGAAGATGAAGTGTCAAGTAGGCTGAATAATTATTAAAGTCCTTGAATTTGAGGGAATCTTTCTTTTTCTATTTTGGTTACTGACGAGATAACTTTAAGGAATTTAGGGCCCGTCTTTTCGTAGGTTAAGGAGGCTCCCTAACATCTTCTCCTTAGCGATTTATTTTTTGGATATGGCTGGTTAATATCCTTGTTGGTGGTGGTGGTGTTATTATTATTATTGTTATTATTATTATTATTATTATTATTATTATTATTATTATTATTATTATTATTATTATTATTATTATCATCATCATCAGTAACATTATTACTATTTTTCCTCCTCCTCCCTTTCCTCTTCCTCCTCTTCCTCTTTCTCCTCCTCTTCCTCCTCCTTATCCTCTTCCTGTGGGTGTGAAGGCGAAGGGACGTGTGTTGAGAGGTAGTATTTTGTCCTTGGGAGGCAGCGTGTCCTGGTAAGCGACCCTCGTCAACGCCAACTGCCTCGTTTCCCACACACTCACGCAATCACACACACACACACACACACACACACACACACACACACACACACACACACACACACACATTCACACATATAACACACACAAACACACTCCACATGGACGCACCTGTCCTAACATAGCACACAAACAAACTTACAAACAACAAGACATATTAATACACGCTTATTCACACACACACACACACACACACACACACACACACACACACACACACACACACACACACACACACAAACTCACAAAATACAAACTACAGCCACACGTTTTCCCAGTGTTTTTCCATTAAGACGTAAAATATATACTCCACGGATATCGCATCAATGTTTGCCTCTTCTTAAAATACAAGTAGATAAACACTTCAATTGGAACACAGCTTAATGAAGGGGAAAAGACAGAAAGGCAGCAGACAAAGAATCACAGGAAAACGCGAAATAAAAATGATCCGCAACTTCCCTCTGTTATTAAAGAGAGAAAATCGTATGTTTATGAGAGAGAGGGAGAGAGAGAGAGAGAGAGAGAGAGATCTAAAACTATATCTACCTGCACACGTGAGATCCAGGACAAACGTTAAATCTGTGTGAGAAACAAATGTGTGTGTGTATACCTTCTTGTGGGTATTTGTTTGTGCTGTGTGTGTGTGTGTGTGTGTGTGTGTGTGTGTGTGTGTGTGTGTGTGTGTGTGTGTGTGTGTGTGTGTGTGTTTCAATCTCCAGGCGAATTTTCTGTAGTTTAAGGGAGACTTTTCAAAATGGAGAGGTTCAATAAAACCTTCCTGAACCCACTCAGTACTGGATGTTCATTTTAAGCTATACCTCCATCTTGAACTCTGGTTTATAGGAAAAGATTGACACCAGAAGATATATTGAGGAAACGGTGTAGAGCCGTAGCATTGTCTCTTTCACTGAACCACATGAAGTAAGTTACAAAAGGACGAAAATCTGGGTCAAGCAAAGGTGAAAAGAACATAGCGATTGAGAAGAGAGAGAGAGAGAGAGAGAGAGAGAGAGAGAGAGAGAGAGAGAGAGAGAGAGAGAGAGAGAGAGAGAGAGGGAGAGAGAGAGAGAGAGAGACTGGAGCCCCCAAAAGATACAATTTAATTCACAAACATGGGACTGTAATGAAAAGCCTGTGACGAAGATCGGTGCGGATCAAACTGTATTTCTTTTAGCTCAAGACAGGAAAATAAATAACTACAAACAACAACGAAAGCTCAGCGAATGTCAAAGGGAATAACACAATAGCAACTGACCTTGAGAGAGAGAGAGAGAGAGAGAGAGAGGGAGTTGCACAAATCAGAATACAATTCGTTTAAAATATGATTAATCAGGTTACCAGGGACAGCGGCAACCTAACCAAATGTGACAAGAGAATGGCACAACATCAGCATTAATGGTATAAAGAGAGAGAGAGAGAGAGAGAGAGAGAGAGAGAGAGAGAGAGATTAACTTGAACCAAAGTTTACTTCTTTTTGCTTCGGATGGAATTAATCACATTACCAGCGCTCACAAAATTTTAACCGAATGTGACAAGACAATAACAACATTAATGGCAGAGAGAGAGAGAGAGAGAGAGAGAGAGAGAGAGATGAGATTAATCCCTTCGATACATCTAATTTTTTTTTTTTTTTTTTTTTTTTTTTTTTTTTGCTATCATTGGTCTGTCTTCCTCTGACAAAATATCCTAAACACGTTTCAGTTCGATTGGTGGTCACATGTAGTCAGGCTGGATGGCTGATTTGACTAGCAGCCAACAATCATCCCTAGTGCATAGCTAAGGTTCACCAGACTTCAAAATAATCACGGTTCAGTTTTTTTTCTTTTTCTCGCCCTCCAAAAATTTAGTCCTCTAAAAATTTCTTGTCCTCCAAAATTTCCCCGCCGTCCAAAAAAATTTCCAGTTCTCCAAAGATTCCCTTCCTCCCCCCCCCCAAAAAAAAAAAAAAATCTCCCCATAAAGAATTCCAATGCCACTCGAAAAGATATACAAAATATATTCTCCTGCCCCTAAAAAAAAAACAAAAATCATTCCAATTATAACAATCCTTTATCTTTCCCAAAAAATATCCCGACCTCCTTGCATGAAAAAGAAAAAATCCATCCTCCAAAATATATGAATAAAAAGATAAATACAGATATATGCAAGTAAATAAATAGGTAAAGAAATGGTAAATAAATTCATGAAAGCAAAATCTATTCTTCCTCCAAACCTCCCCTGCAGCTGAATCTTCCTTGTCCAGAATTTCCCCCGTTCGGAAATTCCCCTGTCGAGCCTCAGCCCAATCAAACAGAGCTTATGAAGTGACAGGGAAAGACAGGGGGCGATTCTCTCCTTCACCTCCCCACACACACACCCTCTCTCCCACCGACTCTCACCACCTCCCCTGTCCAACTTCGTCCTCACCCCCTCCCTCTCACTCTTGCTCATCCTTTCCTTCTGTCTCTCTCTCTCTCTCTCTCTCTCTCTCTCTCTCTCTCTCTCTCTCTCTCTCTCTCTCTCTCTCTCTCTCTCTCTCTCTCTCCTCCCATACCTTTCCCCCGTCCCTAACCCGATCCCTCCCTCTCATTTCTAATTCCTCTCCCTTCCCCTCTCACACCTCCTCTTTTTTCCCTTATAACCTTCCCCTCCTCCTTCCTTCCTCTCCCCTCTCCCCTCTCCCTCCTCGGACTTCTTCCCCCTTCTCCACTAAGCCCCTCTCCACCGACCCTGCGGCCCTGCCACCGTCCGCGCAGTCCACAGCCGCCCCTCGAGAGAGAGAGAGAGAGAGAGAAAGAGAGAGCACCGACCTAATTCCCACACGTTGTCAGTCGTGAAACATATTAGTTCCTCTCTCTCTCTCTCTCTCTCTCTCTCTCTCTCTCTCTCTCTCTCTCTCTCTCAACAAGCGGCATTGACAGGCTTACTGACATACGAGTAGTTGTTTAATCTGTCTGTCTGTCTGCCTGCTGTCTATCTCTATCTTTTGTGTCTGTGTCTGTATCGCTTATCAGTCTTTCTCACAAGGAAATGTCTAGCTAGAATATTCTCTGTAATATATATGCTGAGTTACTGTGCATCACGTAACTTTCAATAAACAAAATGACTCAGAAGTACATCTCATCCATATCAAGTTATTAACAGAGAGAGAGAGAGAGAGAAATTCGACAAGAAAGACCATAAACATATTGACCGGTAGAAATTCTCTTGACTGAACAAAATAATATCTTGTTAACCTAAATAAACTTAACGCTCGTCCACACCAAATGCTTGCTGGCGCGTACGGGTGCGGGCGGGAGTTTTGTATCATTATAATCCTTACATGTGGCCCCATTGGACGCAGGCGGGTATGGGAATGAACTGCTATGGGTTACAACATGCTTTTGGTGTGGACGCGCCATAATAGATGTTCCAGTGGCAGGGAAACTGTAGTTCGAGACAGTTTTGAAGTCTTTATCTACTGTGATATTCTACTTTGACCAAAAAAAAAGTTAGTCTGAATTTATTAAGGTATTTGGAACGTTTTAGTTATGGTTAGAAATTAAATGCAGATTTTTTTTCGAAAAGACTGTGTTCTGAATAGCAGCCAGTTATAACTACTTGTGCCATAAGACTACGTTTTATTGATACACCGAAAGCAATGACGTCACTTCATAGCTGTTGGTGACGGGACTAGTGCCTGAGACCTTGCGTGATTTTTTCTTACATGTAAAAAGATAAGAAAAAAAATTATCCTGTTCTATAGCTTGGTGAACCAAAAAAAAAAAAAAAAAAAAAAACGGGTTCTCGATAGCATGTCACGTCATGGAAGAATTGAAAACTTGCATGTATTCAGTATTCTCGAGCACTATCCACAAGGAAAGGCATAAATTCCTGGTTATGTATATACTGCATACCCTTCTGATAACGTCACTGATCCCATCCCGCCGCTGAAGCCAGGTAAAGATGAGGTGGGCAGTATAGTTACTCTTATTTTATATTGTGGTGACAGTAAATTGTAACGACTACTTCATCATCAAGTGTCATGTAATGATCTTACAGTACAATAGAACTCAATTTAATGTTTGTATATACCAGTGTTTCTCAAATTTTTTCACTTCTTTCCCCACTTGAGGGAATCTTAATATCCTCGTGGCCTCCCTTTCAGTTTTCACCCAAGCCCCTCACAAATAATGATAAAAAAAAAACTACTTTGATATTCTCCATTTATTTAAATGCTTACAACTATCAATCAGAAAGAATATTTTTTACATACCAGTGGGATGGATGAGACTGTTTGCATTCAGTCAGTCGACTGATTCGATGTTGACTCACCAATAACGCACATCTCATATCTGGGTCCACATCCAGTCGGTTTTGGCTCTTACTTTTTATGTGTAGAAGGATGTAGAAACCAAATTCACACAAATATGTTATGGAAAATGGAAAGAGGACTCTACCTGTACGTGCGATTTCACAGACACACTGATTTACTACTTACATTAGCCCACCATGGCCCCCCTAAAATCCTACCATGGCCCCCTCCCAGTTTGAGAACCAGTGGATACCAACTTTTCAGCCAACGTAACACACATCTAAACAGGGATGCTGTCCATTGCCAGGCGTTGCAAATTATGATTAGGTTTGGCGTTTTGTTTAGGGTTATCTAATTATAGCTTTATGTCAGCGTGTAATAGTGACAACCATCCACTATAATTACATTTCATACAAAAGATACAGCATGTGCGAGAAAATGCATTGTATTTCCCAGCGTTTACTCCTTATATTTAAACAAATGTTTTTACTGTATCTGTAACTCATATGTAACCTCTCAGAAAAAAACAGGCCAAAAAGCATGTTCGAATAGAAATCGTCCAGTACCATAACTGCTTTAGCAGCCAAATGCAACACATACCTTCACTGCGATTAATATTTTGGCTTCTGCTGGTTTCCGACTCATCTTTTAGTGATTCTGCGCTCGTCTTTTTGCACTTTTTATTAACTGTAGATTAATTTTAGTGGTCTAAATACAGATATGAGGAAAATGTCTCAAGATACTAGATCCAAATAATTGCATATTAGCTTCCAGGGCAACTGGTATAGAAATGAAAGCGTGCGGCCATGGCAACTATAGATAATTAATACTATATACTATATACAACGAGCACTGAAAAAAAAAATAAGAAAAACAGTAAAAAGAAATAGAAAAAAACAAAACATTATCCCCTCGTGATATGCAATTGCGTTTAAAGTGCTGTTACATATACCTTGCACATCCGAGTGGTTCAGCATTCTCCACAGTAGATGGCCCACACACCTTCACATATTACCAACTGGGCGCTAATACTGTACCGTCCATTTTGAATATATGCCCTCCCTGATTCATTCAGAACTGGTCTGATGTAATGGCATGAGTATGTTATGATTTGCTGGTGGGTTTTCAGGAAAATCAGTGACGAATGCTTGAACGAAATAAAATCCTTAAACAGCTCCTTGTCCAAATCAAGGATCAATCTAGCGCTCATTTGGTTGTAAGTCCAGTTAGTTCTACCTATTTATATGTGTGTGTGTGTATATATAAATATGCTTGTGTGTTTATTTGCATCCATCCACAATTAGAAAAGTTAATGGGCGTTCATCAGTGCCTCTCCCTTGGAACCCCTCCCATGTATTTTTTTTTTTTTTTTTTTTTACATTACTGATTTTTCTGTGTATTTTTCACTGTTCGATGGGCTGCAAAGTTTGAGCGATCCACATTTTATTTTTTCCGATGCCCTAGGTCTGACGTTACTGCGCCATTTACACACACAAAAAAATTATAGATAAAAAACACGCGGAAAAAATATATGCGTCTGCAGTAAATAGTCACACACACACACACACACACACACACACACACACACACACACACTCTCCCTCTCTCTCTCTCTCTCATAACTTCCACTTTCAGGCCCGGGTAATACCATGCAGCGACGGGTGTATTATTACCCTTTACGAATACACCCGACATACACCACAACACTCTCATTCAACGTGCCTTACAGAGAGAAGGTCGTGGCCTCGTGGTATGTGTGGTGGTCATGGTAGGAGTGTGGTCGTGGTGTGGAGTCCGGGTGATAGGGATGGTCGTGGTGGTGGTGATGGGGAAAGAGACGTAGTAGTGGTGCCAGTGGTCGTGGTAGTGGTGGTAGTGATCGTGGTGAGGGGGAATACTGGTGATTGGGGTGGTGGTGTCTGGTAGTGGTCGTGGTAGTGGTCGTGGTAGGGGTGAAGGTGATGGTGATATGGTGGTGGGGGTAACAGCGGTGGTCTTGGTTGTGGTGGTACTGGGAGAGGTAGTCTTGGTGGTTGTGGGGAGTGTGGTGGTAGTATTGATAGTGGTGGCTGTGGTAGTATTGATGGAAGGGGTGACAGTGATAGTTGTAGATTATATGATGATGGTAGTTCGGGTAGATGAGGCAGCTGTTGTAGATAGCATGGTTGTGGTTGCAGTGGTAGCGGTGGTAGTGATAGAAGTTATAGAATAGTTATTAGTGGTAGGTATGGTAGGTTTGTTAAATAAGGTACATGTCTATAGTGTGGTTGTGGCATTGGTGGTATTAATGGTAGCAGTGGTAGTGGTGGTAGTTGTAGAATAGATAATGGTCGTTGTTGCAGTAGATGAGGTAGATGTGTATAGTACCGTACTGGTTGTAGTGGTACTGTTGCTGGTAGTAGTGGTGGAAGTTGCAGAAGACGGCAGGTAGCGTTATCGTTGTCGGTGATGGTTGTAGTGAGGTTTGATGTAACTCTCTCTCTCTCTCTCTCTCTCTCTCTCTCTCACACACACACACACACACACACACACACACACACACACACACACACACACACACACACACACACACATACACTCCCTCTCTCCCCACCCCTCAATTCCCCTACACTAGCACAAGTATACCCACAAACTTGTTAAATACACTCAAAAAATGGGATATTATTAAATTACACCCGGAATGAAACAGACCAGTGCTGCCTTCCTCCACTTCATTGCCAGCAACAAACGCGTGGGATGATATTTGCATGTAGATGGCTATATGGCGTCCTTAAATATGTGTTTGTTTTTGTCTGGGGGTTGTTTGTTTGTTTTATATGGATGCACATAGATAAATGGAAATATGCAGAAACACACCTACAAAGAAAGAGCAAAAAAAACGGAAACACACACACACACACACACACACACACACACACGTTTCATAGAGACATTTAATCTACCATGTGCAACCAAACTATGTACACACGATGTAAGCAAATTGTAATCTGATTAGCTGGCACGATAGCACGCTTACAGCATTCTCACAGTATACATAGTGTACACATGCAAGCCATAACACACACACATACACACACACACACACACACACCGCTCGCTGGTGCAGTGGTAACGTTCCCGCTTGCCAACTGGTGGACGGGAGTTCGCGCCTCGCTCAGGTTGCGAAAAGTTTCACCGACGAAGTGGGTGGTTACTGTCCCCCTCGAGCAAGGGGACGGGTGTGTGCGTGTGTGAAGGTCGCAGCCTTGCCCTTAGATCGGACTATATGAGCTTTCAGCTCCCTTCCGGGAGGGTAAAAGCTGACGATCACGACCATCAAGTGATCCTGACCGAACCGGTGAACCGGTGAATTACACAGAAAAGTTAGCTGACACACTGGGCTGCCTCTCGGAATTGGCCACGACTTCTGCTTTCAAACTTGCACAAACCAAGGCAAGATTCTCGGAGTAATTTTCACTCGTTGGTTCATTATCGGCAGTGGGGGGAACGAACCTGTAACTTTTTCCTCTCTCCCCTTGTGGTATGAAGTTTTTCGTGTTTTCGTTTTCACTCTTCTTTGGTTACCCCTTCAAGTCGGACATACTTTTCGTTTTCTCTTCGTTTTCCATCGCCAGGTAGTTTTGTTTATCTCAGGAAAGACTCGTTGAACTTGACTAACTGTTTATATTCTTCGTTAAACCACACCCATATGAGTTCAGTCCTAAGATTAATATCATCTGGAGGTTGCAAGAATTTAAAAAAGTAATTGTAGTGAAAGGACGGATTTTCTTCAGCTGAACGATTCATTTATCATTAACTCATTCATATTTTCCTCAATTTGGTCCAGATGTTCGTCCATTTGGAACATTAATATTCTGGTAGGTGTGTGGGAGAAAAAGACGATGCTGTGGCTCGACATACTTTCCACAGCACTTCTTCGCGACTAGCATCATATTCTAGTGTTCGCGAATTGTTACAGATTAGCATTCACGATGGAAAGATGGCAATTCTAGGCCAAGTTAGAGTGAAAGGGGTATTGACTGATATCCCCAACAAATACAAAACACTCGGTAGTTTGAGACGTTTTTACTCTCTCTCTCTCTCTCTCTCTCTCTCTCTCTCTCTCTCTCTCTCTCTCTCTCGTCGATGCATAGCTGCTCCAATCGGGATGACAACGGAGAATGCACTCAGTTATTGATTCCAGCAGGATTTGTATTGATCTGTGTTTAATATTGGCTGGCTTAGAATGGAATGTATGGAACTAAAAATAGACTGTTCTCCCTCGCTACAATCTCTACTGCTCCCTTCCACCCCCTCCCCCTCCCTCCGCACTGTTCACCAAGACTCCCCTCCCTCCCCTACCCCGTACTCCTTCCCTCCTGCCCCCCTCCTCCCCCCTTCCCCAGCTTAGACGTCCAATCATCGCTCACTCTGCCTCTGACCACCAGCCTCTAGTCACAGGGGGAACGATGGGCTGTGTTAATCAGCTAATGTGTCTGCCTGGATGCTTGTTTGTCTGTGTATGTGTGTATGTATGTATTTGTGTGTATGTATGAATGTATATATGAATGTATGAGTGTATGTATGTATGAAAGCATGTATTAATGAAAATATGTATATGTGTATGTATTTTTGTCTCAATATGTGACTAGTTTTAGTTTCCTACCTGTTAATGTGTATCCATCAGTCCATGCGATTGTCTGTTTCTTTTATCATCTGGTATGGTACTAGAGAGGGATGCCTTCACGTGGTGGTACCGATATAGCAGGATGGTGAAGCTCCTTGGTTATACGAACATCCCTCAATGATATCTGCATCTCCCGAAAAGAGGATGGTGAGCTGCAGGAGACGGGCAATTTCCACCTGCAGTCCACCGGGTTCACGTTTCAGATGATCCTTCAGCTACAACAACAGAAACAACAACAACAGCTGCTTCTACTACTACTATTACTACAACAACTACTACTACTACTACTATCTGGAACTCTCTGGAGGTAATTTCCTGTCAGTCTTGCATGTGATGGCTTAAGTGTGTATCAAGAAAAGTCAGACCAAACGCAATATTGTCCTCAGTGTATTGGATGAAAACTCTCAACACAAGAACGATCCACAGCAAAAGTCATCATTACATTTGAGAGCGCGGTGTTGTAGAAGCGAATGCGGTAGTAGCAGGAACCGGAGTTGTAATAATGAGTAAATAATTAAGTAGAAAATAAACCATACTCTCGTTCCCGTAGGAGTCTTCGTTATAATTCGTCCTCAGTGATTTATTTCGTATGTGATGTCTTTGCCTCCACACTACAAGAACGTCATTTTTTCTTTATTGTTCTTGCTGCTGCCAGATGATTTTATTGATCATTGGAGAGCTATTTCCGATCAGGTTGGTTAGATAGAGTTAATTTTACCTCATTTCGTTGCTACAGTTCGTCTCAAGCTTGCATCATAGAAGACGTTTTGTAGTAATAGTACTTGTAGTGGGAGTGGTGGTAGTAGTAGTAGTAACAGTAGTAGCAGTAGTAGTAGTTGTTGTTGTTGTTCATGTTCTTGTTGTAGTATCAGGTTCATCTGAAAAGTAAATCCGGTGGACTGCAAGTTAAAGTTCCTCCTCACCGTGAGGCCACTACTCTCCTTTTGGGAGAAAGGGAGTGAGTTGAGGCATATTTGTACAACCAGGTAGTTCCACCAACCAGTTGTATTGGTGCCACCACATGACGGCGTTCCACTTTAGCACAAAGACTTTCTGTAATTCAAGCTGATATTTTTGTACTTGTTGCTGAAAAAATAGCAGTGTTAAATTGGCATAATAAATAATATAGGGTAACTGTAAGGTGTAATAGGCATTTTAAATCGCTAAGGAAGAGGTACAACGAACAAATCAGTGGTAAAGAATACGGTTCAGAGTCAATCACCCCTGTCCTCACTGATTAGGAACACACACACACACACACACACACACACACACACAGAACGCCCATCACCCTCCCCAAGAAACTTGTAAGGATTCAGGGAGAAAGTTTGGTGCCCCTCTGATCAGCTCATTACTCTCCCCTTCCTGTAATTTGGTGTTTATTGATGATTATTATTGGTCGTAGTAGTAGTAGTTGTAGTAATAGTAAAAGTCGTCGTCGTCGTAGTAGTAGTTGTAGTCGTAGTTGTAGTAATTTTTATTAGTTAAAATTTTGTGCTTCTTATATTGCTTGAATTCCTTTTTCCTTGTGTTTTTTTTTTTAATAATCTTGTGTTTCTTGATTTTCTTGTAATATTGAGTTAGTGTTCCCCAGATTAGCACAATAGTCGTTTCTTTTTTTTCTTTTTTTCTTTTTTTTGATGTTGCATGATTTTTCTGTAATTTTTCTTTTTTTGATTATTGTATATTTTTATGTGACTAGATTTTTACCTACCTGTTTATTGATCTTTTATTTTTTTTAACTCATTTTTTTGAAATTTCGTGTTGCTTTTTTTGTATTTTTTCTTAACTTTGAATCATCTAATGGATCATTAAACAATGAAATTGAGGAGAGGATTAGACAGGCTTGGCGAGCTGTTGGAATGTTGAAATCTGTTTGGAATAATAATATGTTTTCGGTACATACTAAAGTGAAAATTTACAAGTCCATGGTTAGACCAGTTTTAATTTACGGGCATGAGTCATGGTACAGTACAATTGCAACAGATCAGAAAGTATTAGGATTTGAGAATAAAATACTGAGAAGGATTCTTGGGGTAAAGTGGCAAGACAGAGTTACAAATGCAAGAGTAAGAATCTTACGAGAGCGGAACCAGTTAATGAATATGTGAGACTGTCTCGCTGGAAGGGGCACATATACAGAAAAGAAGGCAGTTTAATACAGGATGTGCCAGAGTGGACTGCTAGAGGAAGAAGAGGTAGAGGTAGGCCGAGGGAAACCTGGTTGAGGACAATGAAAAAAGAAGCAGGAAAGGAGTGTTGGTGGGACCTGAAGGAGATGGCAAGAGACAAATATTGGTGGAGAGAGTTCATTGAGGCCCTATGCATCCCGTGGGGTGCCACAGGAAATGATTGATTGATTGATTGATTAGATTATGTGTTGCCCGAACCTTCTGTGGATTTATATTTCATAGCCTGAAGCTTTGGGTAGGTTTTCTTCCCTTTTTCTTTTTGGGGGGCTTTTTATTCGTTTTATGCAACCATTGAGAGACGTTTCATTTTGACAGTGGAGAGAGAGAGAGAGAGAGAGAGAGAGAGAGAGAGAGAGAGAGAGAGAGAGGGAGGGAGGGAGAGAGCGGGGGGGAAATAAAAAAAAAAAAAAGTCTCAGGCTGAAGGAGTTATTAGGGCATGGAGGTAACGGGAAAAAAACAGAAGAAAAATACATTCGCCAATGCACTTTCGGAGTTGAAAAAATAGGTCTACGTAGGGAATGGGCTAAAATCCATCTAAGTCCTATTTCCTCACTTTGTTTACCTTGGCAGCCACTCATCGGAATCCAGTATTTACTCCGAATCATATTATTGAAAATCTTTTGCTTTCACTGGGGACAAAAAGGGAGACCAGAGTGACTGGGGTGGGGAGACGGGTGGGGAGCTGAGATTGTGTGAGTGGGACGTTGTGGATTGCTTATGGGTGTTTTGATGGGTGCCAAGGAGTGTGTGTGTGTGTGTGTGTGTGTGTGTGTGTGTGTGTGTGTGTGTGTGTGTGTGTGTGTGTGCTTTCTTCTCCAGTAAGTGCGCCAATAACAGAACTGTTTGGTTGTATCAGTGAGTGTGTTTACTCTCCCGCACAGCTGTTGACCTTACGTTTTGTGTGTGTGTGTGTGTGTGTGTGTGTGTGTGTGTGTGTGTGTGTGTGTGTCTGTCTGTCTGTCTGTGTCTGTGTCTGTGTGTGTGTGTGTGTGTGTGTGTGTGTGTGTGTGTGTGTGTGTGGGGTTGGTTGGTTGGCTCGGCAGAACCATATTGCAGACAGCCGTGGTAGTGATTTTAGTGAATAGAAGAGGGAGAGATCCTATTCATGATTCTGAAATATAAACTGTAGGATTTCTTTGCAGCGTTAAAATTGATAATAGGTGATGATAGATAAGGATAAGAGATAGATGCACGCGTTCCACTGAGACTGTGAAATGAGGTCTCAGGTGTAATGTTAATTCCTTCTGACCAGGTAACATATATTTTCTCTCGTGTTTCATACTACCGAACGATTTTATTCAGCTTATTTATTCTCTCTCTCTCTCTCTCTCTCTCTCTCTCTCTCTCTCTCTCTCTCTCTCTCTCTCTCTCTCTCTCTCTCTCTCTCTCTCTTTCTCTCTCTCAAGAAGTTTGCCGTAAGCGATGGTGTGTGCCAACTTAGACTCTGAGAAACAATCTGCGAAGGAGTTTAAAGCCGACGTAAAGATGGTTTCTGTCTGCGAAGTTTGTGGTCTCCAGAAAAATTGCTCTTCCTTGCACTTTTAAACCCTGTTCTGAGCGCTCTATTGCCCTTCTCTATTGCCCCTTTTGCCCCTTTTTCACTTCGTTTATTGTCCTTTTTCTGGTTCCCACTTAACCCCTGCTCTGAACCCTTCTATTGCCCTTCTCTAGTGCCTTTTTTTTTTTTTCCTTTTCTCATGTCGTATTGTTTTCCACTTGTTGCCCTTTGGATCCCTTCTCTTCATCCTTTTGTTGCCCTTTCCTGCTATCCTAATTAACCCCGTCTCTATAACATTCTCTTTGGCTCTTTTAAAACTATGTCCACGTCGTTTACTGTTCTTTTACCCCTTCACTTCGCTAACGATATTTTTTTTCCTTTCTCCCTCAGTTTTATTTACCTTAAGAAAAAACCCTTGCATTGAAAATTGTTAATCCCCTCAAGATGAAAAGGACGCACTTTATATTTTATTCCTGCTCTCTCAAGACGATTTTGTTCGGTACTGGAGTTTTTTTTTTTTTTTAATGAAGCCTTACATAGAGCCTTATGAAACCCCATCACAATTAAAGTTTCTTCCTCAGTAGAATTAAATCGTCTAGTCGTAGGCAGGAAATTTTGACAAGGACAAGAGTGCTAGGTAAATGAGGGACCACCAGGATCCTACTATAGAGATGTGCTAAAGTCACCAGTGTCTCTCGGCGTGATATTGCTTCAGGGACCTAGTATGGTGCTTCCCTGAGGTCGCTAAAATATACGTCAGTGAAGCATCTCGTTATGCACTGATAGATAGATAGACTGATAGATAGATAGTAGATAGTTAAACAGATTTACTGATAGATATAGATATAGATATAATGTATGTATGTATGTATCTGTGTGTGTGTGTGTGTGTGTGTGTGTGTGTGTGTGTGTGTGTGTGTGTGTGTGTGTGTGTGTGTGTGTGTGTGTGTGAGAGAGAGAGAGAGAGAGAGAGAGAGAGAGAGAACAAAAAAATCGCCTGGCATTAGCTGGAATAAAGCACAAAATCGTCCCACCCATATCTCTTCCCGATTATAGCTATTCCAGTGACACACAGGAACTTTTCTGTTTTTATTTTAACTATTGTCCCTCACACCAGCAACACCGAAGAACCATTATATCTTGGAAATTAGTGTCCTTCATTCCAGCGACTCTCAATGATTTCTTTGTCTTCATTATTGCTGTTGTCTTTCCTTTCAGTAATACTTAAGGAAACGTTTATCATAACTTCACTCTGGCGATGCTCAAGAACGTTTTTGTCTTGATTTTAACTACTGTCCTTCATTCAACGTTTTTTGTCTTGACTATAACTAAAGCCCTTCATTCTGACGATACTCAAGAACGTTTTTGTCTTGATAATAACTACATTCAGACGATACTCAACGTTTTTGTCTTGATTATCATTGTAATCAATCACTTCATCTACATTTAAGGATTTCTTTGTCTTGATTATACTCCATCGTTTTGACAATACCGAAGATTTTTTTTTTTTAATCTTTACTCCATCACTTCACCGACACTGATCATTTGTCTTAATTTATTTTTTTTTAAATAACAGAACGGAGGAAGGGAAAACAAATGAATTTAAAAAAAATAATCCATACACAACATTACTGGTGTCCTCTGTTCATAAAATATCTGTAACAGTTAGACTTGAACAGCTGTGGGTTGAAATTTGGAGGGAAACAACTTTGGGGAAGCCAGTTCCAGAGAGATGTCCTTCATTTGAGCTGTTGCCTAGCGTAATCAAGGTGCCGCCATGTACACACAAGGTAAATTGCGTTTATTATTATTATGTGTGAAATAAAACTGACATTCCCAATCCACTTCGCTGATCACATTTCACCATCGCGAGGTCGGGGTTGCCTAACAGTCTCTTTAACACACACACACACACACACACACACACACACACACACACACACACACACACACGCAAAACCCCTTTCTCCATCCAGCCACACACACACAGTCATCCCCACACCCCCTCCCCTCCCCACACACATGCGCGCTGCCCGTGTAGTGACCAAATGAGATTGGATTCCCCTTCTTGTGGTTCGCCCTTACCTCAAATGAAACCCCACCCGACTCTCCTTTATCCACCAGCGATGACAGAGTGGGGCGGACATTAGCAGAATTGAACAACGCCCATAAAAAATCTGCGCCGAAAAAGGGAAAGGAGGACTCTGGCGACATTTCCTGTAATTCTCTCTCTCTCTCTCTCTCTCTCTCTCTCTCTCTCTCTCTCTCTGGATCCTACCTCACCCTGTCTCGAATTTGGGAAGAAGATTTAGGATGATAATTATGATGATGATTATGATAATTATGTTTATGATATTTCCTCACACCATATTAAACATGTCAAATAACCAAATTCTCTTAGTTCTCAGGCGGTTTAGAAGACAGACTATTGCTCTTTATTATCAAACGTCAGTGCTTTTACTTTTCACATTAAGCAACAATCATATTACGCCCCGAAGATTTTGTTAAATTAAGGGATGGATTGTAATATAGGCTAGTGCTGTTATGTTTTAGGGTTAATGTTTCTTATGCCATTTTTCAAGCCTCATTTCCTTCATTACTTCACACGAAAAATATAGTTTACCTTGCATCTTGAAAAATTTATCTATTTACTTGTCTATCTATGTCTGTCTGCGTCTCCCTATCTGTTAAATTATCCGTCCGTCTATCTGTCTCTACCGGCCTATGTATCTTTACTTCTGTCGGTATATCTGTATGTGTGTGTGTGTGTGTGTGTGTGTGTGTGTGTGTGTGTGTGTGTGTGTGTGTGTGTCAACGGATCTATCTATCTGTCTGTCAATCTGTACGTGTCCGAACTCTGCTTCCCGTGAGGAGTACTGTATAGCTAGACAAAAGAACCTCCAGATTTGCCTCTCACTCCACAATAATGACCCCTCTTCCCGCGACACACCACATTTCGTCATAAGTCAAGGCTACAGAGCAAAGACAAATGTTCAACCCTTAGACCAATCCGTGACAAGAGTATTGAATTCTTTGAGTACTCCTGCTTTCGGGGGATAGGGAGGGAGTTGAGGGACGTTTGTATGGCCAGTCAGAGGAACAGCCTGGTTATATCAGTGCCACCACTTGAAGGCGTCCCTCTCGAGCACTGCAGCGAAGGGAATGTTTCAATTATCCCCCCCTCTCCCCCACTGACCACGGGAGAGGAGCGAGACAGGGAACTCAGGGACCCGACTTTTAATCAAATAGGGGGCAACAAAGAGCCAGGGATGCGTCTGATGTCCTCGAGCTCCTGCTGGACGGGCGAGGGCGAGGGAGAGGTCGAGGTCGAGGACGAGAACGAGGATAACAACAAGGGAGACAACGAGAGGGAGGACGAGAGTAAAGGTGATGGTGAGGATGAGGAAGAGCTGAGTGTGAGGGCGAGATGAGAGCGAGCGATAGAGCTAGGACGAGGACGAGGAGAGTGAAGGCATGAACGAGTACGAGATCAAGGAAAAAAGTGAGGGCGAGGACGAGAGCGAGGACGTGGGAGTGGGAGGGAGGACCCTGCATTGTACTAGCCTAAGCCTTTTGTTTGGCGGGTGAATGGGGAGGGAGGCAGGATGAGAGGAGGGAGGGAGGGAGGGAAGGAGAACGGAAGGAAGGAAGGAAGAAAAGATGAAAGGAAGGGAGAAAGAGGGAGGAGCGAAGATCAAATAAAGGATGGTAGTAGAGTGGAAGAATATGAGAAATAAAGGAAGAAGGGGATATAGAAGGAAGATGGAAGGGATGAGACAAGAAGGGAGGGAATGTAGAAGTAAGGAAGGAAGGCATGAAAGAAGAAAGGAAGGAAAGAAGATAAAAGGAAACGAAGAAGAGAGCGGGAAAGGAAAGAAGGTGGAAGGAAGAAAGAAAGGAGGGAGGATAAAGCTAAGGATGGAAGGAGGACGGAAAGGAGGAAAAGAAAGAAAATTGGGTAGAGGGAAAGAATGGAAAAAGCAGTGGATGAGTTTTCCCGTGGGAGGTGTTCATTTATTCTACTTAACGCTATAGAAGGAGTTTGGATTGCCAAAAAGGTAACTCCTGAGGTGGACAGAATTGCTTGACGGTAGCCAGCATAAACTAAAATTAACACACATTAAGCGTTAAGTTCCAGTGGTTTCTTGACTTCTGTAGCTTTTGATTTGGGTGGAATCGATGGGGCTAGATGCTGACATGAAAAGCCCTTGGAGTTGGTATCTTGTTGTCGTGTTTTACTGTCACTGAGGTTATATTTTGGAATGAGTAGCTTTCGACCGATTTAGCTGTGAATGGGGTTGCATATCGCTAA
This sequence comes from Coenobita brevimanus, assembly GCF_032717465.1. Lineage (NCBI taxonomy): Eukaryota > Metazoa > Arthropoda > Malacostraca > Decapoda > Coenobitidae > Coenobita > Coenobita brevimanus. Next base: position 15,341,055 of record NC_137033.1, read on the forward strand.
TGTTAGCTTTGATGAGGCCGAGCTATAATGTGGAGAGTTTTCAATGGACCTTTTGATTTAGGGAGCACTAGTCCTAAGCAGTTTCTGTGGGGTTAGGTAGGGTTAAGTTAGATTACGATAGGTTAGAGCAAGTTAGGATGGGGTAGGTTAGGATAGGTTAGGTTGAATTAGGTTTAGCTAGATTAGGTAAAGTTAGAGTGGGGTAGGGTTGGGTAGGGTAGGGTAGGGTAGGGTAGGGTAGGGTAGGTGAGGTGTGGTGAGGTGAGGTGAGGTAGGGTGAGAATTGCTTTTGTTGTGGCTGACTCATGGAGAGAGTTCTTTGATGCTCGCTTTTGATGTTCTTAGTCTTTGATGTAGGGAACTCTCGAAGTGGACCATTTCTGTGGGATGAGGTTAGATTAGGATAGATTAGGTTAGTATTAACTATAGCCCAGTGAAGGTGCGGAGAGTTGTCAATGAGGATAGCATGAGATTTTACCATTCTTTGATGTTTGTAACTCTCGATGTGCGCTGATTTCGTGAGGTGAGGCTCAAATGCGAATTGATTAAGTTAGGTTACGTTAGATTAGGTTCAGGTAAGATTAGCCCTCAATGCGGCTGAGTTGTGGCGTCGAGAGTTTCCCGTAGAATAGCTTTTGATGTTCGTAGCCTTTGATGTGCGAAGCTCTTGACTGGGTTAGCTTCGGTGGGGTTAGATTCGAATGGGATAAATTTTAGCTTTCGGAGGATTTAGCTTTCGAGGGATTTAGCTTTCGAGGGTTTTAACTTTCGAGCGATTTAGCTTTCCGTGGAATTTACGTGGATTTGACAGCGACTGCGATATTTTTGTTATACAGCCACGAGTAAAGCTTCACCGACTCTCCTCTACCAGCCTTTTGTCCCGCCTACCATATTATCTGTCTCTCCAAACGCCAACGAGTATCCCTCCTTCTCACACTCTTCTTTTGTCTTCTCTGCATTGCCATCACATAAACATAGCTCACGTAGGCCTAATACTTTCCACTGCCACCGCCGCTAGGAAAGTGTTGACGAACTTTTTCTCATATTTTTTGTGGCCTTTTTCTGTGCTTATTTTTTCTCGAAGTTAGTTCTGTCAGAGCATTTTTTTTATTCATCTATTGACATGTTTGGTTTTCGGTGTGGTTGCCGTTCAGTGTGATTTGTTTTCAATGTGGTTTGCTTTTGATGGAGTAAGTTTTGATAACATTTAGCTTTTAGCGGAGACAACATCCAATAAATTTAGCTTCCCATCCGGTTAATTTTCTATAAAGCTTTCTTTCAACGTGGTTAGCATTCAGGATGCCTTCGATGTTCATGAGGATATCTTTTATAGTAAGCTGTATTCCGGCGTGTTTTTATTTTGCTGGACATGGTTTTAGCTGGAGGTAGCTTTCGAAACAGCGTCCAGTAAAGTTAGCTTCTTATCCGGTTAATTCCCCCTACAGCTATATTTCGACGTGATTAGCCTAGGAAGGCTTCAGGTCAGTCTTCGATGAGAACAGCATCTTCAAAGTTGGTTGTGTTCCGGCATGTTTAGCTTCCAAAGAGATCCAAGGAGAGCCGGAGTGGGGAAGGCAAAGGCGGTTCTGTCGATACTCAAAAAGAACGTCAGCATTTTTTACGGAAACTGGGGCAGGGAAAAAACAGGTACGCGGATAATATGCTATGTAGAAGAGTGCGTCAAGGGAAATTCGAGGAAGGCAGGGCTTCTTATACGTTATTTTAGAATACATATATATTTTGTGATATTTCGTTGTTTTTTCGAGAGTATATATCTGGCGTTCAGTAAGTATTCACCTGCTAGTGATATGGTACTGAGCTGGACTGCGTTTGAAAAGTCGCAAAGTTTGGGGCAGGAACAGTATGAATATGTCTCAGTTAATGTAGTGTAAATCAATCCTTCACAAGCCCTAGCCCTACTGACATATCAAACACACCTGCCAATATCGTTACAATATCTATGAGTGAGACTGCTCCACCATACAGTATATTTAGTTTGGGCAATTAGTGCTGGTGGCCAGCTGGTGACATGTGAAGGTTTACCACTGTCCCATCAGATATTGCGAGTAAGATAAGAGGTGGACCTTTGGAATATACAGTATTAGTGTATGGCTAGAGCTTGACGTGTGTGTGTGTGTGTGTGTGTGTGTGTGTGTGTGTGTGTGTGTGTGTGTGTGTGTGTGTGTGTGTGTTAATATTAAGTAGTTTTTATTTTACTGGTGAATTAAAGAATCTGTAGATATGCAACTAGGATTAATAGGAACAACAAATTCCGAGAGATATTATTATGTTGGTGCAACGATAGGGGGTTTCTTTCTCTGTGTTGAGGGGAGAGGTGAGGTGGGAGGGGAGGGGAGAAATGCCGAGAGGTGGGGAGATATAGGTAGGGAGGGGAGGAACGATGTGATTAAAGAGAGGAGGGGAGAAATGAAGAGGAAGGGGAAGGGAAGAGACGATTAGGGAGGAGAGGGGAGAGTGAGGGGTAATTAACAAGGGGAGGGGAGAGACGAAGACGAAGGGGGAGGGAAGAGGTGATAAAGGAGGGGAGAGGTGAGGAGAGTGGGGGAGGGGAGAGATGTTTATTGATGGAAGGGAATCGACAAGGGGAAGGAGTGCGGAAGAGATTATGCTAGTGGGTAGAGACATTTAGGGAGAGAAGGAGAGGGAGTATGAGGGAGGATACAGATGAGAAAAGCGGAGATGTAAGGGAAGGGGAAAGAGGAGAGAGGAGGAGGAGGAGGAGGCTAATAAGGGATGTGATAGACAAATTGAGAAGGAAGGGGAGGTAGACGAGGGTGAGATAACAAGGAAGGGAAGGGGACGGAAAGGAGGGAGATGGTGAGGAAGGGGAGGTCAATGAGAAAAAAGGGAGTGATGGGGAGAGGTAAGTAGGGAAGGGAAACGAGGGAGGAAGGAGGGGAAATGGAAGAGAGATGAAGAGGGAGACGAGTGAGGAGAGGGGACTAGCGAAGGAAGTGGAAGGGAGGGTGAAGGGAGTGGGTAGAGATGAGGAAGATGAGGATCAATAAACGGACGTAGAGGAAAAAATGAGGGAGGTTGAAGAGAAGTGAGAGTTCAGAGTAGAAACGAAAGAAAAAGGAAGTGAGGGAGAAGAAGATAAGGGGAGAGACAGGCAGACAGGCAGAGAGACAGACAGACAGAGAGGAAGGGGGAAGGGGAGAGATAAAGAGGGGCAATGGGAAGTAAAAGGGGAATGGAAATGAGTGGGAAATGGGAAGGGGGGGGGGAGATGAGTCGAACATGAAAGGGGAGGGGAGGGCAAAGATGAAGAGAGAGAGGGAGAAGTGAATTACGAAGGACAGAGGGGATGGGAAGTGAGTGAGGGAGGGAAAGGAGGGGAGAGATGAGGAGTGGAGAGGAGCAGGTGAATGAGGAAGTACAGGGAGGAGGGGAAGGGAGATAATGAAGAGGAAAAAGGGGAAGGGGAGGTTAATGAGTAAGGATAGAGGTGAGGGAGAGGATATATGAAAAAGCAAGGGGAGATGAATGAGGAAGAACAAGGGTGGGAGGAGGGGAGTTAGAGAGGAGTAGAAAGGGAAGGGGAGATTAGAGGGGTAAAGTGGGAGGGGGGTAGGGTCAGTGTTATGGATTAGCCCCAAAGTGGATCACATATAGGGAGGGAGGCTTAAAGAGGATAGTGTGTCTGTGGTACGTGACCCGCCATTACCACCTCCCTCACCACAACATCCACACATTTTTTTGACGGAGTTCCCCCTTACCTTTCCATCCGTCACCCCTCCATTTTCTGTTTTCTCTCTTCCCATAACCTATGTACATTTTCTTTTCTTCTTTTTTTTTTTTTTTTTTTTTTTTTTTGGCCAGGGCCTTTTGACCCGTTTTTTTTGCAATCCTATCTCAGTTTTGCTTTGTGCTTCTGACACCATATTCATTATTTTTCCTTTTCTTTCCTTTTGGTTTTGTTTTGACTCTGAGACCCGTTCGATAAGCACCTTTTTTTTTTTTTTCTGATTAATTTTTGTAAGTCATTTTTTTTTTTTTTTTTTTTTGCTTTGTTTTTTGCCCTCATTCCTTTCCATCATTGACTTTTCGATATTTTTTTCTATTTTCGATACTTTCTTTTTTAGTAGCTATGTTCATCTTTTTTCTTCATCCTCCCATTCGTTTTCCGTTAGTCAGACCTCATTTTTTTCTTGTATTCTCTCTCTCTCTCTCTCTCTCTCTCTCTCTCTCTCTCTCTCTCTCTCTCTCTCTCTCTCTCTCTCTCTCTCTCTCTCCTCCTGTTTTCCTCACATATGCCACTCATTAATCGGAATTCCGTAACCATCTTCCTCTTCGGTATTTTTTCACTGTCCCTCTCACTGATGTCTTAATATTTTCGTCTGTATTTCTCGCCATCACACTCACCTTATCTCTCTCTTCATTATTTTCTCACTGTTATTTCTTTACCATCTTCTTAGGTACATCTTTACTGCCTCTCTCACAATTGGCTTAATATTTTCAGCCATATTTACTTCTATAGCACACATCTTTCTATCTCTATATCTCACCTAATCATCGGTATTTCAGCTCTCTTCTTCTTCCTATAATTCACTGCTCCTTGGCTTTGTTGTCACAATATCGAGCCTTTTTTTTTTCCTTCCTTCTCGCCTGACTCACTAACCAGCCTTCTTCTATGATCCTTGTCACTGTCTTTAACTAAGCTTTCACTGTATTCTTCACTGTGTTTCTGTGCCGCCTACCTCTTCATCATTCTCCCTGTATCCTCCTTACACTACATTTGTCACCCCTTCATCACTACAGTATAGCCATATTTTATTACCCCAGACACTCCTTCATTACCCTCTAATTGGTACTTCATCTGCATAAATCTGTCTTCACACCCCCATTCATTACCCTTTAGATGTACACCATCCTTTATCGAGCCTACTGACTATGCACTCACCACCTCATCACCCACACCATACCCTTAGTTCACCACAACTTTCATTCCCTCACTCAGGTTGGTCTAAAATTCCCATCTCTCCACATAAGCACTATTAACTTCCTTTTGCTCACGACAATGTAAATAGAGTTGCTCAGACCACAAGAGGGTTATTCTCACACTGGATCACTCACTTTGGATTTTCAACAAACTTTTATATCCACCCATTACATACCCATATCACACTTCTTACCCAATTGTTTTGAAAAAGTGTTCCCCTGAACTTGCCTCTGTCCTAGCTAAATTATTCAGACTATGCATAAGTACTTCTTTATTCCCAAATTCATGGAAAGAAGCCAATATCCACCCAGTTCCGAAGAAAGGAAGTTCGTCTGACCCCTCCAATTACATACCAATAGCTGTCACACCTTCTCTTGGTAAGGTATTTGAAACTTTAATTAATAAGTATATTGTTAAACATCTTGAATCCAACAACTTAATTAGTGATAGACAATACGGTTTTCGCCACGAAAGATCCACCATTGACATACTCAATCTCTTAACTCATACCATCCATCAATCAATTGATCTTTTTGGAGAAACTCATGCAGTAGCTCTTGATATCTCTAAAGCTTTCGACAGAGTATGGCACCGTTCCCTGCTGTCCAAACTCCCTTGCTATGGACTAACGTCTTTTGTTCCTTTGATTTATTCTTATCTTAGTGACAGGAAAATAAGAGTAAAAGTAGATGATGTATATTCGAATTTCCACTCAATTAACGCCGGCGTGCCGCAGGGATCAGTTCTGGCGCCAACCTTATTTCTGGTTCATATTAATGATCTCTTATCTGTCACTCACAATCCCATTCACTCATATGCAGATGACTCAACACTACATAGCTCATTCACACTCAGACATCCATTTACAAAGTCTAATATCTCTACCACTCAACTCAGTACAGCCATCTCCATAAATCAAGATCTATCTGCAATCAGTGAATGGGGACAAAACAACCTTGTCTCTTTTAATGCTAGTAAAACTAAATATATACAGTTTACTAATAGACAGATATTGCCAGATTCGTACATTACCTTCAGTGCTACTAATATTCCCATCTCCAAAAGTATTGAAATTCTTGGTGTCTCACTTAACAGTGCCCTCAGCTGGACCTCTCATGTCAGATCACTTGCTAAAGCCGCTTCAAAGAAACTTGGATTATTGTACAGAGTCCGTAACTTCTTCGCCGATGAGCAGTTAGCTATAATTTATAAGAGTCATGTGCGCTCTCAGCTTGAATATTGCTCACCCTTGTGGAATGGTTGTGGAGAGGTTGCATTAACACAACTAGACAAAATTCAGAATAAAGCTGTTAGAATCATTAACAACCCTGCCATTACATATGAACTACCATCCTGCAAGTAAGAAGGAATGTTGCCTCCCTTGCATTATTTTACAGATATTTTTTTGGCAAATGCTCAGACGAAGTTGCGTCCGTGGTGCCACCTCTCCATGCCTTCCCTCGTGCTACACGGGCATCTGGTAGCGCTCATGACTGGAATGTCACTCAACCATATTGCAGAACTTCTGCCTATCAGAATTCTTTCACTCTCCGAACAGCATCTCTCTGGAACTCGCTTCCCCAGAGTTGTTTTCCTCCAAATTTCAACCCACAACTGTTCAAGTCTAACTGTTACAGATATTTTATGAACAGAGGACACCAGTAATCTGGTGTATGGATTTTTTTTTTTTTTTACCCATTTGTTTTTCCTTCCTCCGTTCTGTTATTAAAAAAAAAAAAAAAAATCTCTCACACCATCCCACCCCTCTCTTTTCACTTCCTTCAGCACCCATTTGGTTCTTTGGCTGTGTTGAATTAAGCTAATGTTTTATTATGCTAAAGTGACACGACTTTAATTACTTCACTGACACTCACCATGGAATGGTTAAGCTATCACGAATAACACATTAACCGAGAACGATTAACACTATATATATTTTATTTAAGCAAGCGACGGACGATTTTCTTCAGCTGGAAATCACCCTCAGCAGAGAAGAGGCTGAAAATGACCCTATTCACCTCCGGCTCACCCAAATCCCCATCTCCATCTTCAACACCCTCTCATTCCCCTTTAATTATCCTCTCAGAACCCTCTCACGCCTGCCTACCCTCTCATCAACCTCCTATACAGTACTCTTCTTACCTTAACTTGGCCCAGGTTTTCGTCCCTTTGTGGCTTACATCACGTAGTTCAGTGGATGAAAAAGACAATATGCGGCTCTGTATCCCATCGATAGCACTTCATCGTGACTAGCATCATATCTTATTGCCAGTCTATTTTCATTACTCAGTATTCAAGATGGAGAGATGGCACTTTTAGGCTAGGTTTAAAAGGAGAATAATAGTCAGGTACAAAAATTCATTCCCCTCACCTCTCTTCCATCACTGGGTTTACGGACGCTTAAATAAGACGTACTGAACTGAGATACATTTAAAGATACAAATTGTGGGTAATTCTGATCCTCTTCCCACCACGTCTCATTCAAAGATTTATCTATTAGCCAAGGAAAGAAGTCACTAATATCCGGCAATTAAAGACTCCACACGAAGTTGAAAGGTTAATCACATCTCTTCCAAGTTTCTAATAGAGCTTAATTCATTTTCATTTCCTTACTGATTCCGAGTAAAGGTGGAGGAGTAAGTGGTCTGCTAATTTGATGTTTTTTTTTTTTCTTCCAGTTAATCTCCTATCCAATCAAATTACTTGCTCAGTCACCATCCCCTCGCTCCACCTCCCTTCCTTCCTTCATTCCTTTCAAATTCGTTTTCCTTTCTAAATCAAGTAACTTCGCCCAATTCCAGTTTCTTTCTTTTCTATTCTGTTTTTTGGAAGAACTAACTCAATTTTTGCCAGATTCTTTTTTCATTCACCTTGGTTTTTCTGTGGGTTTTTCTGTGTTTCTTTTTCTCTCCCCGTTCTCTGTGCCTGCGTCCCCTTTAACAACGTATCTATCTTCGTATTCACGTTTTTTATTTTTATTTTAGTGTTCCCTGTGCTCCTCCCGTGTTCTTTTTCTTTTATATTTCTTCTTCCTAGAATTTAAATCAATCATTTTTAATTACACTTTAAAGCTGATCCACGAGTGATTTTTTTTTCCTTCTGCCTTTTTTTAGCATTTTTCTTTTTTTATCGTTCACTTCCGTATCAGGTTTTAAAGTTTTGATTGTTTATTTATTTATTTATGTTTGCTTTTTTCTTACACTTCCTGGTTGTCACTCTCTCTCTCTCTCTCTCTCTCTCTCTCTCTCTCTCTCTCTCTCTCTCTCTCTCTCTCTCTCTCTCTCATTCAATTTATTTCCCCTCCCCTATGTACATCCCAAATAAACCTTTTCTTTTCCAATTACACCTCCCCTTCCTTCACTTTCCTGACCCTTCCTTCACTTTGTTTCTCTACATCTCAACTGTATTCCTTCCCTCCCTCCTTTCCTTCCTTCCCTCCTTTCTTTCACTTTCGTCTCTTCTCCCCCTTTCCCATCTTCTGTCTTATTTTTTTTTATGGTGGACTTTACTGAATATTTAAATGGGTTCTCTGTCCTTCTCTTTCATAGGTCCCCATCTTCATCCACAGACCAGCCCCGTTTCAACTTGGCTCACTTCCCTTTTCATTCTCCTTCCCTCCTCTCATTTCTCTTCTTCCTCTGCTATAACTCATACTTCTTTTCTTTCCTCTTCCTTTCTGCATCTCATTCCTTCCCTCGCCTCTCGCTCTCTCTTCCTTCAACTCTCCTTCTTTTTCTCCTCCCCCCCCTCCATCCTTCCCCTTCCTCCAGTCTTCCTTCATTCTTATCTGTTTCCCTCTCTCTGTGCCTCCTCTACCCCTCCCTCTACTCTGTCTACTTTCCCCTTCTCTCTGATCTTTTCTCTGCTCCTCCTTCTTTCCTCCTTCTCTATCATTCTCTCTCCTCTTCCCTCTCTACCTCTCCCTCCGTTCTTCCCACTTTACCCTTCACTCTTTTCTTCTTCTACCCTTCTCTCTTTTGTTACCCATCTATCTGTCCCCCAGTTCTTCCTTCTCAACCCCTCCCTCTGTACCTCCACTTCGATCTTTTCTTCTATTCACCCCCTATTCCTCTTCCATGAACTCTTCATTCTTTTTCTTCTATCCTCCATTACCTTCTCCATCTCCTGCCTCTCTTTTTCTTTTCTTCCCCTTTCTCCTACCTTGCCGTCTCTCCCACCCCTTCTCCTCTTCCTTCTCCCTCTTAATCTCCTCTTTCTCCTTACCTCACTCAACCTCACCCTTTGCTCTCCTCTCCTCTTTCCCTTTCCCTTTCCCTCTCCACCACTCTTCCTCGCCCTCATCCTCTCCTCTCCTCTTTCCCCCTCACTCCTTCCTACTCAGAAAAACATGGAATCCAATCAGCGAATCCTTTATCACTGTCCCATATCCTTCTTTTTGTCTCGCCCTCTCTCCCGTACTGGGGATCGCCTGTAATGGATGGAGCGACATATTGAACACTTGGCCCCCACCATATGGCTCAAGGAATTCCAATCAGGTGTTATATTTTTCCCTTCTTACGTATGCCTTCTCCCACTTCAGACCCTTCGTCGCTACTTCTCTCCCGTCGCCGTCAGGATTTGGACTTAAATTCTAATGGACACTTTCATGCCATTTGGAATCCTCCCTCCCTGACTCCAGTGGTGCTGGTGATGGAGAAGAGTGTTGTGGTGGTGATGGAAAAGTGCGTTGTGGTGGTGATGGAGATGTGCGTTATGGTCGTGATGGAGAGCGTTGTGGTGGTGCTGGTGGTGGTGATGGTCTCAGGAAAATGGTCCTGGAAATGAAAGTGGTTGCGAAAGTAGACGTGGTGTGTGCTGCTTATGTTAGTGACTGGGGATGATGTTAGTTGGAGGAGCTTATGGCCTAAAGTGGTCAAGGTGTTCTGGAATATGATGATGAAAGAGCTGAATGTGAGAATGGTTCTTGGTGTTAAGATGGGACTGGGGAAGATGCTGCAGGAAGATGTTTGTGTTTTTTAATGGGAGTGTTGTTACTGTTCATGAAGTAGAGATAAAGAACAAGGAAGTGAGCATGGAAGTAAAAAAAAAAAAAAAAATCTCTGCATGACAGAAGTGTGATCCCCATTCTAACGTACAGAAATAAAGCTTGGACCCTGCTGGATGGACACAAGTCAAGAGTGAGAGCAGTAGAAATTAGCTGAGAGGAGCATATGAAGCTACAAAGAGAAATAGAAAGATAAATGAGGAAGTAAGGGAGAGTTGTTGTTTGAAGAAGATGGGGACTAAGAAACTCATTAGGAGAATGTAGGTGAGTGGGGTGGATAGGGAATTGGTGATGGGGAGACCAAGGATGTGATGGAGGGGTGCAGTGGGGAGATAAATGAGAGAGAGAGGTGTGAGTTGAACGAAAGGGAGCCAGAGGACAGGGCGACGCGAAGGCTGTTTGTTTGTGGCCTCCCTTAGGGGATTAAGGCATCTGGTTAGAGACAGACAGACAGACAGACAGACAGACAGACAGACAGACAGACAGAGAGACAGAGACAGAGACAGACAGACAGACAGGCAGACAGACAGAGACAGAGACAGACAGAGAGCAACCCAGGCGATTAACATGAGAAGCATGAGTAACAAATGTCACTCGTTTTTCGTTGTATACGTGACACCCATAGACAGTAACACTAAAAACAGAAATTAAAATATATTGATGACACTGGTTGGTGGAAGTAACTGCAGTGGGGACGGATGGTTGTTTTTTTACGATTCACGCATGATATTTTGTTTGCTGTGGCAGTGGTTGGGGAAGTGTAAATATGTCCGGCTCTCCAATTTAATGTTATCGGTATCAGTGGCAGCCAACAATGGAAACAATTTGGTGATCGATTGTGCCTTCTGTGAGTGTGGGGGTTGATTGTGCCGTCTGTGATTGTGGTGGTTGATTGTGGGCAGTGATTGTGGGGGTTGATTGTGGACAGACTACGTTGGTTGATTGCGGAGTGTTGTGATTGTAGAGGGTGAAACATGTAATGCAGTGAAAGTAGAGATGATATTTTGCTTGTGATCGTGGAGGGTGACATTTGGGTTCTGACTGATTTTACTACTGTGATATAATGGGTGTTATTTTTTTGCGATCTGTATTGTGCTTGTAGAGGTGATATTGTAATGGTGTAATTGTAAAATGTAATTCTGTACGTGGTTTATGGTAAGTGATGTGACTGTGCAGGGTGATATTTTGTGGAAGTTTACGTGTTTTTGAGGCAATTTCCGTCAGCGATATTGTCCCCGTAATCAGCTAATTATCCGCGACAATGTTAATGGTGAATATATTAAACCAGTGAGGTGAGAGTCGTTAGAGTACTTTATTACGACATATGTGTAGAAGGGAGGTGTTCAGTGAGTTGTATGTGGGTGCATGAATCTCTCTCTCTCTCTCTCTCTCTCTCTCTCTCTCTCTCTCTCTCTCTCTCTCCACATTAGACTTTAATGACAAACGCATACAAAAACGGTAATGATCATCATCCGGACCTCCTTTCCCATCCTACTGTAGGGTAGAGTGGGGAGTAGCAACGTCCAGAAATCCCAAGTTTGCCCAATCCAATGGGCCACGCTTCCATTCACTCATCATTCAAGCCCCAGGAATCCTGGTTCTATCTGTTACGCCAAAAACTTTCCCCACATTCTGTACCTTCACATAAACATTTCCAATAGAGTCAATCCAAATGCTGTCACGTTAAAAAAGGGTGCCAAATATCTGATCATACACTTCCTCTCGCAACATTCATCCAGCCACTAATACATGGATTTAAAGATATTGGTTGCCCTACCTGTACATGCATACAGCTTCTCTCTCACACACACACACACACACACACACACACACACACACACACACACACACACACACACACACACACACACACGCACGCACGCACGCGCGCGGGGGGGGGGGGAGGCTACTCGGGTATCATAATCTCGTTACTCCAAACCCTTCCTTGTTTCCCCAGTTTCGGATTTCTCATTATTGAATCAATGAAAGTTTTATGGATGCCGTGCGGAACTATCGGAAGGTGGGAGAGGGAAGGGGAGGGGGACGGGGGGAGAATGAGGAGGTGGTGGGGGAGGGTGGGGAGAGGGGACAGGGGGAAGGAGGGCGATGGTGAGGGAGGAGAAGGGAGAGGGGACGAGGGGAAAAAAAGGGTGGTTATAGGGAGGAGAGGGTAGGGATGACGAGGGGAAAGAGGGAGGTAGTTGGAGAGGAAAGGGAACAAGGGGAGTAAAGGGTGGTGGTGGGAGAAAGGGGAAGAGGGGACAGGGAGAAAGGAGGGCTATGGTGGGGAAGGAGAGGGGAGAGGGGACAGGAAGGAAAGAGGACGGGGGGAAAGGAGGATAGTGATGGGGGAGGAGGGGAATTTGAAGGGAGATGATGGAAAGGAGAGATGGGAGGGTGTCTGGAACGGGAAAGGAGGAAGCGGATGGAAAAAGGAACAGTTTGGGATAGAAGAGGGAAGAAGGGCAGCCAGAAAATAGAGAGGATGGTAGGGAAAGAGTCGGGGGAGGGAAGGTGGGGGACTGCTGGGAGGGGGAGTGGGTTGGGAGTGAAGGAGGAGGGGAGGGAAAGAAGAAAAGAAAATAGGGGGGAAGAAAGGGAGAAAGAAAAATGGAGGGGAGATGTGGTAGAGAGCGAAGGGAGGGGTGAAGGGAAAGACGGGTAGAAAACAAGGGTTTGGGGAGGTAGACTGAAAGGGGGATAGGAGAGAGATATTAGGAAGGGAAGGGAGAAGGGAGAGAAAAGGAAGGAGGTTGATGGGGGGAGCAGAGAGGGGAAAGAGGAAGTTTTAGTGGGGAAAGAAGGTAGAGGGAAGGGAAGGAGTCAAATGAGGAGGGGGGAATGAGTGCTGGGAGTCTTTCGTTAAAATCTATTCTGAAAAGTTATTGTGAGTTTTATATACCACGAACAGTTTTTGACTAGTATATTTTCCAATTTGTAGTTCGGATTAGGGTGGACGGAAAGAATTTAGATGGGAAATATGGAGAGTTTGAATTCCGGCCGAATGTTTTGTGTTGAAGGCAAAAAGAAAGGAGAACGAATGCAGGCACGTGTTGCTGTCACATACCTTGCGTTTTGCGATGCTGGTAAGAAGAATATAAGTGTTTTGTGATGGAGACAAAAAGAAAGGAGAAAGAAAGCAGACACGTGTTGCTGTAATATACCTTGCGTTTTGCGAAGCTGGTGAGAAGAATATAAGCGAATAATTTGTTTTGGCTCCTAACACACACACACACACACACACACACACACACACACACACACACACACACACACACAGCACATTATTTCCACCGCCAACTAGGGACTATTTATGGAGACTGTGACAACACATATCAGGTTAACGTGGCATCAAAACTCATCGCCCAGAGTTTCAAATGTTTATATATCTCCATGAATGTCTAATACAGGTGTGTCATATGATTAGCGGGCATTGTAAACATAGTGTATCTGCCGTACTAAATCCACACACACACACACACACACACATATATATATATATATATATATATATATATATATATATATATATATATATATATATATATATATATATATATATATATATATATATATATATATATATATATATATATATATATATATATATATATATATATATATATATATATATATATATATATATATATATATATATATAATCATCACATCCCTCACAAAATTACTTCCATTGATTAAAGGATGCACAGTAGTACTTCACTTATCACAGGATGCACACTAGTACTTCATTCATCATGAGATGCACAATAGTGCTTCCACCCCTCACAGAATGCGCAATAGTACTGTACTTCCACCCCTCACAGGATGCAGTAATTCTTCCACCCCTTACAGGGTGCACAGTAGTACTTCACACACCACAGGGTGCACAAAAGTACTTCATTCAACAAAGGGTGAACAAAAGTACTTCACTCTTCAAAGTATACATAACAGTACTTCACTCATCACAGGATGCACATCTGGACCTCCTCTCTCAACATACGCACTGGATACCGAAATAATGCAAAAGAAAAACACTCTCCAGAGGAATGGACTTACCTTCCTTCACACCTAATGCCTTAAACTAATTTAATTTTAAAGTTGAGGTAGAAATCTGGGGAACTATGTGAAAATTTATCCCAGCCGGAAATTCCCTGGCTTACAGTGAGTCCTAAGGCCCCTCTCCAGCGCCGGCCAGAATGGTGGAGGAAATATCATTAGCATAAAATCTTGGTCTGAGGAGCCTCCAGATTTGATTAAAAAGCTGTGGAATCATGAAGAGAGTGGAGGTGGGGCTAATTTGGCGTGCCAGACGGAAGTAAGACCGCCTGATATAGTGTTATTGGATTTCGATACATGTTTAACGTTAATTCAACCGCCTTAGAACTTTGCTGTCTGGAAACTACTGAATTGTGAGTATTGCATTCTTTGTTTTATGCAAAATTATAAACACACACACACACACACACACACACACACACACACACACACATAGAGAGAGAGAGAAAAAAAAATGTATACGTGTGTGTGTGTGTGTGTGTGTGTGTGTGTGTGTGTGTGTGTGTGTGTGTGTGTGTGAAAGAATGCTGCACACTTCCTGAATTAATCAGGTTCAAAATGTAGAGACCTACGTTTGATGTGGTATGGACGCCACGAGTGTCACTGTGAACGAACAGGGTGAAATTCTTCTTTAACCTCCTTTTTGACGATATCCCCACAAGATGGGCAATACAGTCAGTTAAATCTAGCATAGTAGCAGTAATTTTTTCTTGTTTATTTTAATGATGTTTTGATTTTAGCTATGATCATTATCAGTCGATGATGCAGACGTTACAGCTTAGACAAAACTCGTATACATAAGTCAGATGTCAGTTAAAAAGTAATGGTATAATATTCATTTGTTGATCACAGTGGAAAGTTACGACGTTTTAGCTGAAATAGTAGAGGTAACACAAAAACAGTAATGGAAAATACAGAAGTAAATAAAAAGAGAAAGAGATTGATGATCCGATGTGAGGTCAGATCGTCATGGAATTCAATCATATAATATTTGTGCTGCCTCTAGTAGTTACTTTGTCATACACCCTTAGAACTGTGGATCGTAGAGTTTAAGTGTCGTAAACATGGTAACCTGTAGAAATGGAATGTAATAAAGTTCAGGGATCGTAAAGAGGAGGTATTGTAAAGTTAGAAAAAAAGGAAAGCTGGGGTGGCGTAACTCTGAGGTGTCGTAAAGTTTGTGTCATTAAGTTAGTCATAACGCTGGGATATTATAAAGTTAGAGGATCATAAAGTTAGTATCATAAAGTCGGAGAAATAAAGTTTGCGGTTCTTGGAGTTGGGGAATTGTAGGACTTGGGAAAGGTGGTGCATCTCGCCAGACCACACAAAAGCCTGCGACACAATATATCAGTGGAATGTAAGGTGAGATATGCAAGGACCTGTGAGAGGGCTTGTAAGAGAGTCGAATTTGTGAGAGGGTCGGTGAGAGGGTAGAGTCTGTGAGAGAGTACGATTTGTAAATAGGTTTGTGAGAGGGTGGCATCCAGTAAGAGGATCTGTTAGAGTGTCTGTGAATGTTGTGGATCTTGGCGCTGGATCACTTCATAGCCAGCAAAACCTATCGTCAGTGTACACTACCGAAGTGTTAGCGTCAGTTAAGGTCAGTAAAAGAGTCTCTGAGAGGGTCCGTGAGAGAGGCTGTGAGAGGGTCTGGAAGAAATGTGGGATAATGGATTTGGATGTCGTCAAACTCCACAAAAACCAGCGTCATAAATAGTACAGCTGACGAATGAAAGCGAAGTGTATACAGTAAGAGTCGGTGATAGGGTGGGGTCTGTGAAAGCCTGTGAGAGGGTAAGGTCTATGAGAGAGACTGTGCAGGGAGATCTTGGAGTTAGATCCTTTCAGACACAAAAAAGAAATGCCACAATACAGTGGTAAAATGCAAGCCAAGGTGCATAAGGGTCAGGAAAAGAATCTGTGAGACGGTCTGTGAAGGCAAGGCAGTGCACACAGGGGGTGTTAACCCCCCCATTTGGAAAGAATGAAAAATTCGAATGAAAATAATACTAAAAACGCAACCTAATAAATTAATTAAATCCTGCTAAGAATTTTACGAGGTAGAAAAATAATAGAAAAAGAGTAAAAAAGTTCTACAAAATATAAGGAAGAACGACTACGGCCGTAAATTACCCCGAGTTTGTACCGTTCTAGTACTTTAGTCAGTTACAGTGCCTAAGGTTACCGTACTGCGTTACTTACTTTAGTAGGTAATTAAGGAGCTCTAGCTAGAAGGAGCCTGTGCAGGTTTACATCAAAGGGAAGGTTGGGGTTCTTGCTCACGTAATGCCATTCAGGGATGAGTGCGGCTGGTCACTCTCATATTAACTGTCAGGACCAACTTACCTAACCCCGGGCTCCTACACTCCTCATGAGGCAACACAGGATTAGGTAATTAATGAATGAATGAATGAATGAAAGAGAATAAACTATTGTGAAAAATATTTTTGTCCAATCCCCCTCCCTTTCAAAAAACCTGCGCACGGCCTTGTGTGAAGGGTAAGGTGTTTGAAAAATCTGTGGGAGTCTGTGATTTCTCAGAGGTCATGGAGCTGGATCGTGTCAAAGCACACAGGACACCTTAATACAGTGGCGAATGTAAGTCAAGATTCAAAAAGGTGTTTAAAAATAGTCTGTGAGAGGAGAGAGTCTGAGAAATCTGCGAGAGTCTGTGCATGCTGAGAGCTGGTGAAGCTGGATGTTGCTGGACCACACAAAACCCCCTGTCACAGTGCGGTGGTGGAATGTAAGGCGAGGTGCGTAAGGGTTCGTGTGTGAGAGGGGGAGCGTTGAATACATCTGCCCCGATCAAAGAAAGTTTTTTTATCGGATGCCTGTGTTGAGGCCTTCAAACTGTGAATACCAACAGGGGTGATGCGCACACACACACACACACACACACACACACACACACACACACACACACACACACACACACACACACACACACACACACACACACACACACACACACACACACACACACACACACACACACACACACACACACACACACACACACACACACACACACACACACACACACACACACACACACACACACACACACACACACACACACACACACACACACACACACACACACACACACACACACACACACACACACACACACACACACACACACACACACACACACACACACACACACACACACACACACACACACACACACACACACACACACACACACACACACACACACACACACACACACACACACACACACACACACACACACACACACACACACACACACACACACACACACACACACACACACACACACACACACACACATTTGGACAAGCATGTATGTAGAGCCACGGGGATTCAATTTCCCACTCCACTTGCACGTGGTGTTGGTCTGCTAAAAAGAATGAAAGAAAGCACTTGACATTGAGACGTGTGAGGATACCTGTTGCCGTTCCCTTTCTATCTCCCCTTGTGATCAAAATTCGTTTCACGTTGTCTCGAAACTGGGTCAGACCCTAATGAAACCTTGCTAATTTATCTATCTATCTATCAGTCTCCCCAGAATGATAGATAGATATAGATAGATAAACAGTTTCTACTTGACTTGGATACTCTTCACGTCACACTGATTTTCTATGACTGTTTTGGTGTAAGGTGAGAATTGGCAGGTGAGGCCTGAGGTAACCCATAGGTGGAATTAGATTAACAACTCATATATTTCACTATAAACGTAATGACAGCGATCACGAAGAATTTGAATGCCTTACGATCCTGGAAACTGGAGATTATATGAACGTGAATGAGCAATACGAGTAACTTGACGCAAAAGTTTTGACTTGAGACGGGGAGAGAGTAACTATGCTGTGTCGTTTACAAATGCACAAGAGAGAGAGAGAGAGAGAGAGAGAGAGAGAGAGAGAGAGAGAGAGAGAGAGAGAGACAGACAGAGAGAGACAGAGAGAGAGACAGACAGACAGACAGAGACAGACAGACAGACAGACAGACAGACAAACAAACAGACAGATAGAGACAGACAGACAGTGACAGACAGACAGACACACACACAGACACAGACATGGGTGCTAGAGAGAGGAGATGGTGAAGAAAAACAGACATAGACAGATCTAGAGACACTGAGATGCAGAGAAGCAAAGAAAAATGTGAGGATGGAGGTGGCCTGAACCGATACGCAGGCAGAGGTGTGGGATTGGATTAACGTGAGCCCCAACACTCCAGGCTGAAATTCTGGAGAGGAGCGCCACCTCTTCACAAAGGCTGGTAATTACATGGCCTCGTCCCGGTGAAGTGGGGGCAGACTTGTTTTTATTCCCAGCTACAATGGTGCGAGAAAATGATCCACTAATTATACCGAATACTAATGAAGGATCTCTCTGGCAGAATTTAAAGCTCTGATAGCCTGATAGAATATATATTCCTGGATACTTTTCTTCGGTGCTAGAAAAATGGAAGCATAAGAACACACGAACAGCAGAAGAGAGGATAACTGCATTAAGTCAGTTGGCCCAGGCTAGGCAGCCCCTAAAAGAGCGATTAAACTATTAGAATATGACAAGGTTAGCAAAGAAGAAAGCTGTCCCCCGCCCACAATACCCTCCAGCCTAAAACCAGCTGGAAAAAGTGAGAAAGAACACTAAGCAGTAAAGAAAAACCTCTTCCATCTTGAAGAGAGTCGCCCACAAGGCAGTATATTTCATCGCAGTTGTCAAATATCTAACACTTTCTCTGCTAAAAGATATATTGTTTTCTCATATCCATGTGATTTCTGAGCGAAGATGATAAATAATCACTTCACTCCAATAGCGCACTCACTACATAATTCTAGCGATCTCCAGACGATTTTATTCAGCTTAGGGGAGACTTTTCGAACTGCAGGGGGTTAGATATAGCCATCAGTAACTCTATCAGTACGAGAGATCTCTGTTAAGCAGGATAAATGGTTTACACGTAGCAAGAATAAGCTCCATAAAAAACGACGTCAAGGTACTGGAGGGATTAAATGTATGTTACAGAAAACAGGTTAATCAAGGTGGTTTTATATCCCTTTAATTGCTTAGTCGTCTCTCAGTTTAAACCTAAAACCTAACAAAACAAAATAAACTTAAAGATCAGACCTAGGTGATCTCATGATAACAAAGGATCAAGGCTGTGGAGTCATCAATTCTTGCGAGTCATCAGCATCTCATTTTAATTATTACGATGCCGCCCCCTTCATCATCATCATCAGTATTATTATTATCATTATTATTATTATTATTATTATTATTGCTATCAGGCTGCCCTCTCTCCAACCCGCATGAAAAAAATGAAATTAAAAAAAAGATCTAAATCCAAGACCTTTATACCTGTCTATGCGAAAGGGTCTCATAAGCTAAAGTAAAATCGCCTCAATAAGCAGGAATAAAATTAATGTGTGTGTGTGTGTGTGTGTGTGTGTGTGTGTGTGTGTGTGTTATATTCTCCTCTGTCTCCGTCTGTTTACAACCTGTTTGCGTCTCTCAGGACCGTAAAAGAGGAAGATGACGAGGCAGCTTCTTATTGGTTCTCTCTCTCTCTCTCTCTCTCTCTCTCTCTCTCTCTCCCTCTCTCTCTCTCTCTCTCTAACTCACCTACAAGACATACAGATCAGTCTCAAAAGATATCTAACTTTGTCTACCAAGAGAGAAAGTAAGAATCAAGCAAAAGGCTGATATTGTGAAGAAACCTTTGCCATCCTCTCTAATCAAGACCCAGCCTTCACAACAGCTCGTCCGGAGAGAGAGAGAGAGAGAGAGAGAGTATTCCTGTATGTTTGTGTGTATTATCCTGTATTTGTGAAAGTTTAAGTTGTGTGTGTGTGTGTGTGTGTGTGTGTGTGTGTGTGTGTGTGTGTGTGTGTGTGTGTGTGTGTGTGTGTGTGTGTGTTGTTTTTGACGGCCTAAAGGTAGTGAAAATAATTAATCAACATGGGGGAAGCTTAATACGAGAGAGAGAGAGAGAGAGAGAGAGAGAGAGAGAGAGAGACTGCGTGGCTGTGAGCGATAAAATCAGGTAGCCAAGACGTTGTGATGGAGAAGCGAAGATGAACAGGAAAGAAAATAAAAATAATGAAAGGTGAGAGAGAGAGAGAGAGAGAGAGAGAGAGAGAGAGAGAGAGATCAAGGGGGCAACGGGTGTGAAGGAGCGAGTGTGATGCTCCAGACAGGAGGGAAATGGACCAGAGGAGGGGGAGGGGGAGGAAAGGAGGGAAGAAGAGAGAGGGAAGAAAGGAAGGAAGGAGGGAGAGAAAACTGAAAGATGGGAGAGAAGGAAGGATAGAGGAAATGTTATAAAGAGAATGACGAAGGAAGGAGAGGAAAAAGAAGGAAGGGAGGGAAGGAAGGATGGAGATGGGATTAGAAGGGGTAAAGGAAAGAAGAGAGGAGGATAGAGAGACAAAAAGAAGGAAGAGATAGAAGGAAGGAGCAAAGAAAGATTTTAAAAAGAATGGGAATGAAGGAAGGAGGATGAGGGACTGAAAGAAAGAGGGAGTGAAAGAAAGACGGGGTGGTAATTGAAATATAGGAGGAGAAGGAAGGATGGAAGAGAGATAAAAGGGTAGCGATAGGATTAAGGAGAAGCAAGGGAGAGCAAGAGGAGGGATTAAGAAAAGGAAGGGAGCGAAGGAGTGAAGGAGGAATATTAGGAAAGATGTGAAGGATGGAGAGGAGGAATGAAAGGAAGGAAGAAAGGAGGGAGGAAGAAGTAAAGGAGGGAAGGTGGAGAAGGGAAGAAGGAAGGAGAGAGGAAGGGGAATGAAAAGAACGTTGGAGTAAAGGAAGGAAAAGACAAAAGGAAGAGATGTAAGAAAAGGAGGAAGGCTGTAGGAGGGATTAAAGGAAGAAAGAGAGAGAAGATTGGACGGAGGAAGGATAAAAGTAGGAAGAGGGACAAGGAAGGAGGGGAAAAAAGAGGGGAGAGGAGGAGAGGGAGGGGAGAGGGAAAGAGAGAAAAAGGACGGGAAAAGAGAGTGGAGTGGGGGGAAAGGAGGGGAGAGGGCAGAAAAGAGGGGTGAGGAGGAAGAGAGGGGAGACAGGGAAAGAGAGGGGAGACAGGGAAAGAGAGGGGGAGAGGGAAAGAGAGGGGGAGAGGGAAATAGAGGGGAGAATCAAAGGGAGAGCGTAAGAAGAGGAAGAAAAGAGAAAGATTGAGTGAGAAGAGAGTAGTGAGCGGTGAACTGAAGAAAAGAGAGAGAGAGAGAGAGAGAGAGAGAGAGAGAGAGAGAGAGAGAGAGAGAGAGAGAAAGAGAGAGAGAGAGGAAGGGTGGCAGGAAATATGGAAAAATGCAGAAAAGTGACCTGAGAAATGAAGAAACCAGAGTAAGAGTAAGAAAGGAAAAACAATTGGGAAAACTCGCCAAGATTTATTCTTTCTTGGTATTGGATGTTACGTCTTGTTTGGCGTATCGTATTTCTAGTACCCGTTATACGCAGGAAATTTTAGCAGTAGTAGTAGTAGTAGTAGTAGTAGTAGTAGGAGGAGGAGGAGGAGGAGGAGGAGGAGAAGGAAGAGGAGGGGAGGGAGAAGGATGAGAGGAGGAAATGGAAGCGAAAGAGAGTGAGTTTGAGAGGAAAGAGAATGAAGAATAATAAAGAAAAGAGGCAAGGCAAGGAGAAGCAGAGGAATTAATAAGTCAAGAAGAAAGAAGATGAAGAGAAAGGCAAAGAAAATAAACTAAGAAAGAGAAAACGAAAATGATACTTGCGAGGAGAGGGAGAGGAGGAAGAGGAAGTGGAGGAAAAAAAAGAATAAAGTGGGTCGGACAAAAGGAGGAGGAGGAGGAGGAGTATGAGGAGGAGTGTGCCCTGAGCCATCTACTTGTCAAGTGTAGTCTCTCTCTCTCTCTCTCTCTCTCTCTCTCTCTCTCTCTCTCTCACACACACACACACACACACACACACACACACACACACACACACCTTCCTTAATCTTTTCCTAACTTTAGCATCTTCTCCTGCCTTTCGCTGCTTTTTCTCTTCCTTAACTCCTATTTTTTTGCTAATTATCCTTCCTTCCGGCTTCCTCTGTAACTGATAGTGTTCCTCTTGCCCATAACTTTTCAGGCTCCTCTTTTTCATCCCCATTTTTATTACCCATCTCCTCTTCTGTTCCCATCTTCTCAACTTCGCTCTTAAAGTTTCTCTCTACCTACTTATACTGCTTCACCTACTCACTACGATAGGTCGCTCAGAAGAAGAACTGAACTATATCTTGATAGAGAGAGAGAGAGAGAGAGAGAGAGAGAGAGAGAGAGAGAGAGAGAGAGAGAGAGAGAGAGAGAGAGAGAGAGAGAGAGAGAGAGAGAGAGAGAGAGAGAGAGAGAGAGAAGAAAGGAAGAAGGAAAGGAATAAGAAAATTGTCGTGCAAGGAAACAGGAGGGGAGTAAACAGGATAAAAATGGAACCAAGATAGAAGTGAAGGGGAAATTTAGGAACTGGTCAAGCTGGTCACTCCTTAGGAAGACTGGAGTTGGACCTACCTGTGAAGAGACACTGATTAGAAACACCTGGCTTCTTACTCTCGTCCGGTGTGGAAGCTCCCTGACACATCTTCCTTAGCAATTTACTTCTGGATTTGGCTGGTTAATGTCCTTTGCGCGTTATTAATGTAGAGTATGGCGATGTTAGAAGGATTTATATAACACGGAATAGGACAGTACGGTAAGCAAAATAAATCACGTATGAAAAGGTGTTAGGGAGCCTCCTTATCCGTCGAGAATTCTGGCCCTGGACTGGATTGCCCTAAAGCCTAACCGAGGGACATTTTCTCAGTCAATATTAAGAAAAATCCTTAGCTTAAAACATTACTCTTTCTGTCCGATGTTGTTCATTTTATTTTACTCTGACGACCACCAGACGATTACCTTCAACTGCGGAAGAATATTTACCTGCGACGGGGTTATTGAAGACCAAATCACATACAAAATGAAGCCAAAATCTTATCCCTGCAATTCGGAAAGTTTCTCATAAGCTGAATAAAATCGTCTGAACGTAGCAAGAATAGAGAGAGAGAAATGCGTGAACGGGGTGAATGGGTTTATAACAATGGTAGTTTTTCTTCTTCACCAGTTAAAAGCTTACCGGGAAAAATAAGCTGACCACCAGGAAATTACTGATGTCAAGCTACAAAGGGAAAGCTTATTAGATTCCACACTTTTATAGGCAAGTAGCTCTTTATTTTATCAATGAGTAGTATTGTTAGTATTGCTTAGTTTTATTTAGATTCATTTCTGCTATAAATTCCCCTTCCTTTACTTTTCTTTATTCTTGTGGTTCCTCTTCTTCATTTCCTACTTCACTCATGATTCATTCCTTTTCTCGATCATTCATGCATCTTTATTTTCTTCCTCATTCCTTCATTCATTTTCCTTCCTTCCTTCCTTACATCCTTTCTTACTTAGTTGCATTTCCTACCATCATTCCTCCGTCCGTCATTCTATTCTTTACCGTTTCTTCATTCATTCATTTTTTCTTCATTTTTGCTCTTCCTTCATTCATTCTCTCCATTTTCTTTATTTTCCTTCTTTCCTTCCCTACTTCATCTTTCCCTCATTCCTTCACACGGCATCAGAATAAGGCGTTTTAAAGGAGGAAAGCGAGGGAATGGGTCCTTTCTTCCTCCACAGAGGCCTGCGATCTCTCTCTCTCTCTCTCTCTCTCTCTCTCTCTCTCTCTCTCTCTCTCTCTCTCTCTCTCTCTCACACACACACACACACACACACACACACACACACACACACACACACACACACACACACACACATCTTGTCTCACACACTCACACAGCAATATCACGCAATCCTTCTCTCTCCCACACACACATGTTCTCAGACAGAATAGTATATCAATCTCTCTTCTCTCTCTCTCTCTCTCTCTCTCTCTCTCTCTTCACGCGGATGGTAGCAAGAATAACATAAAAACGTCATCGTGGTGAAAGGGTTAGTGTGTGTGTGTGTGACTGGAATTCACCTAACCTCCAACAAGTGAGGGATATTGCAACATTTACCTTTTATTTATATGTCAGTGACGTCTGAGATAATAATAATAATAATAATAATAATAATAATAATAATAATAATAATAATAATAATAGTAGTAGTGGTAGTAGTAGTAGTAGTAGTAGTAGTAGTTGTTGTAGTAGCAGTAGTAGTAGCAATAGTAGTAGTAGTAACAACAAAAATAATGATAATGATAAAGTATCTCATCACCGTAACACTTCCGGGAACATGCTCAAGATTCAGTTTACATACTTTCTTTATCCTTATTAAATGTTCGTATTATCTGCTGTGAAATATGACGCAAGAGGAGTCATTAGTTTTCGCTCATAATGGCGCCAGATACACATGAATAATGATAACGCTGCAGAGTTTGGGCGGAAAACAGGACACACAAAGCGCTTGAAAATGTGCTGAAATTTTTCAACATAGAGATTTAATGTGTCATATCCCACATGCTTTATAACAGCCAGCCATAAAAAAAGGTGTTTAATTTCAGCCCCCAGGTTTTTGTGAAATGGATAAATACTGCACTTTTTGAGTATGAAAATAATGTTGAAATACAGTATATTGTACATTGCATCGCCAGGTCAATAGGTCATCGGTAAATACTTTGTTTTCAAGATTGAGCAAGTTTTTGAGCAATATATCTACAACCAATCAAGGAGGCGGACGGTAAAAAGAGTGGGGGAAAAACTGAATTTTCGCACGAAGAAAGAACACGAGAGCCTGGAGGAGAGGGGAGTGAGTGATGAGGTGCATTAAGAAGAGAGAAAAATTGAGAGAGCTGAAAGGAAGGGCGGAGTGGGTCTGGTGAAAGAGTTAATTTAATTTCGGAAGGTTAACAAAGCAGCTTAACTCACTCATAGCGTAAACCTGAAGTGAGATATTAATTATTTACCTGAATGCAGTGCTTAGCAAACACAGCCAAGTCTTGATATTAACAGAGTAAATTAGTTCATCATTTTTTTGCAACTACAAATAAGGGTAAAAGAAATTGGATTGGCAGAGGTAATTCTCCTATCCCCCTTTTACACACACACACACACACACACACACACACACACACACACACACACACACACTTTAGATATCTAAATAGACAGATAGCTATAGATGGGGATATATATGCTTTTTACAAGATTTTTCATATTCCGTTATATTTTACGTCCTTCTAAATGTTTCTTCCCGTTTCCTATCTGTCTATTCAGCTTACAAACGGGCTGTGGCTGACTGACTATGCTTTCAAGGACACAAAAAATTATCACACAACCCAGTTAATACAATATGCTGCTTTTTTTTTCACCTGAATTGGAGGATAATATCAGAACTATAAATAGGACTCCTTTTATTAATCTGGGTTCCCTTGAAGTTAAAATAAAAGTTGGTTTTGATTGGACTGGTAACAGCGCAAGTCCCTCAAGTGGAATATCGCCTCTTTTACATTATTATAGCTCTTTCTGGACAATTTAAGTGATAAGATATTGATGAAAACTCGATTAACGTCTAATTACATCCAAGATTACTGTATTTTTTTTTTTTTTATCGAGCTTTCATGTATTAAACTACTTTCATTCAGATTACACCCTTTTTCCGCTTGTGTGTGGGTGTGTGGAGGTGTCTAGGAGTGTGTGTGTGTGTGTGTGTGTGTGTGTGTGTGTGTGTGTGTGTGTGTGTGTGTGTGTGTGTGTTGGATCCAGGTCACCCACATATATCAAAGTTCTTTCACTTCAGTTTGGAAGAGATTTTCGTCGTTATGCAGCTAATCTCCCTTACCTCACTGGCAAAATAGAGTAATATAACAACTCCACGTACTCTCCGTTGTGCTTATTCGTGACTAACACCACACTCTGTTTAGTGTTAAAGCCTTGTTACAGCTCAGCATTCAGAAAGGAGAGATGGCAGTTTTTTATTAAGCTAAAGTGAGCAGCGTGTAGTGGGAAGTAGATCTAGGAGGATGACGTCAATGATGAGGATAATGGGCATTTTGCATTGGTTATTATAGCTCCCCTTTAGTCCCAAAATTACCTCCTCTTTTTTCACTACAGAGCTTATCTAAAATCCATCAGCTTTTCGCGCCAACCAGGCAAAAGTTGGCGTGTGTGTGTGTGTGTGTGTGTGTGTGTGTGTGTGTGTGTGTGTGTGTGTGTGTTGACGCCTACATAAAAAAGCGTAATCCGTGGCGTGAAAAGAGCGATAAAATATGACGCCCTGTGCAATGAGGAATTAGTTCGGGTGCGTATATCCCAATGGCGATATAAGCGGCCGACCATTTCCCTTCACTAGAGGAGAAAAAAAAGTCATATTATTTTTGTGTCAACTCCTGGCGGCGCTGCTTAACTGTGACTCCATGCAGTTTATTTTCTCTTGTATTGTGCTGATATTCCCACTCTTACCTTTTCTATTAAAGTATTAACTCTAGAAATGAAGACTGCCACTGCCTGTCATTCGTAAGTCTGAGATAATGATTAAAGCCTTATGAGTAGACACTGATATATTATGTACAAGTTTTAATATTGAATCTCAGTTTGTCATAAGCACAGGGAAACATGCTACCGTCCACACACACACACACACACACACACACACACACACACTCAACATTACAGTACCCCTACTGCGGTTCCAGCAAGCAGGTGTTAAAAAAAAAAAGTACCCACATGATAAAAAAAAAATTATAGCACACAGGCAGGCAAATGTAATAAAAACGTAAGCCCCAGATAGCACATGATAAAGCACAAATTTAATGCACACTGTAATCAAGGCCAGCCATATTCCAGCTGAGGTGAGCAAGGGAATATGAATATGACTGTAATTACATTCAAAAGTTCAGACACACAGACATACAAGGAAGTTCATATCAGTGTAATGGAACATAATTATTTTGGCTTATTTAGGCACACAGGTTAATGCAATGTTCATGCACTATGCACGCATGGATTACACACACACACACACACACACACACACACACACACACACACACACACACACACACACACGAACAGACAGTCAAGGTAAAACTTTCACACTATTCACTTTCACACTAATACACCACATTATGTCAATCACACAAACATAACCAACGTCACAGGCTAAAATTCAACGCAAAACTAAACACTTCAACCATTAACAAATTCCCTTCATAGACGACCCAATAATTTTTACGATTATGTTCAGTCAACCCATCCAGCCCTAGAACTCCCTTTTGATTATTGCTGCTGCCAGATAATGATATTCAAATTTACGAGGTCCTACGGAGTGAAGGCATGAATGAGGCCTGGTATATATCCATTCATCAGGTTTGAAAAATCCCCCCTGTGTTAAATATAAGAGAAAGAGAAGGAAAGAAGTCCAAACGCTGACCTGGATAACAAGGTCCTCTGTGAATAGTCCAACTTTTTGACATCCAGGTCCTCAGTACGCAGTCATGCACTGTCATACTCAGGTTTCCATTGCACAACCTAACACTTTCACAACTCATTTCCCAGTACACAGTTCGCCTCATTTCCAGCTTGGTCCCCAGTGCACAGTCCAACTCTTTTCTAACTACGTCCCCAGTGCACAATCCAGCACCATCACTGTCAAGCCCAATTAGAGAGCAGATTAGGAGGTAGAGGGACGGAAGTAAGTACTCACGTTAACGAATGCCCGGGAATTAACAGAGTCACCCACACGCAAGCACTATTTAATGAGGTAAAAGCATGCACAATGACGGAAGTTCATGTGGTTCACCTTCCCATCTGTGCTTCTGTATGAATTTATATTCCTTTGTCTCTCTATATACTTAGCTGTCTCTGTGTCTGTCTATCTGTCCATGTATTTTGATTGTAAATCTTTATGAAATACATTTACTGACTGACTGACGATGTGCTATGTTTGTCTGTGTATCCTATCTTTCTATATAGATAAATACACACACACAGACACACACACACACAAAAGTACGCGATTCGGTTTAAGCTTGCACAGTCCTTTAACTTCTTTTAATTTTGGGACGTCCTTTTTATTTTTATTTTTTTAATTTCATTTTATCTGTTTTGCTGCCGCCAAGGGAGTTTTATTTGGATATTAGGAAAGATGTGCCCTTATGCAAAGGTATGTTTTATTTTCCTCTTTGCAGCATCGGAGGTATCCAGGAAATGTTACGGCTTAGACTGTGTTCTTGCTGATGTCAGGTGATCGTATTTAGGTTAGGAATGACTGACCGAAGTGAAGGAGCTATATATGATGATGATGATGATGATGATCATGATCATGATGATGATCATGATGATCATGATTATTATTATTATGATTACTGCTACTACTACTACTAGTGCTACTACTACCGCCACCACTACCACTGCTATTAGTATTATACCGCTATTATGGTTATTTTTAGCAATCGTAAGTATACAAAAAATGCAGCCATTTATACATCCCTTGCAGTCAAAATTGATGACGCATGAGGAAGCGTCGGAACATATATATCGCCCGGCGCGTATTCTGCACATTGCCAACGCTTAGCCTAAAGTGGATCGTTTGAGAGGTAATCGCCTCTCGTTTCATCGCCTCAAATTGCGCACTCCATATGACATCAGCACCGGAAATACAGACTTGCAGTGCGCTCGCCCCGACATCATTTCGGTAAAGCTGGGCCGCTGGAATGACCGTCAGGATTATGAATTATGCAAATGGGAGA
The DNA here is from genome assembly GCF_032717465.1 of Coenobita brevimanus. Classification (NCBI taxonomy): domain Eukaryota; kingdom Metazoa; phylum Arthropoda; class Malacostraca; order Decapoda; family Coenobitidae; genus Coenobita; species Coenobita brevimanus. The sequence continues at coordinate 15,369,793 of NC_137033.1, forward strand.
GCCTACATACTCTTTACAACTCTCCACCCTAGCGATAATGGCTCACAGCGCTCGGAAATATGTCCAGGACGGAAATTAGGACACCTTTGTAGGGTTTGGTTGAGGGTCCATCTGCAAGGTAATCTGGAAGCCTGTATGGTTAATATCTAGCGCACCTTAACTAGGGAGGAGGTTAAGCTGAGGGTCATTTCTGTGTGGTTATTCTCTAAAACACACACACACACACACACACACATTTCTTCATGACGAACAAGTATAACAAAATCGCCACATTTCAGTTTGGTTGCTCGATATCTGAGTTCACAGCCATCACATGTTCCCTGTGTGTAATGGATCGTGTAAAGGAAAACTCATAATTGACAAAGGGCGTGCAGTGACATGAAAATATATGATGCAGCAATGTTCGTACCATCCCTGCCTGGGAAAGTTTCTGGTAGTATTTAGTCACGTAGATTCAGTTGTGTTTTGTTTTCACGCCTACGTGTATATATGGTATTACATGTGCCTCCGTGTCTGTGTTAACTGTAAATATACTTAGCTATCACTTTTCTAACTGTATATGATATAGCCATGGGAATTATACCTACTATGTATTTTTTCTGGTGTTGTAATTCACCTGTAAAATGATGCATAAAAATAAACCATATTTACAATTATCTTTACGTTTGTCAACTCAACATCGGTGGTATTTTGTAATACTGTGAGGTTATTATCTTAGCCACCATTAAGTGTCATCTTCATGCAATCTACATTCGTCATGGTTACCGTTGTCGCCAAACAGATGTGGTAATCTGTAATAATGATGTGCAAGACGTATTTGAAGAGACAGTATAGGTATGTACCCTTAAAGATACACGCCATAACAGTTTTCTCGTGAAGCTAAAAGGCATTGTCGGCCTTGTTTATTAGTTAACCTTAGTCAGCTGGTGCATGTGTGGCTTGGTGAACTGAGGCAAGGAAAGTATAGTGGAATTTGCAAGTAGCTGTGTTTCCGTACTCTGTCCTTCCTGGTGGTAAGTGAGAGGGAGGGGGGAGGTCTGCAGGTACAGAGGTGACATGGAGAGCATAGAAGGCGTAGCCGAGTGGTATTAATAGCAAGCTGGTAATTCTGACAATATACTCTTCCAAAATCCAACTGGCATAACAGAAAACGCCGTTGATTTTACCAATACACTTATTCAATCAATATCTACCATCGTATTTATGGGGTATGAACATCCATTACGAGGTTCCAAAACATGTTATTGTCTCCACATGGTTATCTATAGTATCGTATTAGCGTAGAACATACCCTATTTCCGACCTCATCATCCATCCCCGAAGTATTTCGACAGAAACCATAAATTGCAGTCGATTCGAATCCACCAGTGGTTCAGTTCATTATCCGTCGATTTCCATTTTCACTGAGGCAACATTTGGGACATCCCTATGATATAAGAACTGTAAAATATCTATTATGACATTAGAATTTCTCTTTTCTTTTCTTTTTTTATTTAAATGGAGAATATATTGTGCTCAAAGGCACAAGTGATATCCCATACTAGGGATTCACTCTCTGTGGTTCAGTGCGTTCCTATACGCTTTGCCTCATGACCAACACAATGAGCCAGCGTTCGGAAATGGTCCTTGGCTTTGGCTTACCTTACCCTGTATGGCTAGTTGTGAAGGCTCTCGAATGCATCTCATCATCTCCCCTAATGAGTAAAACAAACTGAATTCACGTATTGTTAGGTCAGTGAAAACTTTTTACGTTTCCGATCAATGTATTACATTATGTCTGGGTTCCCACACTAATGAAGCAAGAGTCAAATCCACTTGAATATGGTTATTAATGCTGAAACATCTCATCCTTTTCACACAGTTCCGAGACAGTATGACAGAACCATTGACCACATCTTAATCGTCAGCAATAGCATCCACCAACCTCACGTTATCAAACGATTTTTTTTTTTTTTTTTTTTTTTTTTTTTCAGCTGGAGAAGCAAAACGAGTCTTGTCTCGTTAGGCATGTCTCGAACGTTTGACTCCTCCGCAGTGTGTTCACCAAGCCTTAGCGGGATACCTAGTTCCCTTGTTGTACTTGGAAGTGCTTGTTGTGCCGTGGAGTGATCTGAGAAGCCAAAATGGTTAGTGTTGCATACTGGGTGACGTATGGGTAAAATATCAGTTTTTATTCATAATCTGGTACGATTTGTTTTTGTTCTCCGTCGCAGATGCTTCGGTCAGTACTAAATGAACAGACAGAAGGGATCCGGTTTATATCCCCAGTTCCTTGTTCCCACCGCCATCGAAGTTACGTTAATGTGATGTAACCAAATCTAACCTTAATCAAATATTCCCTAAATGCGTTAGAGGACGGAGCTTAGAGCGAGAGATGTAGCGCCCCACTCCTCCTTCCTATTTCTACGGTATTACGCGAAAAATCTGCAATAAAGCGTAAAGAAATGACAGCATATTGCAGCAAGATGATGTAAACACACACACACACACACACACACACACACACACACACACACACACACAGTACCTATTTATAGAGAGAGGACACCATAATGCAGCCAGACGATGTAAACACACACACACACACACACACACACACACACACACACACACACACACACACACCATACCTAATTAGAAGCAAAAACTGAAATAATAAAGTATGGAGGTGGATGTAATGAGAATATGAGCAAAAATGCAATGTTGATGTGGCCATTTAGAGCGTGTTGATGGCGAAAAGTTAATTGAATTGCGATAGGGAGTTGAGGGAAAAAGAGGAGACAGACCAGACGCATAGTAATGTGACATAAGAGAAAGATGTGAGAATATATACAAATTTTAGAGTTGGTGTGGTCATTTAGAGAGTACAGAGAGTAAAAATTGACTGAAATGCAATGGGGAACCGGAAGGAAAAGAAGAGACAGATCAAACATAGAGTAATGAGACAAAGAAGAACTGTGTGTCTTGAGGAGTGACTTGGATAGATTCTTGGAGGCTCGGTTATGGAAGCCAACCTTCATTTGACAACTAAACATCAGCCAGGTAAGAATATAATGTAGACATAAATGAAAGCCTAGCCTATAGGTGCAGGGAATCTTTGAACGAACGAACGAACGAAAGTCTAGCCCAAAACGAACAATGTGATGCCGGATGTATAATTTTCATATACTGCCTTTTTGGAAGAGTACGTTGACAGTGTTGCTTTTGACAGCCTCATATATAATCTGAGTAGTTATAGACAGAGTTCTGTAGTTATGTTCCGTGCTGTTGTTGTTGTTGTTGTTATTGTTCCATGCTCATGTGGACGTGAACCCAATGGACGACGGGCAAAAGTTTCCCGTTTTCTACGATCCACCATCTTTCAAGGGAGAGGGAGAAAGAGATGGGTAACATTTCTATAACTGGCAAAGGAGCGCCCCTATTTTATGATTTGTTTGGAGAAAATACAAACTGCATTTTTTTTTATCTACAGTATCTCTAATTCTGGGGGAAGGGGGATCAACGATGAGATTGAGGGATGGAGTGGAGGGATATATGAGAGAGGGGGGACGAGTTGGAGAGAGGGCAGCCAAATGGAGGAGGACAGTGCGATGAGGAATTATCTGTTTATGGCCACCGCTTTGGAAATTAAGGTGTCTGACATTAGACAGATATAACTCTGAGTCTGTTTTAGTATATAGAGAGATAGGTTTTTCTTTTGTTTCCTTTTTTTTTTTTTCTTTTTTTTTTTTATATCACAACCACAGTGCAAAATCTAGTTACTTAAATTTTCACTTTGCGCGAAATGAAGCGTAGGTCGGATTTTTTTTTCTCACACCACCGTGCACCGTCAGGAAAATATACCAAAATATACCAACCTCCGTCTTAGCGTTCCAAGCCCAGACATATTCTCCACTTTAATGTTTGTGGGCGGCCGTCCGTTCACGCTTAATCCTTTACCTAATGATCATCCTGGAAAGTAAATATTTAATCTCTTGAGGCGCAGTTTCTTCTTAGGGGGAGCTGATGGTCCATTGGTTTGCATGTCCTACTTACGATTGGTTGGTCCCGAGATCGACTTTCGGAATGATCAGACTGACAGACCTAATTTTTTTCCTCATAGTCTTCCTACACCCAGCAGTATAATTGGGGACCTGGATGTGACAGCAACTATTGTGTGTTGTGTTCTAAGGGAAGATTTAGCCTCAGCAAAAATTACTATTTTCCTTATTGACCATCTGTTAGTCGATATTCATTAGCCTAAGCCTTATTATTATTTTTTTCTTTTTCTTTCCTTTTACTTTTTCTTCTTTTTCTTTTTCTTTTCTCCTTTTTCTTCTTGTTCTTCTTCTTTCGCCTCTGGTTTGATTCGAAGTCCATCTTTTTTTCTCCATCTTTTATCATTACACATAATTTCTTCATTTTTTCCTTCTTCCCTTTCAGTGCGACGGCCTCTTTTCGCCTTATATTGCCATCTCTTGACTATTTAATTAACCTTAAGAGAATGATACAACCTTAAAAAAAAACATTAATACGAGAGGTCCTTCCTAGTCTGCAGTAATGTCATCTGGAGGCATCAAAATATGGAAATTGGCGTCCTCAGACTGAAGAGAGAAATAGTCTGATCATTTCTCACCAGTCCACACTCTCATAGCCCCTCTCCGACAATATGAGCAGTTACATGGTTGCGCTTCCTTAATTATTATAGTTTTAATAGGATCCATTCCCTCTCTCTGCTGACGCCATCATCCTATCAAGTAATCCCATGGCCCCATCACCGACTCAAAGCAGTTCCCTTCCATGGCATCTTCCCATCACCTTCCTCTCAGATCTCACACTTCCGCTCCCTTTTCAAATTTCCCCTGATGCCGTCAAGTTTTCACATATTTTTTTGTCCTCTTCATAACACGTTTAACTGATTTGATCCCTGCCATCTTTCCAATTTCTCTTCCCGCAAACACCTTTACATTGCTCCAAGCCTTCTTCTGCGAGTATGTTTGTTAATAATCATGGTAATATGCACAGGAGTATGTCAGTGTGATGTAGCTGTGTGGAGACCATCCTGCATGCCCTTGGGAATTTCAGCAATCTTTAATTTCATGCCTCCAACTCCAGTTTCCACATTCCAGTTCAACTACCTTGTATATAGTATGTTCCTATCACCTCCCTCTCAAATCAATCCCCATTCGCACCAACCACTCAAGTTCCCCTCTCACGTGTCACTGTCCACACCACTTATTACTATTCACACCACGTATCCTCGTCCCCATCCACCCTTCAAACTCCTTTTCTCTCCCCACCATCCCCCTTTCACAGCCTCTCAGCATCATCCCTTTCGTCCCCGCTCAAATCTTCTTCTTGCATTCGATAAACACCCGGATCCCCGCCATTATAATCCTTCATGAGGGTATTAGTATGCAGATGCCCCCCTCCCCCTTAATCCCCTTACTCCTCCCTCCCTTACCCCCAACCCCATCCCCCTTCGCCCCCTCTGGCATTCCTTCCTACCTCTCTCGTCCTCCTACCCCCCTCCTTGCTCTCATGTCCCCCTACCCTCTGGCGATGCGTGGATGAAACTCGGTAGGGGGTGAGGTGGGGGTGAATATTTGGTGGCCCGGGGTAATACTTATCCGGATATGATATTTTCCACTCGTCTGGGAACGAATATCAGAACCGCATGAGCTGGGAAAGAAGTTCCGGGAGTATGTAAAGGGGGCGAATGGTAAGAATCTGTTGCTGTATGATTTTTTATACATTATGTCCATTCACTGTAAGAAATATCAGGACCGTAAGTTATGACAGATAAAACTCAGCTTAGGATGGGATGCCGGGAAGGTATAAGTGTGCCTGATGATATATATGGAATATGTGGAGTCATAGGCGCCCATATTTACAAGTGTGTAATGTGTTTGGGCAAGTAGGCGTTGTATTTTTATTTTTGGTAGAAGTGCACCATCCCACCTGCCTCATACTCAAGCACGGTTAGGAATTTTGAGACAAGCCACTTAACACCATGATTATTTTTTCCTCGTAAGTTCAAAATATGTACGTAGGTCTGTAACTTTAATTAATTTCGAGATAAACCATTCTTTCTTTTTTTTTTCGACTGCACGAGGGTCAAAAGACAGACAATTAACTCTTTGCCAAGTCTCAGTCGTCCCTTAGAATGAGACACACAACAATCGAATTTACATACAGGTCTCCATTTGTACTTCCGGGTGACGAGGGACAAAAGGGAAACAAACTTCGTCCAAGGCTACTGAAAAGGAAAGTTGTTAACACGTAAATTTCTTCCGTCGGAGTCTGCAGTCCTCCGCTTCCTTCCTCGTGAGACTGAGTCAGTATAGAATATGCTCGTGCGTACTTTCCGCAGTAAAAGTCCTACTACGTTTCCTGTTACGTTTTCTCTCCTTGGATCATGAAATTTACTGGCTGTATCGTCAGAACTGAAGGGGCGAAGTTGTAGGCAAGCTTCTTGTTAATGGTGGTTAGGTTTAAAACACCTTTGAGGATAAGAATTAAGGCCGCATTGTTTCATACATAACACTGGTAGTAACGAGGAAAAAATCCAAACTCGTGCATTTTTCCTGTTATTTACTTCAGTTATGAAAAGGAAAAAAGGGGGTTTCTATTCACTTCTGTCATCTCAGGTTTAATAATATGGCCTGTAATCTCCTGGATATGAAGTAGAACTGACGACGCTGATATGTCTTCTGATAAAGGCATCAGTGTCAGTTACTGTAGATTCACTCAACATTTTATCCACGTCCATGAAGAGAGAAGCAGGTAACGAGATCCTTTTTTTTTTTTTCTTTCTTTTTTTTTTCAGTTTCTTTTGCACTGTTCGAAAAATCTTCTTTGACTAAAATCGTCTGGAGTGAGCAAGATTAAACTACAGAGCATATCACCCGATTCAGTGGGTTAATCCTACCCCTGACTGGAGGAAGATCGTAGCTAGGGTTTGACACCATACGAAGCCCTATTGTTCAGCGGGAGTTTGAAGCTTTGCCAGACGACGTGGGGAACAGTCAGCGAAAATACTCATCCAGAAGCAGCTTAGAGAAGATCCGTACTGCCATCAGCGGATCCTTGTTTGATGTGGATCCCTAGTTAGGATTATAGTTACCTTCAGTATTCCTTCCCCTTCGTTCCAGCGACATTTGTTTTCTCATGTTATTCTTGCCTTTACTGGACGATTTCATTCAGCTTGGGAGAGACGTTTGGTGGTGAGTGGGATGAAGAAGGCTATATCAGACTCCTCCAGTTCGAAATGACTCTCCACAGCTTAATAAAATCGTCTGTTGAGAGCATGAATAAAATGAAAAAATACGTTATCGGATTCTAGGGGTTAATATTTCTGAATCGAGATTATAACCTGTTCATCCCTCTTGAATATAATTTGTGAGATTAATTTGCTATCATTAACACTCGCTAGTCCCTAATTACTCACCTTTCGTTTTATCTAAATAGAATACTAGCGTTGTTGATTAGTTTTCCCTTTGTTTTTCTCTTTCCTTGTTTCCTGTGCCTTACCTCGCCCCATACTCAGGTGAAATGAGGTCAGGATGATGATGATGATGACGGTGGTGTTGATGGTGATGATAATGATGATGATGATGATGGTGGTGGTGATGATGTTGATGATGATGATGATGATGATTATGGCGATGATGATGATGATGATGATGATGATGATGATGGTGGTGGTGGTGGTGGTAGTAATGATGATGATGATGATGATGATAATAATGATGTGAACATTAAAGAATTTATTTTTAACCTAGTTTCGCGACAATTAAAAAGAAAAACTGGCTGTAACTGCCCATGACCCACACACCTTTAGTACTGTTTTCAATCCTCTAAATGATTAAGCTGGATCACCATTTTGTTTGCAATTAATTTTTAGCTCAGTGTTGAATGTTTGTACCGTGACAGGATGAAACTACAGTAATCCAATGGGCTCGAGTGTTGCACAAAACTATCAACACTAATTACGACTGTTACACATACTTGCTCTTCCACTGAGTATGCTTCACACTCAGGGCACGAGCATTAGCTTTTTTCTATCCAAAACATCATATTCAAAAGAATCCCCAGCAGCGAATCATATCAAACCACTCTCAAGCCTCTCTCAGCCTAGGAATATTCGCCAGTAGAAGAAACAAAAGGGTAGAAAGTCAGATATCAATGTACACTGCTGTAGATGATTCCTTTCTCTCATTTTTTTTTTTTTTCAGGAAAGTAGGAAGTAAAAAATTAAGCGGTGAAATGTTAGTGTTGATTAAGTATTTTGTCCAAGGATGAGCATAATTCCACTATCTCTCTTTTTTTTTTCTTTTTTTTTATCCAGGTGAGAACACGTCTCACGGATCGCCCCAGTTGCTGCTGTTTGTAGGTACAGAAAAACCTCTCAATTTCTGGTGTATTTTTCTTCCTTAAGAAAAATATGCAAGAGTTGACCGTTATCCCCAGTCCTTCATTTATGCAACAGGTCAACTCTGGAACTGTCTTCCTCTGTCTGTATTTCCTACTTCCTATGATCTCCAGTCTTTCAGACGCAGTGTGTCCAGGCATCTCGAAATGAACGGATCTTGAATTAGGATCTCTTTAGTATTGTTTTTGTTTTTCTCTTGGAAGGAACTGTTTTGCGGGCTTATAGCCTTTGGTTCCTTCTTCCTCGCATGAAAAAAAAAAAATGGTTTTGGAAGACTTCGTAACCCCATTTCCTTGGCGATTTATCCTGCATATGACACCGATTAGATGTTTATTCTAGTAAGGATTCTCAACCAGGGTTAGTTGGAGCAGTGATGGGACAAAGGCTTCAGGAAGGCTGTCAACAATTCCTGTAGTTCAGAAAGTCTCCCCTGAAGTTTAAAAAATCGTTTCGTAGCGGCAGGAGTGAGGCAGGAAAGCGTCATACCGTAGTGAAGTGATTACCTGAGGATCCTGTTATTTGGGTTATCTCGATCATAAGTCTGCCCTCCCCCCAGCCCCACCTCCTCCCGACATTCTTTGTTAATAAGTTCCTCTTGCCATTCGCATCCATGGCTAAGCTGGGTAGGTGAAGAGAGAGAGAGAGAAAGAGAATCCGCGACATTTGTGAAAGGGTTAATTCCGGATGCTGTTCAGCCCACTTCCCCTCCACCAGACACCCCATACCACCCCACCCCCTCTGAAATCACTCTCGTACAATCTCTCCTTAGTCAGCCATCGCGCCGTCTCTCTTCCCATGTCTAAGCGGAGCCAAATCGTGTGCCGGAAATAAAAATGAAAATCGTCTACTGGAAATAAAAATGATATAAAACAGATATCATCCTTATTCTATAGCTTCGATTACTGTGGCTTTCATATCTCCTTCGGGTCAGTCTGTCCTTCTCCTTCCAAGAAATCAACCTTTCGCTCTTTCCTCATAGGCATTCTTCTCTCCATTTTGTTTCCCATGCCTGAGGTGGGAAAAGCAAGAGGGAGTTAGTAAGGATGATTATCAGAGGAAACACTTTATATTGCTTAGCCATTTCGTTCCAGCCCATTTGCCTCTCCTCTTTCCGCCTCCCTCTCTCAAAATCACCCTCTCACCATCTCCTGTTGTTTCCAAGCCCTGACTCCGTTTTGCTTTCCGTGACTAAATTGGGTGAAGAGTCCGTTACCGGTAAGAATTAAGGCAGAGAGAGAGAGAGAGAGAGAGAGAGAGAGAGAGAGAATGGGGGATAAAAATGAACGTGGGGAAGGGGGAATGGCGGCGCGGCGGGGAATGGAGGTGGACACGATGGCCGCCTTCTTGATTGTCCTCATCATCTGTCTCTCCTCTTTTTTAAGCACTTCAGGGTAAAAAATCAGACCAATTATTATTACGTCATATATTTGACAATTTAAAGTGCATTACGATAATCTGAATCGGGCATAATGTGTTTTCTGTGGGATCTGGTGAAGCGGTCTTACAGGAAGGTGATGTCTCTACTGAGGTGGATTTCTGGCTGCTGCACCAAGACATCCACCCAGTCCAGGCATGACAACACCACCCACACCGGCCCTCTGGACGACACCACCCCCATCACCACCATTCCCACTCCTATCACCACCACCACCACCACCCCCATCACCACCTCCTATACGCCCTCCAACCGCACAAAGCCGTCCTCCGATGAAACAGCCTCTCCCTTCTACGAGCCCCCTTATCGAGCACTAGTCTTCTTTAACAACCAGCGCCCCCCCAAGATACCTAGTTGCGAATTGGACTCCATCTCCCTCTCCGACAGCGACGATGAGGAAGAGGTCGAGGAGCAGGTGCCAGACACCAGCTTCCGCCGCTTTACATCGTCGCTCGAGGGATTCAAGTCCGATGTCGTTTCGTGTGCTAAGACCTTTACGAGTCCTCTGTCCTTTCAGTCCTTCATGAGGTCCCCCATCGCGTCGCCCTTCGTGACCCCCCTCTCCATTCCTTCCTTCATGAGGTCTCCCAATGTGTCGCCCTTATGGACCCCCCTGCCCACTTACCCCTACATTCCCTCCCCGCCTCGTACTGAGAATTATCGTCGCTTCCTGAGGGTGGTGAACTCTATCCGTGCTTGGGGGAGGAGACAATGGGAAAATGCAAGCAGGCGACTAAGGCATTGAAGAGAGTGAGGTGTTTTTGTTTTTGTTTTTGTTTTACTGATACATGTTTGGCTACCCTTTCGGCGAGATTTTTTTATTCTTTTTTTTTTCAACTCAGTGCATTCCTATTTGCCAACACACCATGGAGCAAACACCCCACAGTTTAGCTGCCAGGTGGTGACATTTATTTATATAACTTAGTCATTGTTGTTTTTGTGCCTCTAGACTGCAGGTTGAGGTTGCAGTTCTCCTGCAGTACACCTTCCTATTCTATCTATCTGTCTATTGCCAGACGTCTGAATCCAGTGAAAGCTGGCCACAAACAAACTGTCTCCACGTCGCCCTATCCTCTGCCATTTGTCTACCTTCTCTCCAGTTCACCCCCCCCCCCTCTCACGTATATCTCTCCATTCACTCCCTCCATGTCAATCTTGGTCCTCCCATTCACTCCACTCACATACACTTATTTTCAGTCTCATCCTCTTTCTTTCTAAGTCACACCTCCCTCCCTCTCAAATATCTCTCCACTTCATCCCTCCATCTCATCCTTGGTCCTTCTTTCCACCTCACTCACATACATTCTTCTAGTCAGTCTCTCATTCTCCATCCTCTCCACATGGTCACCATCCTCCTTCCCTAAAAGGTGACCCACGGTATTTGGTTTACATTCAGTTTCCCGGTTATTTTGGTGGATGAAGAGTGACGAGAGAGAAGCAAACTTTGCCTTAGAGTCTGACAGGCCCGGGAAATGAACTGTGATGCGTCACAATTACATACATGCATATCCACACAAAATCACTCTCTCACATTTTGTCATTTTACTCACACTTCATAGCATATCCAAGGCCAACCCTTTCCACTCTGATCATCATCATCATCATCATCGTAACCCCACTTCCCACTGCTGCATGGAGTAAATACTAAGGCTAAGAAGTCGTATTCTAAATGCCTGGACACTTCGTAACTCCTGTTCCTTAGAGAATGAAGCAACTCGATGTACCTAAATATCCTCTTTCATGTCAGTGTTGATGTAGACTATTAAAGCGAGATAATCAATACACAAATGAATGTTAAGCCATAATAAACAAAATAAATCGCGAAGGAAAAAGTACTGCGAAGCTTTTTATGTCACTAGAACCCGGCCTTGAAAAGTCGTATTTTACCTGGCATAGGAGGCTTAGTGGTATCTCTTCCTTAGTGATTCTGTTATATATACCTTAACATTGACTGGTATGCTGTTTATACTATTTTAGAGGTCATATGGTGCTGAGGAGGGACGCCTTCATGTGGTGGCACCGATATAACCAGGCGGCTTAAATACCTCGCTGTACAAATGTCCCTCATCTAATTACCTATCCCACACAAGGAGAATGGAGGACAGCAGGACAAATTAAGCCTGTAGTCCACTGGGTTCACATTTCAGATGAACTTAGGGCAACAACAACAACAACTACTACTACTAAATTTCGTATAATGGCTATTGGAAATTTCGTTCCCCTTCCTGACCGATTACGTCAGCACCATGCCCTTCAATGTTTTCTTGGATGTTCCGTACAATCTCTCCCTTAGCGATTTATTTTTGGATGTGTCTGGTTAGTACCCTCTTCTACGTTATTTATGCATTGTACTGGGATGCTCCGTAACACCTCTCTGTAAGGCATTTATTTTTGGATCTGGCTGGTGAGTATCCTTTTGTACGTTATTTGATGCAGCGTATGGAGTGGCTCAGTTACCCCTTCATAGTAAGAGGCCTTCCTAAAGCTGAATATAATCGTCTAGAAATAGCAACAGTAAAGTATATGAGCTGTTATCGGGTTCAAAGGGTTAGTGGTAGTCGTAGTAGTGGTAGTAGTACTAGTGGTAGTAGTAGTAGTAGTAGTAGTCGTAGTAACTGTATTAAAAGAAGTGGAAAATGAAGAAATACTAGTAGTAGTAGTAGTAGTAGAAATAGTAGCAGTAGTAGTAATAGTAGGAATAATAGTAGTAATAGAAGTGGTAAATGAAGTACTACTAGTAGTAATAGAAGTAGTAGTAGTAGCATTAGTAGAAATAGTAGCATTAGTAGCAGTACCTGTAGTAGTAGTAGTAGTAGTAGTTATAGTAGTAGTAGAAGTAGTAGTAGTAGTAGTAGTAGTAGTAGTAGTAGTAGTATTGACTCGGACTCTCATGTACATGTACAACTAGTAAGAATAAAACAAGAAACGCGTCCTCATAGTGAAGTAGTTAAGATCCAGGTACTGTTCCGAAGTCATTTTTGCGCAGGGCCATCCTCCTCCACTCCCTCCCTTCTCTCACCTTGGAAATCACCCCCCTGGAAATCTCTCCTCCCCCCTAGCTATCTCCACCCAGTAAGCCCTTACGCCACTTCGCTTCGCATGTCCTTAGGTAGGTCGTTGGATTTCTGCCTTTTCCTTCTTCTATTTCTTTTGCGACTCGCTGTTTTGATGGTGCAGTTTACCCTCTCTTATTGTGATTCTCTCTCTCTCTCTCTCTCTCTCTCTCTCTCTCTCTCTCTCTCTGTATACCACAGTTCCTTTTTATCATATTTTTTTGCTCACAGGTTGCTTTGCTGACTTCTGTTATTTATTTTATGATAAGTTCTATAACAAAACTTTTAATGCACTCATCTTTAAGCACTGCAAACCACTGATTCCAAGTTCTCATAATTCGGCTTATTCACGCTCCATTCCCCTCCCCACTCCAGCACCTTCCAATCCAATTATAAGCCTGCCAGCCATCATTTAAGATCATAGGTTTTTCAACTTTACTTGGCCCAGATTTCCGTCCCTTTGATTCATCTTTCACGTAGCACAGTGAGAAATAGAGGACAGTGCCGTGATTCTACAGTTTTTCCATAGCAATTCTTCGTGCTTATCATTAAATATCATTATTAATAAACTGTTTCAACTCAGCATTAAAGATGGAGAAAAACAATTATAGGGAAAATTAAAGTGGACAGAGCATAGTATTAGACCTACATCCTCCCAGTACTCGGTCTTCCTCTCCTCATCATGCCATTACAGATAAGAAAATGAAAGGCGAGAAAAGTACATCCAAGTACTTTTCAGGCTTTTCTCCTCCATGTACACTTCACAAACAGACCTTTTATTTATTTATTTTTTTTTATGGTACACATGCCTCCTGGTCTCCCCCAGCCCCTCCTCATCCTCTTAATTCTGGAAAAGATGTGATGCTTTTATTTACTTCGTCGTCACTCGTTTTTTTTTTCGTTTTCTGTACTGCATCCACCTTTTTGTCAGTCTTTTCCACAGTACATCCACATCATTGCCAGTCTTTTTTCACAGTACATCCACATCATTGCCAATCTTTTCCACAGTACATCCACATCATTGCCAATCTTTTCCACAGTACATCCACATCATTGTCAGTCTTTTTCCACAGTACATCCACATCATTGCCAGTCTTTTCCACAGTACATCCACATCATTGCCAATCTTTTCCAAAGTACATCCACATCATTGTCAGTCTTTTTCCACAGTACATCCACATCATTGCCAGTCTTTTCCACAGTACATCCACATCATTGCCAATCTTTTCCACAGTACATCCACATCATTGCCAATCTGTTCCACAGTACATCCACATCATTCCCAGTCTTTTCCACAGTACATCCACATCATTGCTAGTCTTTTCCACAGTACATCCACATCATTGCCAATCTTTTCCACAGTACATCCACATCATTGCCAATCTTTTCCACAGTACATCCACATCATTGCCAATCTTTTCCACAGTACATCCACATCATTGCCAGTCTTTTCCACAGTACATCCACATCATTGCCAGTCTTTTCCACAGTACATCCACATCATTGCCAATCTTTTCCACAGTACATCCACATCATTGCCAGTCTTTTCCACAGTACATCCACATCATTGCCAGTCTTTTCCACAGTACATCCACATCATTGCCAATCTTTTCCACAGTACATCCACATTATTGCCAGTCTTTTCCACAGTACATCCACATCATTGCCAATCTTTTCCACAGTACATCCACATCATTGCCAGTCTTTTCCACAGTACATCCACATCATTGCCAGTCTTTTCCACAGTACATCCACATCATTGCCAATCTTTTCCACAGTACATCCACATCATTGCCAGTCTTTTCCACAGTACATTCACATCATTGCCAGTCTTTTCCACAGTACATCCACATCATTGCCAATCTTTTCCACAGTACATCCACATCATTGCCAATCTTTTCCACAGTACATCCACCCCATTGCCAGTCCTTTTCCACGGTACTCCCACATCATTGCCAGTCTTTTCCACAGTACATCCACATCATTGCCAATGTTTTCCACAGTACATCCACATCATTGCCAGTCTTTTCCACAGTGCATCCACATCATTATCAGTTTTTACAGTGCTTCCACCTCGTCTTCAATCTTTTCCCAAAGGGCATCCATTTCGTTGCCTTGTCATTCTTTTTTCTGCAGAACATCCACATCATCCTTGGTCTTCTCCTCACCATCGCAGTACGGACGTGGTGGTGACAGGTTCTCGGAATGAGGACAATGAGAGAGAGAGAGAGAGAGAGAGAGAGAGAGAGAGAGAGAGCGACAGACAGACAGACAGACAGACAGACAGACAGACAGACAGACAGACAGACAGAGAGAGAGACAGACAGACAGACAGACAGACAGACAGACAGACAGACAAAGATAGACAGGTCAAACAGAAGGGCATACAGAAATACAAGAGTGAAAGACCAAAGAGGCAAAGAAAAAGAGTAACACACACACACACACACACACACACACACACACAGATAGATAGGAAGATAGACAGATAGATAGATAGACAGACAGACAGAATATATATATATAATCAGATATGTATATAGGTATATAGAGAAATAGATAATGAGTGTGTTGGTGGGAGTGAGTGCGTTGATATGTGTTTGTGGGACTGAGTGTGCTGGCAGAATTAAGTTTTTTGGCAAAATGAGTGATTAAAATAACAGCGTCATCATTTCGTGTTGCATCATAGTGTGTGTGTGTGTGTGTGTGTGTGTGTGTGTGTGTGTGTGTGTGTGTGTGTGTGTGTGTGTGAATCAGATCAGTCTCCCGTTCTATCAAACCCCCCGACCGCTAGGAATAGATCACACTATTCACATCCGCCTCCCGTTGACATAGCAGCCTCTCCCGGACAACACACAGCACACCTTTACAGCTCCAGGAACCCCACTCTTTACCCTGCTGAACGTTGGCCTGTGTAGCGATGACACTGATCTGGGATTCACCACGCCCCAAAAGGTGTAGTACTCCTGTGACCGGATTAGTAAAGATGGGTGTCGTGTAGGCTGTCATTTGGGAGCTACGATAATGCTCACACGCATTCCATATTTCCCTGCCCTACGAATCAGCTGTTAAAACACGGATTGAATGTATATGTTAAAGCCATCAGTCCATGTCAGGTGTGTACTAGCCGATCACTGTTATACATACGTGCATAATTGTTTTTTAGATGAAGAGACTCCGTAAATCTCTCTCTCTCTCTCTCTCTCTCTCTCTCTCTGAGTTCTTCCACACACTACTCTTTTTACTTAGTCCTTGCACATATTGCATTTTTCTGTTGCTTTCACACATCATTATCGTCGTGATGATCAGTTATCTACAAATTTGCTCTAGCGTTTTTCCATTGCTTGTACGTGAAACTATTTTTTTCTCATACCTGCAAACATCATTACTCTTATGGCGATCAAGAAGGTAGAAAACTATGCATCCTTTTTCACCTCAAGCAAACTTACAGTCATATAGTTCTTCATGTGTCCTTGAACTCCAAACATTTACTTATTTATTTACTTATTTATTTATTTGCTGATTTATGTTTATTTTATTTGTCTCGAGATTAGTCGATTCGTCCCCTTATGATTCCTCTGCATTTCATTATCTCCACCACCTTTTCAATGCACACATTTTCACCGTCATTGAAACTATCCAACCATTTTCATCCTCTTCATCTTTTTCTACAGTCTCATCCAGCCTTCGTCCTCCCCATCCTTTTCCACGAGTTCCTCTGTCCTCTTCACCTTTTTCTCCGCCACTCAATCCTTCGTCTGCTTTTCACCTCCTCCAGTGTCATTCAGCGTTTCTTTTTCGTTCTTTTTATCTCTAAGTAAGTTGATACGCCTCCGTAACATTGGATCGCATTTCAGCCATTTCTTCCAGCTTATCCATCTTTTCGTCCAACCTCATTTATGCTGTTCTTCAGGTTCATTCGTCCTTTTCTCCCTCTTCACTCATTTCCTTCCAAGCTCATTCACCCTTTTCTTCAAGCTCCCTCGTCCTTTTCACCGTCCTCACCCCTTTCAACATCAATCCCCCTCTTTGTACCCAGTTATCCATTCATCCAGGCTCATCAAACCCTTTCATCAGGCTCAACCACCCTAATTTTCAAGGCTCATCCGCCCTTTTCATCTTCAACCATTGTATTCCAATTCCCACAGTGTCGGTTCAACTCTTATCTCTATATTTGCTAACATCGAAACAATTGCATTTGGCCTGCGTATCGATGCTCTCAATTCATTCTCCCGGTAATTGTGTTGCCTAATGAACTCTTCTAATTTCCAGACTTGATTACCTTACCTTTGTACGAAAATCTCATGAGGTGTAAATACTCCATCGTACTTTAGAAACTAAGAGTCCTATTTTTTAGTGGCATAGGAGGCTTCGTGGCACCTCATTCTTAGCTAAATATTTTTACGTTTGCACCCAAACATTCTCTTTTTGTGTTACATATATCATTTTTCTCTAATATTTCCTCTCGTCTACGTCTCGCTTCCCTCTGCTAGCTAATATTTTCATGCTAAGTGGAGTCAGTGTGTTTCCCTGTCTACGCATGATATTTGATGTGATGCATCTAGGAGGGAAGTGATGGAATGGCCTGCTATTCTGCTGTTTTTACTTCACACTTAGGACATATCCTACACTTTCTTTCTCGATGCATCTACTCGTATGGGCAGAGGAACATACCGAGCCTTTCTCAGCTTCAGAACATTAGCCGACAGAGGTAATGTAAGAATTCAGAGAGGCAAAATATTAGGCGAACTGTTGTGTTTGGCTGTTAGTAAAGGATTCTAATTGACTGTGGGTGAATGGGTGAAGGAGGGCACTAAAGAGCGCGAAAATGCTGAATATCTCGGTACGCGTGTAGGTGTGTGAATGAGAAAATACGTTCCAAAAGTATCACGCAGAAGGGGTCTAATTCCTCGTACATCCAAATTGGTCAGTATAACTCGTCATGTTCCTAGTGATGAAACTCGTATTATCTGTATGTGCAGATGATATCCAAACTATTTATGAATTTTTAAGCGATTGACATATAGCATTATCGTGAAAGCAAGTCTGTCGGCGTAGAATCTTCTGGAGTTTTGCAATGGCCATCGTGTGTGGTGTCAGAATGTTTGGCGAGTAGCGAAAATTAATGTTTTTTTCTTTTTCTTTTTTTTTTTCTTTTTTAAGTTTAGGTCAGAATATGTGGAGAGTGTGGTTATCTATGTAAGTGACTGGTTCGCAAAGGTGTATATGAGAGTGGTTAAGTGCGTGTGTAATGGGTTTCATTGAAATTCCAGTACCCTGCCTTTCAAATGGAGTGCTCTTCCTGCCTCAGTCGTTACGTAGCGGACCATGATCCTGTGGGCAAGGGGTTCGTTTCTTTCTCTCTGATTGATTAATTAACCAACCTAGATGAGTAACCAGTGTGGATGATTGTGTCTAAGTGCGTCACTGGGTACATCTGAGTGCTTGAGTAATCGCGAGTGTGTATAAGTCCGTGAATATGTACTTACGACGATGAAGATGTGAATGATGATCTGTGATTGCAGAACCGCATCCAGCACTTTGGAAAAGAGGGGGAGAGAATCCTGCTGGAATTACAAGTTTGAATTCATACTGCCATCACTAAATTCTTCAAAAGTAATTTCTTAATCCCTATTTTAACCGAAGTGATTCTGAGTTAACATTCATGTACAATATTTCCTACATACATTTCAGTATATAACATTATTCCATTATTAAAGTAAACGGTTTCCTGTAAATAGGGGGGCGAATGCAACCCACGCCCCTTCCCCCTCCAAATCCGTGCTTGTGATTGAATACTTGAGTACGTAGGTAGGTGTGAAATTATAGTGTTCCCAAGTGTTTCTGAGAACTCATCTGATAGCATCGAAGTACGTGTTGAAGTGCACGCCCCGTCCTCAATGGAAAGCTGTCCTAATCTCTTCCCTTTACGCCTCTTAATCCCTTTTCATGCGAGAATGGATAATTTTTTGCCTTTTTTCGCAGCTTCCAAATGACGTTGTTCTGTGTAGGAAATCTCATATTTAAATGGGATTAATTAAGGCTATGTGTATGTGTGTGTGTGTGTGTGTGTGTGTGTGTGTGTGTGTGTGTGTGTGCGTGCGCGCGAGCGCGCGAGCGCGCGGGTGTGGTGGGTATGGGTGGGTAGGTGTGTCTCGCCATACCAATAATCACTCAGCACAAAAAAAAAAAAAAAAAAAATCTGCCCATCCGTAACCCGAGATTAACAAAAGGTACAGTTAATGAAAGAGGCAACGTAACCAATAGCATCGATGAAACTGGAGCTTAACGCACTTCATTATGATTAGAGACAGACAGACAGAGACAGAGAACAATGCATATACTTACAAAAAATGGAATAAAGTTACCGTATAATTGACTTAGCGAATGAGATGGACGCTGAAATAAACAATGGAACGCGGTAGAATAATCAGGGAAGTCGAGAGGAAAGCACTCTGCCCCCACTACATGTTCTGTATACCTCTGAATATATCATTACATTAATATTTTGCCGCGGATACTTAGTGCACGTTACGCTGACATTTTCTCCTAATCCTATACTCTTTTCACTCTAACGTGACCTAAAATTGCCATCTCCCCATCTCGAATGCAAAGGTGTAGCAATAGATAAACGCTAGAATTAGAGGCTAGTCACGAGGAAGTGCTATGGAGAGGATGTATAGCCATAGCACTGTCTTTCTTTCTGCCACGTAGCTACGTGAAACAAGCCTTGGCAGGGCGACATTCCAGGCCAGGTTAAGGGGAAAGGACTATAGTATATAATTTCTGACTCGTTTTTACTGCTTTGAGATTTTTTTTCAGCTTAGGGGTGGCTTTTCGGACTAAAGGGATTAGCTTCTGCCTTCTCTAGCTCCAGTAACACTAAGCTTTTTTCCCGAACTGAATGTGATCGTCTGATGGGAGAAGAAATAATAATAATAAAAATAATGATAATAATAATAATAATAATAATAATAATAATAATAATAGTAAAAGAAGAAGAAGAAGAAGGAATAGAAGAAGAAAAAGTAGAAATACGTCCTCGGGTTGAAACGGTGAATGAATTATATGATCCTTTTGAGAGTTAATATAATTGTTTGACTCCTTCCGTACACAGACAAAATTAAATATCTGCTGTTTGTCTGAATAGAATCACGAATTAAATCCACAGTCACTTATTCTGCAAGAGTTGGGCATAGCTGAATATTATCATGTGGTGTTCAAATATAGTCATAAAGTGCATCCGCAACACCAACAGGGATGGAGGAAAGGGAAATCTTCGTAAACATGAATTACGTACAGTGGGAACACTTCTTGAAAAAAAAAATGTGATTCTTGGTTAGGGCGATATACATACGAAATAAACACGAGCCTGCATTGAAATACACACGAGCATTCCTTGAAATACGCACGAGTATTCCTTGAAATACGTACGAGCATTTCTAGGTATTAACACGATGCATTTCTTGGCAAGAACGAAATACACACGAGCACATTAATTCTTTAAATATTCACAAACATTAAACACATGAGCAAATACGTACGAGAGTGTTGTGGAATACGGACGAGCACTTCTTGTATTTATATATTTATTTATTGGCAAGGACGAAACACACACGAGCCTCCCAGTCTAACGTTAAACAGTTGCAAGTTAAAAGCTGCTACTCGAGAAGGTAATATCCAGCTGACAAGTTAAGATAAATAAACAGCAGATTGGAGAGCCTGTCATAGCGCTTTAGTGAGCTTTAATAAGGTCCTTTCAGAACTTCAGTGTTTATTCTCCCTAATTATGTTGATGTTTCTTAATGAAAGGTTGATGCTTGTTAAGAGAAAAGCATTGATGTCTTGCATGTTAACCCTTTCTGTATGATGATGATTGTTATTTTATTTTATTTTTTGGTCTAAGCTATTTTCATGGGATTTTGTTCATTATGGAGGAAAACCCGAAGAGGGATTGAGAGTTAACAATTGCCTTCATTACCCTTGTTACTATAATACCCTTTTCACAATAACCTGGCCCAAAATTGTCGTCTACCCACCTTGAATGCTCAGTTGTAACAGTGATTTTGCACTGAAATACGATGCTAGTCACGAAGAAGTGTTACTGAAGGGTATAGAGCTGTATCACTGTCTTTTTCGGCTAACAGGCTGCGTGAAATGAGCCGAAAAAGGACGAAAATTTGAGCCAAGTTAGGGTAAAAAAAAAAAAAAATCCTTACTTGGTAGTAGGACCTATTCTCTCTCTCTCTCTCTCTCTCTCTCTCTCTCTCTCTCTCTCTCTCTCTCTCTCTCTCTCTCTCTTTCTTTTATGGACGTTTGTGATATTGGACCTTACGGGAAATTTCAGTGTCCCTCGTTATAATAAAAGTTTTCAAAGGTTTTCATATCTTTCGAACGTTTTTAATTATATATCCTGTGTGTGTGTGTGTGTGTGTGTGTGTGTGTGTGTGTGTGTGTAGAGAGAGAGAGAGACCGTGTTTCCGTGATTATTTAAAGAATTGATGTGCTCCTGTGCATTTCGTCCTTGACATGAAATGCATTGTGTTAATACCTAGAAATGCTCGTAAGTATTTCAGAGAATGCTAGTATGTATTTCAAGGAATACTCATGTGTATTTCGACGCATGTTCGTGTGCATTCTGTGTATTTCGCCCTAACCAAGAATTGCATAGTTTTTTTTTTTTTTTTTTTCATGAAGTGTTCCAACGAAAATCCTGTTTACCAAGAGTTCCCCTTTCCTCCATCCCTGTCGGTGTTGTGGATGCACGTTATGATTATATTTTATTGAACACCACATAATAATATTCAGCTACGCCCAAATCTTGTAGTATAAGTGACTGTGGATTTATTCGTGATTCTGTTGAGACAAACAGAAGATATTTTTATTCTATGTCAGTCTACGCAAGGAGTCAAACACCTATATTAACTCTCAGACGAATCAGATAATCGATTCATCACTTCAACCTGAGTACGTTTTTCTTCTTTTATTATTATTATTAGTATTATTTGTATTATTATTATTGTTCCTTCCCCCCATCAGACGATCATATTCAGTTCGGGAAAAAAATCTTAGTGTTACTGGAGCTACAGAAGGCGGTAGCTAACCCCGTCAGTTCGAAAGTCACCCCTAAGCTGAATAAAATCCGAAAGCAGTAAAAATAAATAAGAAATTATTTGCTCTAGTCCTTTCCCCTTAACCTGGCCTGGAATGTCGTCCTTCAAAGACTTGTTTCACGTAGCTAAGTGGCAGAAAAAAAGACAATACTATGGCTCTACATCCTTTCCATAGCACTTCCTCGCGACTACCATCTGATCCTAGTGTTAATCTATTGCTACACCATTTCATTCGATATGGAGAGATGGTAATTTTAGGCCAAGTTAGAGTGAAAAGAGTGAAAATAGTAAAGGACCATAATGAGAAAATGTCAGCACTATTAATACATAAGGGGCGTAACGTGAACCAAGCATCCGCGGCAAAATACTAATGTAATGATATATTTAGAGGTATTTAGAATGTGTAGTGCGGGCAGAGTGCTTTCCTCTCGACCTCCCTGATTATTCTCCCGTGTTTCATTCTATATTTCAGCTTCCATTTCATTTGCTAAGTCAGTTTTACAGTAACTATAATCCATTTTTGTAAGTATATGTTATGCTTTCTGTCTGTCTGTCTGTCTGTCTCTCTCTCTCTCTCTCTCTCTCATCATAATGAAGTGCGTTAAGCTCCAGTTTCATCGATGGTATTGGTTACGTTGCCTCTTTCATTAACTGTACCTTTTGTTAATCTCGGGTTACGGATGGGCAGATTTTTGTAATTTGTGCTGATTGATTATTGGTATGGCGAGACACACCTACTCATCCGTACCCATCCACACCCACACCCACGCTAGCGCATACACACACACACACACACACACACACACACACACACACACACACACACACACAGAGCCTCAATTAATCCCATTTATATATACGAAAATTCCTACCCAGAATAACGCCGTCAGGAAGCTGGGAAAAATGGCCAAAAAAAATATCCATTCCCGCATTAAAAAGGAGTAAGAGGCGTAGAGGGAAGAGATTAGGACAGCTTTCCATTGAGGACGGGGCGTGCACTTCAACACGTACTTCGATGCTATCAGATGAGTTCTCAGAAACACTTGGGAACGCTATAATTTCACATTTACCTACGTACTCAAGTATTCAATCACAAGCACGGATTTGGAGGGGGAAGGGGCGTGGGGTGCATTCGTCCTCTATTTTCAGCAAACCAACGATTGCCTGTAATAATGGAATAATGTTATATACTGAAATGTATGTAGGAATATTGTACATGAATGTTAACTCAGAATCATTTCGGTGAAAATAGGGATTAAGAAATTACTTTTGAAGAATTTAGTAGTAGCAGCATGAATTCAAACGTGTGGTAATTCCACCAGGATTCGCTCACCTTTGTTTCCAAAGTCCTGGATGCGATCCTGCAATCACAGATCATCATGCACATCTCCATCGTCGTGAGTAGCTTACTCATCCACGGACTTACACACACGAGCACTCAAGCACTCAGATGTACTCAGTCACGCGCTTAGACACAATCATCCACGCCGGTTAATCATCCAGTTTGGTCAGTTAATCAGTCAGAGAGGAAAAAACGAACCCCTTGCCCGCGGGATCATGGTCCGCTATGCAACCACTGAGGCAGGAAGAGCACTCCATTTGAAAGGCAGGGTATTCGAATTTCCACGAAACTCATTACACGCGCACTTAACCACTCTCAGATACACCTTTGCGAACCAGTCATTTACAATGTTTACCACACTCGCCACATTCTTTGACCAGAAAGAAAAAGAAAAGAAAAAGGAAAAGCATTAACATACTCTACTCGCCGAACATTCTGACACCACAGACGATGGCCATTGCAAAACCCTCGAAGATTCTACGCCGACAGACTTGCCTTCACGATAATGCCATATGTCGATTGCTTAACAATTCATAAACAGTTCGGGTATCATCTGTGCATATAGATAATACGAGTTTCATCACTTGGAACGTGACGAGTTATGCTGATCATTTAGGATGTAATTAAACCTTTTCTGCGTGATATTTTTTGAACATGTATCTCAGCCACACACCTACACTCGTACCGAGCTAATCAGCATTCTCGGGCTCACATTCATTTACACATTCAGACGCTCTCTAGTGCATTCCTTCACTCATTCACGCACTGTCAAGCAGAATCCATACACAGCAGTTCGCTTAATATATCGCCTCTTTTAATTCTTACATTACCATTGTCGGCTAATATTCTTAAGCTGATAGAGGCTTGGTATGTTTCTTTGCCCATACGAGTAGATGAAGCTCTCTGATATGATGCATCAAAAGGGAGAGTGTAGGATATGTCCTAACTGTGAAGCAAAAGCAACAGAATAACAGGCATTTCCGTCAGTTCCCTCCCTGATGCATCACATCAAAGATCATCATGTACAGACAGGGGAACACACTGACCCCCACTTAGCATGAAAATATTAGCAAGCAGAGGGAAGTGAGACGCAGACGAGAGGAAATATTTGACCAAAATGATATAAGTAACAGAAAAGGGGTGCAAAAGTAAAAATATTTAGCTAAAAATCAGGTGCCACGAAGCCTCCTTTGCCACTTAAAAAAAGGGCCCTTAGTTTCGAAAGTACGATGGAGTATTTACGCCTCATGGGATTTTCATACAACGGCAAGGTAATCAAGTCTGGAAATTAGAAGAGTTCATTAGGCAACACAATTACCGGGAGAATGAATTGAGGGCATCGATACGCAGGCCAAATGCACTTGTTTCGATGTAAGCAAATATAGAGCTAAGAGTTGAACCGACTCTGCAGGAATTGGAACACAGTGATTAAGGATGAAAAGGGCGGATGAGCCTTCAAGATTGGGGTGGGTGAGCCTGATGAAAAGGTTAGATGAGCTTGGGTGACGAGATAAATGGGTGCAAAGAGGGGGATAGCTTGTTGAAAGCGGTGGGGATATTGAAAAGGACGAGGGAGCTTGAAGAAAAGGATGGGTGAGCTTGGAAGGAAATGAGTGAAGAGGGAGAAAAGGACGAATGAACCTGAAGAACAGCATGAATGAAGATGGAATAAAAGATGGATAAGCTGGAAGAAATGGCTGATATGCGATCCAATGATACGGAGGCGTATCAACCTACTTAGAGATAAAAAGAAAGAAAAAGAAAAGCTGAATGACACTGGAGGAGGTGGAAGGCAGACGAAGGACTGAATGGCGGAGAAAAGGGTGAAGAGGACAGAGGAGTTCGTGAAATAAAGATGGGGAGGGCGATGCTGGATGAGACATTAGAAAAAAACGAAGAGGATGAAAATGGTTGGATAGTTTCAATGACGGTGAAAAAGTGTGCAGTGAAAAGGTGGTGGAGATAATGAAATGTAGAGGAATGATAAGAGGACAAATTGACTAACGTCGAGAAGAATAAAATAAACATATAAATATGTAAATAAATAAATCTTGAAATAAATGTTAGCAGTTCAAGGACATATGAAGAATTAGATGACTGTAAGTTTGCTTGGGGTGAAAAAGGATGCATAGTTTTCTACCTTCTTGATCGCCATAATAGTAATGATGTTTGCAAGTATGAGAAAAAAATAGTTTTACGTACAAGCAATGGAAAAATGCTAGAGCAAATTTGTAGATAATTGATCATCAAGACGATAATGATGTGTGAAAGCAACAGAAAAATGCAATATGTGCAAGGACTAAGTAAAAAGAGTAGTGTGTGGAAGAACTCAGAGAGAGAGAGAGGGAGAGAGATTTACGGAGTCCCTTCATCTAAAAAACAATTATGCACGTATGTATAACAGTGATCGGCTAGTACACACCTGACATGGACTGATGGCTTTAACATATACATTCAATCCGTGTTTTAACAGCTGATTCGTAGGGCAGGGGAATATGGAATGCGTGTGAGCATTATCGTAGCTCCCAAATGACAGCCTACACGACACCCATCTTTACTAATCCGGTCACAGGAGTACTACACCTTTTGGGGCGTGGTGAATCCCAGATCAGTGTCATCGCTACACAGACCAACGTTCAGCAGGGTAAAGAGTGGGGTTCCTGGAGCTGTAAAGGTGTGCTGTGTGTTGTCCAGGAGAGGCTGCTATGTCAACGGGAGGCGGATGTGAATAGTGTGATCTATTCCTAGCGGTCGGGGGGTTTGATAGAACGGGAGACTGATCTAATTCACACACACACACACACACACACACACACACACACACACACACACACACACACACACACACACACACACACACACACACACACACACACACACACACACTATGATGCAACACGAAATGATGACGCTGTTATTTTAATCACTCATTTTACCAAAATACTTAATTCTGCCAGCACACTCTGTCCCACAAACACATATCAACGCACTCACTCCCACCAACACACTCATTATCTATTTCTCTATATACCTATATACATATCTGATTATATATATATATACATATAGATATATATATATATATATATACATATATATATATATATATAGATATATAGATATATAGATACATATATATATATATATATATATTCATATATATATATATATTCATATATATATATATATAGATATATATATATATATATATATATATATATATATATATATATATATATATATATATATATATATATATATATATATATATATATATATATATATATTCTGTCTGTCTGTCTATCTATCTATCTGTCTATCTTCCTATCTATCTGTGTGTGTGTGTGTGTGTGTGTGTGTGTGTGTGTGTGTGTGTGTGTGTGTGTGTGTGTGTGTTACTCTTTTTCTTTGCCTCTTTGGTCTTTCACTCTTGTATTTCTGTATGCCCTTCTGTTTGACCTGTCTATCTCTGTCTCTGTCTGTCTGTCTGTCTGTCTGTCTGTCTCTGTCTCTGTCTGTCTGTCTGTCTCTCTCTCTCTCTCTCTCTCTCTCTCTCTCTCTCTCTCTCTCTCTCTCTCTCTCTCTCTCTCTCATTGTCCTCATTCCCAGAACTTGTCACCACCACGTCCGTATTGCGAAGGTGAGGAGGAGAAGACCAAGGATGAAGTGGATGTTCTGCAGAAAAAAGAATGACAAGGCAACGAAATGGATGTCCTGTGGGAAAAGACTGAAGACGAGGTGGAAGCACTGTAAAGACTGATAATGATGTGGATGCACTGTGGAAAAGACTGGCAATGATGTGGATGTACTGTGGAAAAGACTGGCAATGATGTGGATGTACTGTGGAAAAGACTGGCAATGATGTGGATGTACTGTGGAAAAGACTGGCAATGATGTGGATGGACTGTGGAAAAGGACTGACAATGAGGTGGATGGACTGTGGAAAAGGACTGACAAAGAGGTGGATGCAGTACAGAAAATGAAAAAAAAAAGTGAGGACGAGGTAGATAAACGCATCATCTCTTTTCCAGAATTAAGAGGATGAGGAGGGGCTGGGGGAGACGACGAGGCATGTGTACCATTAAGAAAAAAAAAAAAAGATCTGTTTGCAAAGTGTACATGGAGGAGACAAGGCTGGAAACTACGTGGAAGTACTTTTCTCGCCCTTCATTTTCTTATCTGTAATGGCATGATTAGGAGTGGAAGACCGAGTACTGGGAGGATAAAGGTCTAATACTATGCTCTGTTCACTTTAACTTTCCCTAAAATTATTTATCTCCATCTTTAATGCTGAGTAGAAACTATGGGTCAAGAATGAAATTTAATGACAGCCTCAAAGAACTGCTATGGAAAAACTGTAGATTAACAGCACTGTCCTCCATTTCCCACTGTGCTATGTGAAAGAAAAATCAAAGAGACGAAAATCTGGGCCAAGTAAAGTTGAAAAACCTATAATCTTAAATGATGGCTGGCAGGGTTATGATTGGATTGGAAGGTACTGGAGTGGGGAGGGGAATGGAGCGTGAAGAAGCAGAATTTTGAGAACTTGGATTCAGTGGTTTGCAGCAGCTAAAGATGAGTGCATTAAAAGTTTTGTTACAGAACTTACCATAAAATAAATAATAGACGTTAGCAAAGCGGCTTCTGAGCAAAACAATATGATAACTAGAATGGCGCCCAGTAGAGAGCACGCCTCCTCCAAGGCCCAATATGCAGTTCCAGTTTGTATTCCTATTTGTCACTCTACGGCAGCTGGAAAAAGACTACACCCCCTATAAAAGCATATTTAAATCCGCTAGATCCAAAATTTTATGTGGATCCACGCCAAACTGTACATATTCGTAGATACCAATATCCTTAATATGCCTTATTTTTTTCAGCAAGATCCATGCAATATTCAATTAAAAAAAAAAAAACGAAAATGTCGAAAAACGCCCTACCGCGCAATGTTAAAAAAGTGAAAAAAAATTCCTGGATCCGCACCTTTATCCGGATCCGCACCAAAATTTTATGGAGTCTCTTCTGGGCCAAGGCCCATTCTCCAACCAAGTTTCGTGGAAATCTGTCCGGCAGTTTTTGTGTAATCTTCCTCACAAACCAACCAACAAACAAACAAACGGACATGGGTGAAAACATAGTTTCCTAGGCGGAGGTGAAAAGGAACTGTGGCATACAGAGAGAAAGAGAGAGAGAGCGAGTCACAATAAGCAAGAGTAAACTGCACCATCGAAACAGCGAGTCGTAAAAGAAATAGAAGGAAAATGTAGAAATCCAACGACCCAGCCAAGGACATGTGAGGAGAAGTGGCGTGAGGGCTTATTCGGTGGAGAGAGCTAGGTGGGGGTGGGGGGACGGTTTCCAGGGGGGAGGGATGATTTCGAGGGTGAGGGAGGGGAGGGAGGGGAAGGGGGAGATGGCACTGCGCTAAAATGGCTTCGGAACAGTATCTGGATTTTAACTACTTCACTGTGAGGACGAGTTTCTTGTTTTATTCTAGCTAGTTGTACAAGGGAATACGGGCCAATACTACTACTATTACCACTACTACTACTACTACCACAACTACCACAACTACTACTACTACTTCTACCACAACTACTACTACTACTACTACTACTACTACTACTACTACTACCACAACTACTACAACTACTACTACTACAACTTCTACTGCTACTCGTGCTACCATTATTATCACTACTACTACTTCTATTACTGTTATAACTTCTACTACAACTAACCCCTTAAAACCAATAACGGCTTTTATACTTTACTGTTGCTATTTCTAGACGATTCAGCTTTAGGAAGGCCTCTTACTATGAAAGGGTAACTAAGCCACTCCATACTCTGTATCAAATAACGTACAAAAGGATACTCACCAGTCAGATCCAAAAATAAATGCCTTACAGAGAGGTGTTACGGAGCATCCCAGTACAATGCATAAATAACGTAGAAGAGGGTACTGACCAGACATATCCAAAAATAAATCGCTTAGGAAGAGGAGGTACGGAACAGCCAAGAAAACATTGAAGGCCATGGTGCAGACGTAATTGGTCAGGAAGGGGTACGAAATTTCCAAAGGCCATTTAGAATACTAAATTTAGTAGTTGTAGTTGTTGTTGTTGTTGCCCTAAGTTCACTTGAAATGTGAACCTAGTGGACTACAGGCTTAATTTGTCCTGCTGTGCACCATACTCCTTTTGTGGGATAGGTAATTAAATGAGGGACATTTGAATAGGGAGGTAGTTGAGCCTCCTGGTTATATCGGTGCCACCACATGAAGGCGTCCCTCCCCAGCACCATATCACCTCTAAAATAGTATAAACAGCATACCAGTCAATGTTAAGGTATATATAACAGAATCACTAAGGAAGAGATGCCACGAAGCATCCTATGCCAGGTAAAATACGATCTTTCAAGGCCGGATTCCAGTGAAATAAATTGCTTCGCAGTACTTTTTCCTTCGCGATTTATTTTGTTTATTATGGTTTAACATTCATTTGTGTATTGATTATCTCGCTTTAATAGTCTACATCAACACTGACATGAATGAGGATATTTAGGTACATCGAGTTGCTTCATTCTCTAAGGAACAGGAGTTACGAAATGTCCAGGCATTTAGAATACGACTTCTTAGCGTTAGTACCTACTCCATGCAGCAGTGGGATGTGGGGTTACGATGATGATGATGATGATGATGATGTTGGGAGTGGAAAGGGTTGGCCTTGGATATGCTATGAAGTGTGAGTAAAATGACAAAATGTGAGAGAGTGATTTTGTGTGGATATGCATGTACGTAATTGTGACGCATCACAGTTCATTTCTAGAGCCGGTCAGACTCTATGGCAAAGTTTGCTTCACTCTCGTCTCTCTTCACTCACCAAAATAACCGGGAAACTGAATGTAAATCAAATACCGTGGGTCGCCTTTTAGGGAAGGAGGATGGTGACCATGTGGAGAGGATGGAGAATGAGAGACTGACTAGAAGAATGTATGTGAGTGAGGTGGCAAGAAAGACCAAGGATGAGATGGAGGGATGGAGTGGAGAGATATTTGAGAGGGAGGGAGGTGTGACTTAGAAAGAAAGAGGATGAGACTGAAAATAAGTGTATGTGAGTGGAGTGGGTAGGAGGACCAAGGATGACATGGAGGGATGGAGTGGAGAGATATACGTGAGAGGGGGGGGGGTGAACTGGAGAGAGAGTAGACAAATGGCAGAGGATAGGGCGACGTGGAGACAGTTTGTTTGTGGCCAGCTCTCACTGGATTCAGACGTCTGGCAATAGACAGGGGAGGCGGTGGCTGAATCGGTAGAGAGGCGGCTTGCAGTCCTGATGGACCCAGGTTCGAATCCTGGCTGGGGCAGGGGACAGTTTAAGGATTTGAATTTCCTAAAAGCAGACTTTCCTGATCTACCAGATGACCCGCCGACATGTTGTAAAAATACCCCCGCTAATACCAATACACCAGTCCTGTATGAGACAGCCCTAGCATGTATTCAATATGGACGGTGGGTGTTAGTGCCGAAGTGGTGACATGTGGAGGTGTAGGAGGACTACTGGGCCTTGGGATAGGCTACTGCCCCCAAGATATAGGCCCTGAAGCCTTTGCCCAGAGTCGGACACATAAAAAAAAAAAAAAAAAAAAAAAAAGATAGAATAGGAAGGTGTACTGCAGGAGAATTGCAACCTCAACCTGCAGTCTAGAGGCACCAAAACAACAATGACTAAGTTATATAAATAAATGTCACCACCTGGCAGCTAAACTGTGGGGTGTTTGCTCCATGGTGAGTTGGCAAATAGGAATGCACTGAGTTGAAAAAAAAAGAATAAAAAAATCTCGCCGAAAGGGTAGCCAAACATGTATCAGTAAAACAAAAACAAAAACACCTCACTCTCTTCAATGCCTTAGTCGCCTGCTTGCATTTTCCCATTGTCTCCTCCCCCAAGCACGGATAGAGTTCACCACCCTCAGGAAGCGACTATAATTCTCAGTACGAGGCGGGGAGGGAATGTAGGGGTAAGTGGGCAGGGGGGTCCATAAGGGCGACACCTTAGGGGACCTCATGAAGGACGGAATGCACAGGGGGGTCACGAAGGGCGACGCGATGGGGGACCTCATGAAGGACTGAAAGGACAGAGGACTCGTAAAGGTCTTAACACACGAAACGACATCGGACTTGAATCCCTCGAGCGACGATGTAAAGCGGCGGAAGCTGGTGTCTGGCACCTGCTCCTCGACCTCTTCCTCATCGTCGCTGTCGGAGAGGGAGATGGAGTCCAATTCGCAACTAGGTATCTTGGGGGGGCGCTGGTTGTTAAAGAAGACTAGTGCTCGATAAGGGGGCTCGTAGAAGGGAGAGGCTGTTTCATCGGAGGACGGCTTTGTGCGGTTGGAGGGCGTATAGGAGGTGGTGATGGGGGTGGTGGTGGTGGTGGTGATAGGAGTGGGAATGGTGGTGATGGGGGTGGTGTCGTCCAGAGGGCCGGTGTGGGTGGTGGTGTCATGCCTGGACTGGGTGGATGTCTTGGCGCAGCAGCCAGAAATCCACCTCAGTAGAGACATCACCTTCCTGTAAGACCGCTTCACCAGATCCCACAGAAAACACATCATGCCCGATTCAGATTATCGTAATGCACTTTAAATTGTCAAATATATGACGTAATAATAATTGGTCTGATTTTTTACCCTAAAATGCTTAAAAAAGAGGAGAGACAGATGATGAGGACAATCAAGAAGGCGGCCATCGTGTCCACCTCCATTCCCCGCCGCGCCGCCATTTCCCCTTCCCCACGTTCATTTTTATCCCCCATTCTCTCTCTCTCTCGCTCGATCGATCAATCTATCTATCTGCCTATCTATCTATCTGTCTCTGTATCTGTCTATCTATCTATATATCTATCCCTCCGACAATGAATAAAAATAATCTTGTCACAGCAAAAAGACGGTATTGTTTTCAAGAACTTATTATCTTGGTGCTTATTTTTCCATACTCCTTAACGACCCCCTAATGCATGCTTGGAAGGCGAAAACACGGTCCCTCTCCACACACACACACACACACACACACACACACACACACACACACACACACACACACACACACACACACACACACACACACACACACACACACACACACACACACACACACACACACACACACACACACACACACACACACACACACACACACACACACACACACACACACACACACACACACACACACACACACACACACACACACACACACACACACACACACACACACACACACACACACACACACACACACACACACACACACACACACACACACACACACACACACACACACACACACACACACACACACACACACACACACACACACACACACACACACACACACACACACACACACACACACACACACACACACACACACACACACACACACACACACACACACACACACACACACACACACACACACAGGATATATAATTAAAGACGTTCAAAAGATATGAAAACCTTTGAAAACTTTTATCAGACCGGAAGACACTGAAATTTCCCATAAGGTCAAATATCACAAACGTCCATGAGAGAGACAGACTGACAGACAGACAGAGACAGACAGACAGAGACAGAGACTGAGAGAATTGAATATACGGAAATTTTCTCTTCTCCTATTGTTCCACTAAATCTCTTTGAAGTCTCTCCTAAAGCGAATAAATGATCGTAAATTATTGTATTCCGATATAATTAACAATTATTCAGAATGATAATGTGATTTTATCATTTATTTTTGGTGTTGATTGGAAATGTTTTATTCAGGCGAGGGGAGATCCTCGTAATGAAGGGGTTAAATAAGGCTGTATCTAAATTCTAAGCCCTGGTAGTGAAGGGGTTAATGAAGGCTGTACACTCTCTCTCTCTCTCTCTCTCTCTCTATCGATCGATCTGTCTCACTCATTACAGCAGCATCAGCCTATGAGAAGTATTACTATTACCTCTCTGTTGTTTTTCCAGTCAGATGTAGCAAATATTTATCTCTCTCAGATATTTTTCAGTGACTAATATTCGCCTCTCACTCCGTCTTGCGATATTCCCTCAGTGATCATTAAGGAACTCAGTAATAATATCTAATTTATGTTTTGAAAGGTCCTGCCCTGTAAATACCCGTAATATTCTTCCTTGCTATGTTAAATGGGACAGTCAGAAGAGTATTAATATTCATCTAAGGTGTTGTATAAATAGATAATAAATAGATAAATGAATATATATAAGATGGGTCCTGTGTAACGAAAATTGTTAGAAAAAATAAACAATTCAAGCTCTGACCAGCATCTGTGTCCCATCCAATTTTTTTTCACTTGTCACAGTGGATCGTTTGTCTATCCATCTATTTGTCTATATATCTACTTAGCTATGTTATTCATTCATTTATTTGTTTATACATACCTATATAAAACTACGTCGTTTCTGATAGTATGTAAGAAGAGTTATAAGAAATTAGTTATAAAAATGAAACTAGAGCATTTTTTACCTCTCATTTCTAAATCCACTAAGATGACGTATATTTATTTTGTTAATACTAAATCACTTGATAAGAAATAAGGGTAAGATGACGATGATGACGATGACGATGACGATGATTATTATTATTCTGAAGATAAAGATGTGAGTGATGAAAAAATAGTGATGATGGTGATGATGATAATAATTATGGTGATGATATTGACGGTGCTGAAGATAAACATAATGAAAGAATGATGATGATGAAAAAAATGAGATGATGATGATGATGATGATAATGATGATGATGAAATAAAACTGGGACGATGATGATGAAAAAATTGAGATGATGATAATATTGATGATGATGAGGAGGAGGGAAGACTATGTAAAATTTCCCACGTCTGTAAAATCTATGTTATTTCTTTGCTAGAGGACAGGACATGAGGCAAGCAGTTGTGGTAGGCGGGTCAATTAACGTTTCATTCTTTACTTTGGACCACAGAGGGAAGTGACTCTCTCTCTCTCTCTCTCTCTCTCTCTCTCTCTCTCTCACTCACACACACACACACACACACACACACACACACACACACACACACACACACACACACACACACACACACACACACACACACACACACACACACACACACACACACACACACACACACACACACACACACACACACAAGTACAGTAACACAGAAGAGTATAGTCAGTTGCAATTTAAAAAAAATCGCTAAGGAAAAGGTGTTAGGGAGCTTCATTAACTGACTAGAATACCGCCTTTAGAAACAGCCTTAGCTAATATGAATCCTAACAAATGATGGAGGGAAGAGGCAAGGACGCAAAAATAAAAAAATAAAAAGAAAAAAAAAAAGAAAGAAAGAAAGAAAGAAAAGAAAAATCATCCTAACTTCCGGGGAGAGTCAGAAATGCTCCCCCACCAAACTCGTGCTTCACTTACTATCCACTCTTTCTCTCTCTCTCTCCTTCCCTCCACTTCACCTCCACAATTAATCCGGTTTCCAGGCCCGTCTGAGTGGAAGCCTGGAGGGTCTTGAGGAAGCCTTGGTATAAATAAGGTGGCTTTCGGGGCTTCACTTGGGTCTGAGAAAGTGAGTGGCAGATTTTAATTGAGGGGCACAAGGGTGGAAACTGTGGTGGCTGGTGAGAGAGAGAGAGAGAGAGAGAGAGAGAGAGGAGGAAAAGAAAGATACAGAGGACGAGGAAGAGGAAGAGGAATAGGAGGAGGAATAGGAAAACGAACATAGAGAGGCTGAGGAAAAGGGAGGCGGAGAGGAGGAGGAAGAGGAAGAGCGAGACGAGGAGGAAGAGGAACAGAAGTAGGAGGAGGAAATGGAAAAGGAAGAGGGAGAGGGAAGTGTGTGGGTGGGTGGGAAGCTTAGTTATCACTATCATGTTTATTGGCAATATCCCATTGTTTCATTAAACACTGTGTGTGTGTGTGTGTGTGTGTGTGTGTGTGTGTGTGTGTGTGTGTGTGTGTGTGTGTGTGTGTGTGTGTGTGTGTGTGTGTGTGTGTGTGTGTGTGTGTGTGTGTGTGCGCGTGTGCGTGAGTGCGTGCGTGAGCGCGCTCTCGCTTATTTTACACTCAAGTTTATTGACAGTACCCCAGTGTTTATACGGTCTTTATATTACGCAATGTATGTGGCTATATGCATCATTGCTTGTTTGTTTATTTCGCTGCTGAATATGTGTGTGCCCGTCTGTGTACGTTAGCATACGGTATATATGTACTGCGTGTATAGACTTGAATTTTGGTGCACATGTGAATATGTAGTATGCAGAGATGCAGTTGTGTGTGTGTGTGTGTGTGAAGTAGCTCTTTAAAATATAGCTTTTTGGTTCAGTGTTCATTTTAGTGAGTGGGGCAATTTTACGCCAGCGTGATTAGTAATATGCAGTATATATATATATATATATATATATATATATATATATATATATATATATATATATATATATATATATATATGAACATCTGTGCACGGTTGGTTCATAACGCAGGGACTCTAATGTGAGGATAAAAGAAATGATACCGTTGAAATTTTTGCAGATTAATTTTACTGGTCGAGAGTCCATGCAGTATTTCGAGAGAGAGAGAGAGAGAGAGAGAGAGAGAGCTTCTGATGCAGTGGGTGGGTGGGTTGGTGTTGCAATGACCTCGGAGCTTCCATTTGTCACTCAGAGCTTCCTGAATATTTAGGGAGGCCGAAGGCGTGCCTGTTTGATCGAGTCAGTATCAGTGAATATGTGCATACATGTATGAATATTAACACAATAGCTTATGAATACCTGTTTAGATTTTGATCAAAATTGCCACTTGCACTGGGTATGGGAATGGAAAGAAGTAATTCAGTTTCGGTGCAAATCGTTGAGAGGAAGGTCATGGTTTAACTTCGGGTGCGGTGTCGTTACGCTCTCTCATCCTCCTCTCTCATCCCCCTCTCCACTTACTGCTGCGCTAAAGCTTACCTAACACTCATACACACGGGTGACTGCAGCACACCCTCTGCCCAGTGAACCAATAAATGGCGTAACTTAAAACCACATCAGCGATAGATATGTGCATGTTTACGGTTGTCATAGCGCTGTAATTGCAAAACAGATCTCTGTTGATTAGTTGGAAATAACGAATTTCAATATGTACAGTTTTCACGGAATATAAATGTGGTTGTTTATTACATCCGGCACAATAGTTGGACAGTCTGCATGTCTGTCTGCCTGTCTCTTTGTCTGTCTGCCTATCTTTCTGTCTGCTTAAAGGGTTAAAGAAAAATAAATCTAATAATGGGATCATAAGTAAAGTTACCGAAGTCTCCAAATGCATCAAAAACGACGCTCTGGATTATGGGTAAAAGTAAAATTCACTACGGGCTGTGTTTAGTAAACTCTCACTTTTTACCTTCATTTTGAGACGTCAGGTACTTGGCAAAGGCCTGTACTTCCTTAACTGCTACTGTCGTTCTTCCTGGTCTTGTTGTTAATCTTACTGTTGTTATTTTTTGGAGAATTCCTTAATTAGACCATCACTACGATCTTAACCTCCCATCACAACCTACAGCATTGTTCTTACCAAGGGCTGTGCTTCCCCCTCCCGGCTCCACTACCCGCCACCATTTCAGCCCATCGCACCCACTCCTCTCCAACCACCTCACCCTATTCCTCCCCCCTTCCCCTCCCTTCCCAATCGAAGCTCAAAGAGAATCTGTAACTTCAACATTCCCATTACCACCGCTGCCGCCAGCACAACACCAATCTCACAGGGTATGCTTCTCCCGTCCTAACCCATTACCCACCACCATTCCAGTCCTTCTCGCCCACCACCTCTCCACTCTCTTCCCTTGTTTCTCTTCTCATGTGGTGACTATGAAGACTATAACTTACGTAGCTACCTCCAGCACTCGTCGTCAAAACACTGATTTTCCTTAGTGTGTCCCATCACCCAGTACCAAGTTAGACCATCACACTCACCCCTCTTCACTCATCCTATTCACTCCTCTTAACATCCCACACATAGCTTAATGACCTAAACCGACATGCTTCAGAAATTATTACGTTGACAGCACTAATATTTATCACGGGGTTTCATAGACGAACTTGAATTGATCAGTATTAACCCCTTCACTCCGATGACGTACTCGTATTGTTCATATTATTCTTGCAACCACCAGGCAGTTTATTCATCCCTGGAGAAACTTCACAAACTGGAGAGATCAAATACACCCGCCACTAACCCGTTCACTGCAAGACGTCAGCGGGTTGAAGGGTTGAATCTGAATCAGTCATTTTTGCACCTGACAATTTTCTGGCTGTCGGTCGACGTATGCGTTTAGAACTACACAGTATAGGTTTCTCGTTTCCTCATGGTAATTATTTTTTTCATGCCCATGTCTCTGTCCACCAGTAGAACTAGATCTACTGAAATGTGTGTATCTTAGCACTGTTTTCAGTGATGTGATTTACCATGATTTTGCAGTCTTTTTTTATCAGTAGTTTTTAGGGAGAGAAAAGGATTGTTTATATTACAGCTTCGAGATAAATATTGTATTATTACAGTGATGCTAAACAGTGGTATTTATTCTGTTTCAGACTCTCTAACCAGAAAGAGTTACTACGCTCATTTTCCCTCAGCCTGACACAGATTTTCGTCCTTTTGCAGCTTGCTTCACGTAGCTCAGTGGCAGAATAAGACGATACTACTGTTCTACATACGTTCCATAGAACATCATCTTGACCGGCATCATACAGTACCTCACTGTCAATCAGTTCTTACAACCCAGCATTCAAGATGGAGAGATGGTGGTTTTAGGCCGAGTAAGAGCAAAAAGTTTATAGTGACGGGCAAGGAGAGAACAGACTACTGTATACAAAGTGTCCAGTAAGATTTTTTAGAAGCTTTGGGAGGTTAATGTAGGCCTTGTTTTGCGCAAAAATTCTGTATCAACATGTGTCCATTTCTCAACCGATACGGAGATACAATTACTTATGACCTTTCGGGTTAATGACGAGGGAGATTATTTTCACCCCTAAGCTCATCAGTAATTGTAGTTCCGTAAAGACTAAGAATTGGACCCAAATTATAACAGAGGTCGTCAAATTTCACAACAGAATAACCTCCTGAAGTTTCTAAAAAAATCTCACAAGACACTGGATATGGAGATACGGCAATTTTAGACCAAACTGGAGTAAATGCAGAATAATCGAGGGCAAGAAGAGAACTGAATACTGTATATGATAAGGATGAAGGGGTAGGGTCAGAGTTTCCACACGAGCACCTCCCCTTCTCTGCTACAGATTACTGGCGATAATAACATGCAAAAATTGAGGGTTCTCTCTTCTAAAGCTGAAAGGGACAGGATTACCACTGCACGCAAAGCCAACCGGAATATTAAGACTTTTTACTTCTTCTTCTTCATTTTGAGGGATGATTTTGTTCACATCAAGATATATTCTGAATAGACGAGTATATATCCATCATTTGTCTTTGTGAGTTATTAGCTATGAATAGGTTAACTGATAAATTTTTAAGGGTGCTTCCAGAAGAAACAAAAAGAAAAAAAAAGATATTACCCTTTTTATTCTAATTTGGCCAAAATTGCCATCTCTCCATCTTGAAAGCTCTGTTGTAACAATAGATTATCACTAGAATATGGTGTTAATCACGAAGAAGTGTTATGGAAAGGATGTAGAGCCGCAGCATTGTCTTAGTTTTTTTTTTTTTTTTTTTTTTTTATGTGTCCGACTCAGGGCATAGGCTTCACAGCCTGCTATCAAGGCCCAGCAGTCCTCCTACATACCATACACCTCTACATGTCACCACTTCGGCGCTAACACCCACAGTCCATATTGAATACATGCTAGGGCTGTCTCATGCAGGACTGGTGTATTGGTATTAGCGGGGGTATTTTTACGACATGTCGGCGGGTCTTCTGGTAGATCAGTAAAGCCTGATTTAATGAAATTCAAATCCTTAAACTGTTCCCTGCCCCAGCCGGGATTCGAACCTGGGTCCGTCAGGACTGCAGGCCACCTCTCTACCGATTGAGCCAGTGAGTTAGGTGAAATAAGCTGCAAAAGGACGAGAATCTGGACCAAGCTAAGGTGAAACGAGTATAGTTTGTAGTATTTTGATGACAAGGACGAAAGAAGGCTGCCCTCATTATCCCAATGTTACGGTAAAACCATATTTAGTTGAAGCGCGGCCACTGTGTCAGGATGGTGAATCAGTGTAATATCAGGCTGTGATATCGACTTCATATTTCACCCTAAACCCTTCCGGCCTGTGATTAATGAACATGAAAAATAAGGTCACAAAATTTGCCTGTATATACGGTTTGATGTTTGTCCCCATAAATGTTTTTGAAAAAAAAATAAATAAGAAAAATAGTAAGTCCAAGGCTATTGACCCAAGGAACAACTGTACGAAGAAGCGAAGACGCGAGGAAATAGAGGAATGGTGCCATGTTGAAAAAGCACTTGGAAAAAAAAAAAAGGAAGAAAGAAGCGGAGGAAATAAACTAGCTCTCAACATCTTTTTTTCAAGACCTCAATATGTCATCGGAGGAAGGTGAATAAGTGGATGATGGATGATGCATAAGCGATGAACCTGTGTGTCTTTTATACATGCAGCAATCTTCATTATTCTTGATTCACGGTGCGTGGGTACCCAGAAACTTTGCAGCAAGGTGATAGGCACGAAGAGATCTTTATTGCGCGGGTGTAGGTGTAGGTGTAGTGGTTTGATGTTAAAGTATGCATGAAACTCCGACAGTCAATATGAGGGACGGATTTCTTTTTTCTTTTTTTTTTCTTTTTTTCTTTTTTTTTTGGGGGGGGAAGTTTTTTTCATCGTTTTTGCGTCACGTCCTCGCTCCATCATGGCGCTTCATCAGCTCTCCCCCCTTCTCTCTCTCTCTCTCTCTCTCTCTCTCTCTCTCTCTCTCTCTCTGTAGGCTATGTTTTTAATACATGAATGGCAACGGGAAGGTATTATCTCAGTTTCTGGCAAATTTTTCAACACTTCACGAAAATAGATTGATTCTGGTTTTCCCTATATCGTACCTGACTTAGCTCTGTAATGTGTGATGCAGGTCAACCAAATCTACGGACGAGAGGCATACCATAAACAAGCATTAGAATCTGGCAGTTATCTTCCCCAATTACCTCCCCAAGTCGGAAAACAGCACTTGATCATATCCCCGGGTATTTTCTTTCTTATTCTCACCCTAAACTATACTTATCCCTTTTCTCTGTGCCTCTCAAATTCAAGGCACAACTTGGATTTTCGTCCATCCATCTCTTAAACAACATTCGTCCGTCTATCTTCAACTTTGCCTGAAACCACCAGTACTCCGTGTATCATTGCAGGCATCTCCATATCAGTGAATGTTGTTGTTAACTTTTATGCAACTCTG
This sequence comes from Coenobita brevimanus, assembly GCF_032717465.1. Taxonomy (NCBI): domain Eukaryota; kingdom Metazoa; phylum Arthropoda; class Malacostraca; order Decapoda; family Coenobitidae; genus Coenobita; species Coenobita brevimanus. The sequence continues at coordinate 15,410,593 of NC_137033.1, forward strand.
TTTGGAAGGAACATATTAGTCACGCCTCCTACCTATGGTTATATGTTATTGCATTACAAAAACAATCTTCACATCCAAAGCAAAACACTCAAAGTCTCTCTAACTCAAATCAAGCTTTAATCTGAACACTCAGCTTCACGCCAATCTCAGTCCACACTTAAGATCAGGCACCCAACCTCACCCAAACATCAAGCTACACTTTCATTCAAGCACCGAAGCTGGCCATCCTAACGCCAGATCACTCTTTAATCCAAATACTCAGCCTTACCCTAACCTCAAACCACACTTAAACACAGGAGCATCAGGCTACACTCCACACCCTAACCTCAAACCATCTTTAAAGTCAAACACACAAGCATCAAGCCACACTTTCATCCAAACACCCAAGCTCACCATACCCCTTCCGTCTGAACAAACACAGGCGTCGTAACTCTCCATCACACCCACACCCAGTCATCCCAGGCCTCGCCCTTCACGCAGAGATAATTTAGTCCCTCCTTTGGTTTCTATGTCCTCTCCCCAGCTAGTCTATATGAAACGAGGAGAGGACGCCCCCGGATTATGATAATATATGCATGAAGTCTGTCATCAAGATACTCGAATGCCACCATAATTTGACGCAGGGCTGGATAATTTATTCACTGCCCTGATAACCCCCTCTGATAATCTTGGGGTAATTTGCATAGTTCATTAATTAGAGGTTACATCACCGTGGCGAGGGGATGGATGTACAGTACAGGGATAGTAAAAACGGCCGATCCAGTAGTAGTTGTTGTAGTAGTTAGTAGCTTTAATGGTGGTAGTAGTAGTAGTAGTAGTTGTTGCTGTTGTTGTTTTAATTGTTGTTGTTGTTGCAGTTGTTGTTGTTGTTGGTGGTGGTGGTGGTGATGTGTTTACCACCCGCGATCGCGAAGCTTTCAGTTTTTCTGTCTGTCTGTGTATCTCTTAAAGCGATAACTTCGCAACCACTCAAGATATCATCACAAAATTTTACAGGTGTGTAGTAGGGATGAAAATCTATGAGTCTGAAATAGGTGAAAGTAGGTCAAGGTCAAGGTCATATTCCGAGCCGCGCTAGACATGTATCGGCTCGCGGGTGGTTTTATTCCCCCCTTGGGAGGCCTCTAGTTGTTGTTGTTGTTGTTGTTGATGTAGTTTCTGTTGTTGTTGCTGTCGCCCATGTTCATCTGAAAGGGATTTCATACTTGAGTTGCCCTTCTACAGCAGTCCACCATCCTCTTCGGGGGAGACCGGGAAGTAGTTGACGGACGCTTATATAGCCAGGCAGCTGAGCCACCTGGTTATATCGGTGCCACCGCATGAAGGCGTCCTTAACCAGCACCAAACCGTCGTAAACCAATAGTAATAAATTTTCCAGCAGTATATAGTCAATGATACAAATTACTGAGACTATCACCGTGTTCGGCATTTTGATACACAGGGCGAAGTATTTTCTTTCCTTCAATCCGATGACGCCTTTACATTCCTTGCTATCTTCAGACGGTTTTAGTCAGCATAGGATAGACTTTACCAACTGAAGGGGTTATAATGAAGCCTCTACAAGGGAGCTCTCCTATACTCAGTAAAACCGTTCAACAGCAGCAAGATTGGAGTCGTAAATACGTCATCGGGTTAAAGGGGACTGAAATACTGTGTTGTATGACCTGCTTCTCGTATGATTTTTTTACTTTTTTACTGAGTCATTCATTAACCCTTCCAACCCAGTGACGCGCTAGTTTAGTTTGTTCTTTCTATATCCTGACGATCTTAATACCTTTAGGAAGGATCCATCATATTTAAAGGGTTAATGAAAACGACTCCTATCCCCATCAGATCGATAAATCTTCACTCAGCTGAATAAAATGGTCTGGAGGGAGCAAGAATTAAATACCAAAGACCTCGATGGGCAGAAAGGGCAAAGTGAATTTCTACTTAATAATTCAGATGAAAACACCAGTATATTATGAAGAACTATTAACCAGATAGTGATGTCCATACTTACTTTTTCATGGTCAAAACTTTACATAATAATTCTCCTTCTCTAGTCATATGCATTGAACTGTCCCCTACCCCAGCCGAGATTCGAGCCTGCGTTCAGTTAGACAGCACATCACCTCTCTGTCGTTTCTGCCACCACATCTGTGTGTGTGTGTGTGTGTGTGTGTGTGTGTGTGTGTGTGTGTGTGTGTGTGTGTGTGTGTGTGTGTGTGTGCGCGCTTGCTTGCTTATGCGTGTTTTTTGTGTTTTTTGTGTTTATGTGTGTGTGTGTGTGTGTGTGTGTGTGTGTGTGTGTGTGTGTGTGTGTGTGTGTGTGTGTGTGTGTGTGTGTGTGCGTGTGTGTGCTTACGTGCATGCGATCCAGCCCCACCCAGACTGCAAGTGCTTGAGCAAACTTTGGGTGCATGAAGTAGGAGGAGGAAATGAAGGGGAAATGAAGGAGACGGGGGTAAACGTAACTAAGAATGATGATGATGATGATGATGAAAAGGAGGAGGAGGAGGAGGAGGAGTGAGAGGTTAACATAAATGGTGAGTGTCTGTCCTCGAATTCCGTCCCTTTTATCCGACTTTTTCGATTCCAGGATATGGTTCGATGTATTTTCTTATGCATCAGTCTGAGCATAGACTAGACAGCCCGTTCCCTGAGTCCCAGAAGTATACGGTCAACAAACAACACTATATAGCATCACAAACCATAGCTAAGAATGGAGAGGTGTAGAAACATCAGAGACATGGACGAATTGATGCAGAATGATAGAACTTCAGCTAATGGGGAAAAGTATTTAGGGACTGCAAAACTGAATACTGAAGAGGGGGAAGGTTAAAGATGAGAGAGAGAGAGGGGGGGGGAAATTGATACACATGAGCACACGTAAGATCAGTCCCTTCACTTCAAATACGCACATTTATGTTTTTTTGTAATTATTATGTTGTTCCTGCCTCCATACGATTATATTTTGGGGAGAGACTTAAAAGCAGTGAAAGTGAAAGCTATATCTGACCCCTTTAAAAATTTGAAAAGCCTCTAGGGCAATGAATAATTTGTCACGAGAGGGTGAATGAAATGAAAACCAACTCAGCACAGTGAATGAGTATAAAAGGAAAGGAGGCGTAAGAGACGTGAAGTAAAAAGGGAAACAGGAGAGTGAAGATGTAAAGAGGGAAGAAGAGGGACGATGAGGAGGGGAGATCAAAGGAGGCGAAGGAGGATAAAGGAAGGGCAGGAGAAGAGAGACGTGGAAGGAGTCTGGATGAGAAGAGACAGATGAGATGTGATGATGAAATGGCTGAGGAGGTTATAGGTAAATGAAAAAGCAAAGAGGAATATTCAAGACGGGGGTATGAGAAGTTCAAAGGAAAAGGAAAAAGATTGGAGAAGGGGAAGAAAAGTTGTAGGAGGAACGTGGAAAGAGAGCGAAAAAGATAAGGCGAAAGGAAGTGAATGAGGGGGTTGAAGTTAAGCAAAAACTTAAACAGAAAATTGTCCAGGTGGTGAGAGAACTTCAAGGAAAGCGAAGGAAGATGAAAGTAGGATGGAAAAGAGATGAAAGAGGGAAGTAGAAAGGAAGGAGCAGAACTGAAGAGCGAGGAACCGGAGAAGGAAGTTGATGTTAAATATTATAAAACAGTAAGGAAAGCTGAAGACGAGGTATGATACAGATAACACTCTCGTTCTTATCCTCACCTTCACCTAGTCGAATAAAACCGACTGGCTTTAACGAGAATACAACACTAGAGCTGTTCTGACCAAGAAAGGGTTATTTGTACTGGTATTAACACTCTCAGGCCCCTGGGCACACTCTCAGCTGAGTAAAATCGTCTAGTTATAGCTGGAATAAACTAGTAGAGCCGGCAGTGACCCATATTACAACTCCACACATAACCTTTAAATCCCTGAATAATCGATGGTAGGGGAGGGAGGCATTAGTAGGGGTGGAGTAAGCGAATGACAGAGAGAGAGAAAGAGAGAGAGAGAGAGAGAGAGGGGAGGGAAGGAGAGAGAGAGAGAAGGGGGGGGGGTGATAGTACAGAAAGGAGAAGGCAACATAGACTACGTTCGAAACAAATTTGTCAACCAAGACTAAACTCCTCAAATGACATTTACGTTTCTGAATATTTCATGACAAAGATTTGACAATAGATACGTGTGAGTGCGAAAGTAGGGAAAAGATGGAGGTTAAGAAAGGAACTAGCAGCTCAGACCACATATCCAGCCAAAGAACACACAAGAACATCCTCCTACGTAACATTTACTTTTCTCAATACTCAGTGACTGGAAGAGAGACATGAACAGAGTGAAGAGTGACCAAGAATGAAAGAGAAAGGGAGAGCTATGTTGAAAGTGAAGAAAGGAGGGAGCAATATAGATCACCGGCAAGTCAGTCAACCAAAAACGTACCTCACACCTAACCTTGACTCCTCCGTGTAATCGATGAGATATGAGACTGGGTGGAGAGGTTATTGACAGTGAGCAAGAACAGCAACACCGTGAAGTCCCACTCCACGGTAGGTGACTCAGTGAAACTCAAAGAATCACATCAAGCGCAAATAAGACCATTGGTAGCCCTAAAAAGACTTCCGTAACAGTACCACAGTTAGCCCTTAAACCATTTCCTTAACAGAATTTTCCCGATTGGAAACGTTTTGTCTTAAAATCGCTCTACCCTCCTCCTCATCATCATCAACATCCCCCTCAAAAAATTATGCACCTTGCCTCACTCTCCGTGCAGGCTGTAGAGTGGGGAAAAGGAGAGAAGAAACGTAAGGAAAAAAGAAAGAGAAAGCAGAATACTGTAGACGGGAAGACAGTCACCCCAAATTGACTCCCTGCATACCCTTCAAGCCTGGGAATAATCGGTCAAGGGCAAGAGATAGGAAAAACAAGTAAGAAGGAAAAGGTGAATGCAGAGAGAGAGGCGAACAACAGAGGATGAGACAGAGAGAGAGAGAGAGAGAGAGAGAGAGAGAGAGAGAGAGAACAATATAAAACACCCAGCTATGTGGTCACCCACATTACTTTGACGCTTGTGAATAATTGATGACGAGGGAGGGAAATGTGAGAAGAGAAGAAGAAGCGAATGAGAGTGAGAAAGGGGGTTGAAGGGAGAGAAGAAGGGAAAAAAAGATGAAGATGAAGATGATGAACAATGAGAAGAAGGAGAAGGAAAAAGAGAAAGAGAAGAAGAAAATGAAATAGAAGAGAATGAGTTACAAAAACATTTCCAGCAAGGCAGTCATCCAGGAATAGACTCCCTTCATTAATATTTAAGCAGCTGAACAGTCAGTGACAGGAGGGAAGGGGTGGGGAAGGAAAGAAAAGGGGGGGGGAGTATGAACCGGGAGAGAGAGAGAGAGAGAGAGAGAGAGGGGGGGGAGGGAGAGAGAAAACAAAATAGACCACATCCCTACCTAGTAAGTAACCCAAGAACTGACTCCCTATATAGCCTTTACATCCAGGACAACATATGCTTTGGAAGGGAAGTAGGAGAATAAGTGAAGCAGAAAACAGGGGTGAAAAAGCGAGTTAATGGGGAGGGAAAAATGAAGAAAGGAAAGAATAAACGAATAAAGGGATGTTGGAAATGAAGAAAAAAAAAGACCAGTCAGATTGCTAGCCAATGAAGCCTCTCTACGTAACCTTTAGTCAGTGAATAATCGATCTGGTGGAAAGGAGGTAGAAGGGTAAGTAAAGCAGGAAATAAAGGTGAAAAAGCCGGTTTAGGGAGGATGGGAAAAATATAGTAGAGGAAGTAAAAACAAAGACAGCATTTCCTATTTAACGGACAGCCAAGAACAGCATCCCTGCGTAACCTTTACCTCCTGAATAATCGATGGTTTGGGAGGGAGATAGGGAGCTGGACAACTGGCCTGCCATGTCCTTGTCACACTCACTAACACTACCTTGATTGGGTGCCGGGTCGGTCCTGGCTCTGCGTCGTTTGTGATTTGCTGACACTGGGAGACGAAGGAATGGGATGTGATGAGGAGAAGAGAGGAAATGGTGACGCTGGGAGACGATCCAATGGGATGTGGTGGGGAGAAGAGAGGACATGGTGAAGCTGGGAGACGAAGGAATGGGATGTGATGAGGAGAAGAGAGGATTTGGTGACGCAGGGAGAGGAAGGAATGGGATGTGATGAGAGGAGAGGAAGATGTGAGGATGCGAGTGAGTGATATGATACCCTGGTGTTGTTTTTGATGTGGTGACATGAGGAGACGAAGAATGTGATGGGATTATGAGAAGAGAGGATGTAACGAAATGTGTGGTGTGAGGGTGGGAATGAATGATATGTAATAACTTCGAGATGAAAAGAGTGATGTATGATTATGAAAGAAAGGGAAAGAATGAAATGTGATTATGGGAATTAGGAAAGGAATGGAATGTGATGTTATGAAGAAGGAAAGGAATGAGATGTAATGATGCGAGGAAGGGAGGAAATGGGGTGTGACGATGGGAGGAACGAAAGGAATGGGAAGTGATGGAGAGAAGGAATTGGGATGTAATGGCGTCAGGATGGGAAGGAACTGAATGTGGTGATGCGAGGAAAGGAAGGGTAGGGGTGTGGTGGTGTGACTGCCTGGGATGCGATGATGGAAGGGAAAATAATATATGGTGATGGTAGGAGAAGAAGGGGAGTGTAGCTGTCCTGATATGAGAATCTACTGGAGACAAAAAGGTCCCTTGACCGGAAGCCTCTTTACTATCGAGACATATTTTACATTCCATATTTTACATTTCCTTTCTCCTATTTTGTTTCCATTTAATTAAAACTAATAGAATAGAGAGTGAGGTGTCTTAATTTCCCAGACCTCTCTTCACTGCTAGGGAGATCTTGCAAAAAAGCTTAAATAGAGCACATTTTGGACGTCCTCAGGCTGACGAGGTTAATTAGCAACCACTTTAAGCATTACTGACCCAAATATCCAGGGAAGCAAAATATCACCGAGACGGAGTTTTATGTAAACTGAGAATGTCTCGAAGTTACATTAGACTGTGAAATCAAAGGACTTTTCTTTTCATGGTACGTACAAGCGATTATTATTATTATTATTATTATTATTATTATTATTATTATTATTAATATTATTATTATTATCATTATTATGATTATTGTTGTTGTTCTTGTTCTTGTTGTTGTTGCAGTTACTGTTATAATTATCATTATTGCCCGTAAGGTATTTCCAAACTAAAGACAACATAACCCTCATTAACAACCATATTAACAACTTTATTAAACTGAATAAACTCATCTGGAGGCAGGAAGAATAAACAAAAGTAAGTTAACACCAAAAGTGAAAAATTTAAATGCCCATGTTTTACCTGTGAAGAATATAAATGCCCATGCTGTCCCTGTAAAGAATTTAAATGCTCATGTTGTACCTATGAAGAATTTAAATGCCCATGCTATACCTGTGAAGAATTTAAATACCCATGTTGTACATGTGAAGAATTTAAATGCCCACGCTGTACCTGTGAAGAATTTAAATACCCATGCTGTATCTGGGAGGAATTTAAATACCCATGCTGTATCTGGGAGGAATTTAAATACCCATGTTGTACCTGTGAAGAATTTAAATGCCCATGCTGTACCTGTGAAGAATTTAAACGCCCATGCTGTACGTGTGAAGAATTTAAATGCCCATGTTGTACTTGGGAGGAATTTAAATGCCCATGCTGTACCTGTGAAGAGTTTAAATGCCCATGTTGTACCTGTGAAGAATTTAAATGCCCATGTTTTACCTGTGAAGAATTTAAATGCTCATGTTGTGCCTGTGAAGAACTTAAATGCTCATGTTGTGCCTGTGAAGAATTTAAATGGTCATGCTGTCCCTTTAAATCATACGACCTGTTTAAAGGCCATTCTCACAACAGTTGCTATAAGAGAGGCAGTAAAAATGAAAACCACTCTTTATAAGTAGCCTTGATTTCAAAATGCTTGTTACGTACATATATACATACGTAAATACAGTACATGCACATACACACACCTAATAATCAATACCAGGGGCTTTGTACCCAACACACACACACACACACACACACACACACACACACACACACACACACACACACACACACACACACACACACACACACACACACACACACACACACACACACACACACACACACACACACACACACACACACACACACCACAACCCCTCACACATGCACCACACAACCTCCCCCACACAAACGCACCTCACACGATCCCTCCCCCAACCACAGTACACAAACTACCTCCCTCCCCATACCCACCCCAACTCCACCCCTTCACTCTACCCCTTTCCCCCCACCACACACGACTCTTTTAGCCATCGACCTCCCCCTTTCCGGCACGTCGGTCGGTGGTGCACTTACGGCGGCACTTAAAACAAACACATTAGCTCCGAGGCGCCTGCGAAATACCCCCGTGTGTTCTTTCATTACTCGGGAACACTTTGGGTAATGAGGGGTCCATTTCAGCTGCCCTTGAGAAATGATATTGCTGCCCGAGGAGTAGGCTGAGAGAGAGAGAGTGTGTGGGAGGGAGTGAGTAAGAGTGAGTGAGAGTGAGGGGGTGGGAGACTAAGAAGAGCAGGTGTGGGACTGAGTGAGTGGGTGGGAGTGGATGTCAGTGAGAAGGAATGGGAATGCCAGTGAGGAAGGAGGTGTGAGAGAGTGAGTGAGTGAGCAAGTGGAAGTGTGTGTCAGTGAAAGGGAACGGGAATGAGAACAAATGAAAGGTGGTAGTGAGTAAGAAAGATGAAGGGGGAGAGAATGGGAGATCCATTTAGCTGACCCTTGAGAGTTGGCATTACCGGCCCTGTGGTTCGCCTGTGAGTGAGAGTGAGTGAGAGTAAGAGGATGTGAGAAAGTAAGAGAGAGAGTTGGACTAAGTAATGAGAGAGGGGAAAGAGAGATGCAGAAAGGAAGAAAAAGTGAGAGGGGGTGAAGGGGAGTGGAAGTATATATAAAAGAGTGAGTAAGGGAGAGTTGGAGTCGTGAGGGGAGGAGGAATAAGAGTAAGGGAGAGTTGGAGTAAGGAAAGAGGGAGGGAGGGAGGAGTAAGAGTAAGAGAGAGCTGGAGTAAGGAAAGAGGAGAGGAAGGGGGAAAAAGAGCGAGTAGGAGAGAATGAGAAGGAATATGTGTGAGTGATGAGTGTGAGAAAACTGAGGTGAGGAAGTTGGAATGGGAATGAGTAGGAGTGAATGGAAGTATGTAGGAGAGGGAGTGAGGGGGAGTTTTACAAAGAATAAATGCGAGAAGAGGAATAGGATTAAATCTTATTCCAGCTATGCATTTCGCTAAGGAAGAAAAAACACTGGTTCACTGTATTTCACAAAAAAGGTTAATTTCCTGGCTTAACCTTGAGAGAGTAATGCCCTCTTAAAATACCAAGAATTTTTTGAAGAAAAAAATGCGTACATCTCGGGCGAAGATATTATTTAAAACTAAATTCAGAGCAGATTAGGCTAAATAGTTACCTGTTTATTAAGAGGTAAAGACATAACCACAAGACACAAAATTTTAATTGTGAAGAAGCAGTCATTTATTTATAAGTACGCAGATTTGCAGACCATTTATATTTGCTCATATAACGACTCCAACATATACGAATGTCTATCTATCTATCTCTATCTATCTATCTATCTATCTATCTATCTATATATATATATATATATATATATATATTTATGTGTGTGTGTGTGTGTGTGTGTGTGTGTGTGTGTGTGTGTGTGTGTGTGTGTGTCTGTAAGAGAGAGAGAGTATAATTATGTAATAGAGGTCGAGTGAAGGTGAGTGAATGAGTAACTGAGTGAAAGGGTTAGAGGATGAGTAATATTTGCGAGTGAGTGAGTGGTAGCAGCAGCAGTAAGCTCGTGTGAGAGAGGGTACGAATGAACAAGGAGTGTGTGTGAGTGAATGTGTGATATCATTCAGCCAAGAAGGATCTCTCATTCTCAAGATGGAAAGATCTCTATAAGTTAATGTCAACTGTGAGTATCAAGAACAAAATATAGATGTCTTCTGGCTGTAAAAATATGAAATCAATTCTTGTGCATCACGACCACATTCAGATACTTCCCGTTTCAGTGTACATTTTTTGGTTGATCAGCCATCAGTGACCTACTCTGATTTAACCCCATCATTGTCTCGTCCTCTCTCGTAGTTTATCCCAGTTAACGTTAGATGATTTAGTCAAGATGAGAGCGAGTTACAGAAGCTTGAGACTGATATTACTGGCTAGTTTAAACCCTCTCATGGTTAAGACAGCTCTGGTATTCTATTTCAGCCAACTCCAGATTATAGTCAGTTGAGAGTGAGTTATGGGTGCTTAGGAATATTAACAAGCAATATTTTTTTAGTGTGTAATTTTTTATCATCAACCACCTATTATCAAGCAGTTTATAGCTTGTGTCGATGGCCATGAGTTACTAAAGAAGGGAATCTGTATTACTCTCTGTGTATAACCTCCTCGTTTTCTGTCATCCGGCCCTGAATGACACAAGTTATCAAGCAGCACACAGTATCAAAAGACCCTCTAAACCTTTTGCTGTTGACTTCCTTTGTACTCACACCCTCAAAAGAACCACTAAGTCTTTTGCTGTTGACTGCCTTTGGACTCACAGCCTCAAAAGAACCACTAAGTCTTTTGATGTTCACTTCCTTTGTACTCCTCTGTGCTGCTTTCACTATATACTGATGTACATCAACCTTGAGTGAGCCAAATTATGACGCTGTACCTATTTTAGTATATCCATTTTCTCGTCCCAGCCTGACCTCCCTTCGTAGACCGTATTTGATGTTAATCGACCATTGAATGACCTAGATTATCAGGCAACAGCCATTTTAGTGTAGACATTTTTTCTCATAATCTCGTTCCCTTAGGAGCCTCTTCTACATCTCTTCGTAAGCAGTTAGTTTGATTGATTGCACAGAGCAGTTTTTATTTTTAATCAATTGCACAGTCATATTATCTTCCATGTCACTGATGTATTTATAACGATGTTAAAAAGGCATACATAGCATACAATAGGACATTAGGACGTAATAAGCAAAATACATCGCTTAGGACGATGTGCTACGAAGCCTCCCACACCAAAGAGAACACGCTCCCTTATCGATCACCAGGAGACCAGGTTATTAAGCAATATCCCTTTACCATATACTTTTTGCCGACCATTGAGTGACCTCCAGATTACCACTAGCCCAGATGAGAGCTTTACCCCTCCCTCCCCCCCTCAAAAAAAAAAAAAAAATACAGCTCAGATTTTCATTTTTAGGCTCCAAAGTTTCCATCACAAGGGCCTAATGAAGCGGGCAGGTCTTGCGAGGTTAATCATCCGGGTTCTCCCTCTTTTTTTTTTTTTCAGACTCTCCGGCAGCTGGGAGTTAATTAGAGCTTAGAAATTTTGTGCTGAAGTCATAAGGTCTTTGAAAACCCACCACCACCCCCAGTATGTGTACCGTGACCGCCATCTTGCGTGTGGGAGAAGGGACGTTTTGATATCTGAATAGTAGACGACGGCCTTTCTAACTGCGCTCAGTTTAGGTGAACAGAGCATAGGCGTTAAATTGCCGTCTCTCTCTCTCTGTCTAACTTTCCGTCTTATACGTAACCCTTTAACCCGAGGACTTATTGTGTCTTCTATCCTGACTATACTTCGACTATAATATTCGCCTCAGGATATTTTTTTTTTAAATTGGAGGGCTGATATAGGTTTCATTAAATTTTCTCTACTAGGGGATTCTAAGATTTTACAAAAAGCATCGTCTAGAAATACAGTCTAATATAAAATAAGTAAGTGGATTGAAGTGGTCAAAGAAAGGTGTAGTAGTAATTGCAACTCCATGCTCATATGGACCTGAACCCAGTGGACTGCAGGCTGAAGGTGCCCTCCTCCTGCAACTCACCATCCTCTTTCAGTGGGATAGGGAAGGGGTCTATGAGACATTCGTATAACAAGGCAGTGGATCCGCACGGTGATAGTGATACCACAACACTAAGGCGTCTCTCTCCAGCCCCTCAAATAATATAAGAAAATATAAGTATTAAGAGTACCGATTCATAAGCCCATTAAGAGGCCCCCTTGAACCTTGACTTTGATCTTGTGAGCTGCCGGGATGGAGTGGGCGGGACTCTCGTTATGGTGGATTAACTCTCGCAGACTCCTGTGATTAACCTTCAGATTAGTGGAGTCGTCTGGCTTTAGCTGGAATAGAATACTAGAGTTATCCTAACGGTTATAGAGGTGAAAAATAGAAAGAAAAATTAACTGGAAGACTTGGCTGGAAGAGTAACATTTTTTCTTCAGGTAAGAGTTAATTTTAAGAGCCTGAGAGTGTTAGTACTGCCCCCATTAACTCTGCCTTGATCAATATAAGACAAGTATTTTATCCTACCTAACTCCATACGATTCTGTTCAGCTGAGAGAGAGAGAGAGAGAGAGAGAGAGAGAGAGAGAGAGAGAGAGAGAGAGAGAAACAAAAATCCCAAGCATCGTAGATTAGACACTCCAGGATCAAAAGGCGTACGAGAGGGCACTTGGTCATGATCCTGGGTGTGTGTGTGTGTGTGTGTGTGTGTGTGTGTGTGTGTGTGTGTGTGTGTGTGTGTGTGTGTGTGTGTGTGTGTGTGTGTGTGTGTGTGTGTGTGTAAAGGTTAAGTAATACGAAGGCGAATTAAGTGGTTCATGAGCAGGACAACTCACGCAATTTATTCCAGCTAACACCAGATCTCTTTAATCGCCAGAAAGTGAGTCATAATAACTTGGGAGAGATGGAGAGAGAGAGAGAGAGAGAGAGAGAGAGAGAGAGACTGAGAGAGAGAGGGGAGAGGATGAGAGAGATTTCCTTACCATTATTGGTGAAATTCTCCTGGATATGCATGGCCTTAATTCTGTGTGTGAGAGAGGGAACGTTTCTGATGATAGATTGGTACTGAACGGCTGCTCATTATCCAAGCACAGCAAGCCTTTGAACGGTCACGACATTTTATCTCTTATTAGTACGAGACACTCAGACTTGGAGAGACTCTGATCTGGAGGGACTGGAAGAAACAATCATTAACCCATTTATTCCCTCCGACAACGAGAATATGTTTTCACCCCTGTTTGTTTGTTTGTTTGTTTGTTGGCAGGATTACTCAAAAACTTAGAGAGGAATTTGGACCAAGAATGGTGGGTAGATAGCCCATGTCCCAGGGAACAATCACTTAACTTTTGGGACCGATTCGGATCGTATTACAGATCCTGGATCCGGAATACACTTTCTGCGAAATGCTAATCAATGATAAGAAACCCTAACCCATTATGAAGAGTGGTTTGGAAATTACATTGCCCTTGTCGGAGGGATACGCTCCATTGAGTGCTCCTCTAGTTTTTACGGGACCTTGGGTAACTGACTGTCTAATCAATGCCCAGAAACGAACGGAAAAGAAGTTCGTCGTTCCTGTGGCCTCAGACTTTTATGAACGTGAACCCGGTGAACTGCACGCTGGAGCTTTCCCTCTCCACCAGTCTACTATACCCACATGGAGAGATGGAAGAAGCTGAGGAGTGTTTGTACAGCCAGGCAGCTGAACCCCCATTAAAGCGTCTCTCCAGCACCAGAGAATCAAGTTGAGTGACGTATATGAATTCTAAATATATTCCTAGGTGCTGGAAAGGGTGCCTTCGCGCGATGACATTGACATAGCTGGGCGACTCCGCTGCATCGTTATGCAAACATCCTCCACCTTCGTCCCTATCCCCAGAAAGGAGGATGGTGGACTGTATGAGAGGGGCAACTTGAGCCTGTAGTCCACCAGGTTCTAGTTTCAGATGAACCTGGGGCTACCACCACCACCACCACCACCACCACTACTACTACTACTACTACTACTACAACTACTATTACTACTGCTACATATACTCCGATGCTGTCAAAGAATGGTTCAATTAAACATGTGTGCAAAACCCTGTGTCAAATAACGCGAATGATCCTAAAAATCATAGAATAGAAACTGCCATGTTATCTTCAGTCTTTTTTACAGTAAATGAAAATAGAGAGTTTTATCGTGCCTTATTTTATATTCTTTATCTCGTTAACTTGTCACGAAAAAATATAAAGGAAACAGAATTTAAAAGTGTATGCCGTGGAACAGAAAAAAAAAATATGATCTCCACTGAAAGATTTGGAATTAATGGAAAAATGCTTGATTGAAATATTTGCAGTTTTTCTTTCGAAGTGAGTGAAATTTTACAGACATTGATTTTTAGGTCCAAATACTAACCCTTTTACAATGGTGATTCTCTCTCTCTCTCTCTCTCTCTCTCTCTCTCTCTCTCTCTCTCTCTCTCTCTCTCTCTCTCTCTCTCTCTCTCTCTCTCTCAGGAAATACGTCATCGAAGTGAAGAGGTTAATGAAAACATCTCCTGGTGACAAGAAATGGAAATGAAAAAACAGCATCGATAATCCGGAGAGGAAAGAAAAAGATGGTATGCGTCAGGATGATAAAAAGAAAAAATATATATATATATAAAAAAAAATGAAGATCCTCCACACATGTAGTCTTAATATTTTCCTTTGTTGTACATTAACCCCTAGAAACCAGTGACGTCATTTCCGTTTTCTTCTGATACCCCCGGACTATATTATTCCCCTCGGAGAGACTTAGAAATGAAAGGGTTGGATATAGCGTGAATAAACCCCTTCGCTCCAGAGGTCTCCATTCAACTGTCGTATATAGCATCAAAAATCGCTTGTCTATATTCATTATGTTGGCACTGTAGATGGGACTCATGTGTAAAATAGACAGATAGATAGACAGATAGGCAGATTGATAGAGTGAGTATTATTTATTTAAGCAAGGAAAAAAGTATGATCCAAAGAATAAGGTTAGTAGTACCATCGCCAGAATCGTAAGAACCTTGCCATAAAGAAAGCAACAAGGCAAAAAAGAAACTTGACACCCACTTGAAAAGATAAAGAGCACCATCACCACTACAGCTGGTACCTAGATGTAAAGAAACTACACGAGAAAGATGACAGAAAAACACACAGGAAAAGCGTAGTATCCCCACTTCAGTTTTTTTGTTATTAAAAGACAACCCAGGGAAAAAGACTGGGAACGAAAGTACGATCATACATTCTCAGTTATAAATTAAAGAACCAGCCTCAGTTACAAAGGAGAGACGCCAAGGAAAAGAATAAGAGTATCATCAACACTCCACTCTTATTTATGTGGGTAATAAGAGTATGGGGTGTGGTCTCGAGGTGCGTGAGATGTACTGTGTAATACTGGAGGACGTCCGCCGGGGAGACGGGTGGTGTAACTCAGTGGTAATGATGTGGGTGGGGGAGCCTCAAGGGAGCACACCTCATACGTGCTTGGCGATACTGAACTGGCCACCTGTGAGTGTTGGTGCCGGATATGGTGCTACTGGTGGTATGCCGATGCCTGGGGGTTCAGGGAGTGACTGTGTTAGGTGATGGTGTTGTGGTATGTAGATTTGAGGTGACAGGTACGTGTGTGAGAGGTGCAGAGTGCATTTGCGTAAGGTTTGCTAATGATTTCAGCCTTTGTATTTACTTATTTTTCATTTTTTTAACTATGATATTTGATCTAATTCAACTGTGAAGTTTTTAATAAATATATGAACGAAGAGAGGCGTACATACAAACAATCCTATGTGCAACTTAAATTTAGGAAAGTTTGTACAGCTCTTGGTGGAGACGAGCTGAGCTTGTCGTCTAAAAGGAGGCTGGAGTAAACGTCTATCTTCATGTATGGTAGGCATTTGAGGATAGGAGGGGAGAGAAAACATTTACCATACTGTACCGAACGTATTTTGGGAAAGGGGGAGGGAAGAAACGTTTGGGAAAGGAGAAGAGAGCGAATGTTTATCATGTTGTCCCACAGGTATTTGAGGGAATGAAATTTAAGAAAACATTAATCGTATTGTATGCATTCTAAGTATTCTGGAGCACAGGTATCATTTCCCCAAACTATCCATATCATTAACCCGGTGTATTTTACCCAACAAAGTCATTAAACACGGCAGTAGCAAATGTCCTTTATTAAGCACACTGGTTAATGAGAGATAAATATTTACTCCCATTATTGAATGTGCATGGGGTGGGGGCTGACGGAAAAAAAATATATATACGTGTGCTTTATTTTATGTAATTTTGTGGAATTCCTGGTAACGCTTTGGATTCACGCTGCCATGAGTGAGTTAGTTAGGATGTGGCCATTATATTGATGCTAATTGTCAGAAATCATTTGTGTGTGCAGATGCCGCCGCTTTGTGTGTGTGTGTGTGTGTGTGTGTGTGTGTGTGTGTGTGTGTGTGTGTGTACTTTTCTTTGTTCGTATTTGAATTTTTTGTGTGTTTATGTGTGTGTGTGTGTGTGTGTGTGTGTGTGTGTGTGTGTGTGTGTGTGTGTGTGTGTGTGTGTGTGTGTGTGTGTGTGTGTATTTTTCTTTGTTCGTATTTGAATTTTGTGTGTGTTTATGTGTGTGTGTGTGTGTGTGTGTGTGTGTGTGTGTGTGTGTGTGTGTGTGTGTGTGTGTGTGTGTGTGTGTGTGTGTGTGTGTGTGTGTGTGTGTGTTTTCCTTTTTTTTTATATGTGGGTGTGTTTCCCTCTCTCTCTCTCTCTCTCTCTCTCTCTCTCTCTCTGTATGTGTGTGTGTGTGTGTGTGTGTGTGTGTGTGTGTGTGTGTGTGTGTGTGTGTCACCTTACACGTGTGTGTCACAACAAAAACTGAGTCAGGACAAAAACCAACATCCGTGAAATCTGACCCAGACTCGGGAAGAAGTGGAAAATATTAACAGCATTCATGGATCTGATAAAGGCATTGAAGAGACTGAATAGGGAGGGGGATTTTAACGTGTCAGACCTCTATGCTGTGGAAGATAAAGTGCCAAATGCTCTAAGCAATACTTGTGATGGCAGGGAAGCAAGTGTATAAGTAGATGGACGTTTGAGAGTGTGATTCAGCGTTAGTATTGGTGTGAGAGACTAGTGTGTGATGAGTGTGTGATGTTACTACAATTTTTCACCACGTATATGTAGACAGAATTATAATAGAGGTTAGAAAAATCCGGGGACGTGAGAGAAAAAGTTACGAATGGTGGAAGTCAAAAATCCGAAAACCGAAATCTGATAAAAGAAAAAGTGGATTGATATTGTAAATGAATGTGTAAATAAGGGATGAAAGAATGCTGAGGGAGAAAGAGACCTGATGATGATGATGATTGTAGTGTTCTTGTGCACGAATCAGATGTAAGTAGTGCTCATTGTTACACACACACACACACACACACGCAAAATGTGGGATATGTGACTGGACTCGGTTTCGCCGTTTAAAAAGAGTAGTATTGGCCTTGTCTCTTTAAATGAACCTCGTTATTACCACAAAACAGACCTTGTTCCTCTCTCTCTCTCTCTCTCTCTCTCTCTCTCTCTCTCTCTCTCTCTCTCTCTCTCTCTCTCTCTCTCTCTCTCTCATCCACCACCACCACTATAACACCCTTTTTACATTTCTATTGCTTCCCTTCATCTTCCCACCTCCTTCAAGACGCCTCCGACCCTGAAACGGCATGCAAATTTGGGCCTCGGAGATATAACGCAAGGGCATGATTCTCCCGCGGGAAATCTTGAGTCTTTGGTGTGACTAGCGGTGTTGGCTGTTGATTTTGCCTTAGTCTCTCCACACACAGGCTTCTCCCAGGTGCCCTTCAGATGCTGCGGTTTTCATCTCCTTGTATATTCCCTACACGCTCTTCTCTGTCTTTTCTTTTACTGCCAGTTATCCTTTATTGTTCTCCTGTTGTTCTTCCCTGTTCTTCTACGGTGTTCTCTTAGGTGCTCTTGGGATGCTGCGGTTCTCATCTCCTTGCATTTTCCTGCACTCTTTTTCTCTGTCCTTTCTTGCACTGACACATATGCTTTTTTGTTCTCTTGTTCTTTTTCTGCATTTAGCCTTTCTCTTCTTCTGTTGTCCTTCCTTCATTGCCATTTATCATGTATTGTTCTATTGTTCTTTCACTGACTTTTATGTTCTTTTATCTTTAACTGCCACATATCCTTTTCGTTGTTTTTTTTTAATTATTATTATACAGCGTTCTCTTTGGAACTCAAAGGATCGTGCGAGTATCATCTCTTGAATTCCCAAAAACTTTCTCTCATTTTACCACCACTTGTTCATTTCTGTTCTTCTGGCGTTCTTCTTTTGTTGTAATATGTCGTTTTCTTTTCTCATGGGATGCTCTAACTTTCATATCGTCCGTTGCGATTTATTATGTTCATCTCTTATCCTTTTTCTTTTCTTCTCTTGCTGCTGGAGAAGGACGCCTACAAGTGGTGGCACAGATATGGATGCGTGGTGCAGTTGCCTGGGTATACAAATATCCCTCAACTCCCTCCTTGTCCTTCTGGTTAGAGGATGTTTGGCTGCCTGAGAGCGGCAACTCAACCTGCAGTCCATTGGGTTCACATTCAAATGAACCTAGAGGCACGACTACTACTACTACTACAACTACTACTACTACTACTACTACTACTACTACTACTACTACTACTACCACCACTACTACTACTACCACCGTTCTTCTATTCTTCTATAGTCTTCTCTTAGGAGCCCTGAGTCTCCTGCAGCTTTTTTTTTTTTTTTGTACCCATTTCTCATCCTTTTGTTTACATCAGTTCCTTTCCTTTTATCCGAGAGTCTTTAATGTGAGAAGTGGAGTTATGTGTTGTGTTTTACCCTCTCTCATCAACCACCCTCCTCTCAGGCCCTTTTAGTTTTTATCTCTTCTATTTCTTATCCCTCTGTCTAATTTTAGTGGCACATCATTTTCTTTGCTGTTATAGTTTTTGGTGCATGCTTAGCACCTTCTCATCTCAAACTTTTTTTCTTAGGGATCACTAAGGATGTTGCACCTTTCATCTCATCAGTGTTCACCTTTCTTCCTTCTTTTACTGTCATTTACCCTTTTCCTATTTTTTCTTTTTGTTCTGCACTCTTTCGTCTGCTTTGAGTTCTCCCTTCTTATTATGCTCAGGATGCTCCAGCTTTCATCTCTTGAGTGTCTTACCCTCTCTTCTGTTATCTCCACTTGCATTGTCTTTTTCTGTTGTATTTTCTAATCGTTTTTCCCCGCTTCTTTTTTATTATGTTTTCTTTTACGCTGCTGCATCGATCACAAATTGTCTGTTTTCAGAGATTTTGCGTCTGTTTTCTCACACTTGTTTGCATCTCTTTGCTTTTCATTCTGTTCAGTATATTGCAGCAGTTTCCTCTTCGAATTACACGTTAAATTTCCATCCCTGAGATCATTCCTGCATCTTCCTCGCCCATTCTTATTTTTCCACTCGTTGCCGTTCTGGTTTCTCCGCTCGACACTTTCACTTTCTTCATAGTCTTGTTTCATGTAATTCCGTTTTTTTTTTTTTTTTTTTTTAAATGCTGGGAGATCTCTAGAACCTTTCATGTCTGTTTGGCCTTCACTAATGATTTTCGGTAAGAGGTTGTCCTACTCCCAGTAGAATCTTGTGATTTTAGTGAAGGTAGACCACACAACAACATACCACCCTTTCGCACACCACAAAAAATCGCCATCATATACCACAGCAAACACACCACATCACACCAAGGGCATTAACCGAGGGGCTCTGTTCCTCCCTCATGTAGTAAGTAATGGTCGTCTTCTTTTCTCTTCCATTTATTTACTTCGTCTACAATCTCCTTCCTTCCTTTCATTCCCTGCGTTTGCTGTTCCGTATCCCTTCTTCCCCATTAATTGCTCCTTTTCCCTTACGTCTGCTACAGTTCTCTCTTCCGTTTTCCAAGCCTACCACACACACACACACACACACACACACACACACACACACACACACACACACACACACACACACACACACACACACACACACACACACACACACACACACACACACACGCACGCACGCACGCACGCACGCACGCACACACACACACACACACACACACACACACACACACACACACACACACACACGCACGCACGCACACGCACGCACGCACGCACGCACGCAGGCACGCACGCACGCACGCACACACACACACACACACACACACACACACACACACACACACACACACACACACACACACACACACACACACACACACACACACACACACACACACACACACACCTCACTCTCCCGTTGCATAGAGGCTCCATTCTGACCAGGCTTCGTCTTGATTGTGTGAAGGACTTGGCCGACGAGACGAATGCTAATCACACACGGCGAGAGAGGGAGGGTTACGTCACAGTTGGAAGGAGATGGGTAGGCTAAACAGAGATTCTTGTGTGTGTGTGTGTGTGTGTGTGTGTGTGTGTGTGTGTGTGTGTGTGTGTGTGTGTGTGTGTTAATGCAGGCCATATTGCTGCGCGAGTACGGATGAGAGATAAAAATGTAGATGCTAAGACAGTTATAGCTAGAGATATAGACTTGCAGACAGGCAGACAGACAGACAAAGACAGACATAAACATACGGACAGACAGACAGAAAGACAGACACAAAGACAGACAGACAAAGAAAAACAAACTGACAGACAAAGACAGACAGACAAACAGTACAGACGCAGAAACACTAAAAACCGAGACAGACAGGTGAACAAATTTTTTTTTTTTTATGCGAGGAAGAAGGAACCAAAGGCCATGAGCCCGCAGTAACAGTTCCCTCAAAGAGAAAAACAAAATACAATAGAGAGCCAAATTCAAGATCCGATCATTTTGAGATGCCTGGACACACTGCGTTTGAAAGACTGGAGATCATAGGCAGCAGGAAATACAGACAGAGGGAGACAGTTCCAGAACTGACCTGTTGCATAAATGAAAGACTGGGAGTAACGGTTAGCTCTTGCATTAGAGAGTTGGACAGAAAAGGGATGAGAGTTTGCTGCCAGACGGGTGCTACGCGCCCGTCTTAGAGGTGGAGGAATGCAAGCAGACAGTTCAGAGGAGCAGTGACCATTAAAGTAGCGATAGAAAAGAGATAAAGATGCAACAGTGCGGCGAAGAGACAGAGGTTGAAGGGAGTCAGTAAGAGGAGGAGAGTTAATGAGACGAAAAGCCTTTGACTCCACCCTATTGAGAAGGGCTGTATGTGGGGAGCCTCCCCACACATGAGAGTTGTACTCCACACAGGGGCGGATAAAACCCCTGTATAGAGTCAACAATTGTGCAGGGGTAAAGAAAGAGCGGAGTCGGCTTAGCACACCCAATCTCTTGGAAGCAGATTTTACAAGAGATGTAATATGATCTTTCCAAGATAAGTCCCGAGTAAATGAAACCCCAAGCATGTTCAAGGATGATGCAGGATTAAGCTGGATATTATTAAACATTAATGGGTATACCTGTGGAAGATTTTGTCGGGTTGATAGGTGTAAGAACTGAGTCTTAGATGCATTAAAAACAACCATATTATTTTTACCCGAATCAGAGATACGAGCCAAGTCAGACAGTAGGTGTGCCATAGCCTCATCCCTTGTTTGTTGATGCAACTGTTGAGATGGGCGTTGCGGGAACCGAATAGAAAGGTGAAGAGTGGAGTCATCAGCGTATGAGTGGATAGGGTTAGATGTACAGCTTAGAAGATCATTGATGAATAAAAGGAAGAGAGCTGGTGATAGGACAGAGCCCTGAGGAACACCACTGTTGATAGATCTAGGAGAAGAACGATGGCCGTCTACAACAGCGGCTATAGAACGACCAGAAAGGAAGCTAGCGATGAAGGCACAGATAGAAGGATAGAAACCATAGGAGGGCAGTTTGGAAATTAAAGATTTATGCCAGACTCGATCGAAAGCCTTTGAGATGTCAAGTGCAATGGCAAAGCTTTCGCCAAAGTCCCGAAAGGACAGAGACAGAGACAGAGACGCAAGTGAGAAACAGAGACAGTCACCTTGCTCCCTCTCTCTCTGACACACTCTCTGACACTGTGATGCCTCCTTTAACACCGGACACCTCGACTGACGCCTGGACTGCTTAAATGGGTCTCAACGAGGAGGTCTCTTTAGAGTCCTGGGTGCTCTCTGTGTGTGTCCTGCGTTTCTGTGCGTGCCCTACGTTTCTGTGTGCTTCTGTGGGATGTTTTCTGTGACTGTTCTGTGCTTTTGGATAGTTCCGGTGTTTTGCGTGCTTTTGTTGTTGTGCTTTTTGTGTGGTGTGTGTTTCTGTGGGATGTTTTTTGTGTGTTCTGTGTTTTGCTGTAGTGTCTGTGTGTTGGGCTTATTTTGTGAGATGCTCCAGGTGGGTCCTTTATCATTAATTTCTAATTCTACAACAGAAAACAACTATAACTCCTTTCTTTCCACTTTGCAGTAGCAGGATAACAAGAGAAATATTACAGAAGACGTCCAGCAAAAGGGATTAAAAGATAATATAAAAAATATTGTGGTTGAATATCCCTTTGGAAATTTCACCATGAAGGATTAGACTTACTGTAGGCTTCGAACTCCCCTGTTTTAATTTTCCTTTTTTTTTTTTTTTCTTTTTAAAGCGAGATTTAGAGATCGCTTGATAATGATGATGATGACAAAGATGAAGGCTTTGATTGCAGAGTGATCATTGTTCTGCTACCAGTGTGTGTGTGTGTGTGTGTGTGTGTGTGTGTGTGTGTGTGTGTGTGTGTGTGTGTGTGTGTGTGTGTGAGAGAGAGAGAGAGACAGACAGACAGACAGACAGACAGACAGACAGACAGACAGACAGAGACAGAGACAGAGAGACAGAGAGAGAAGGGGGGGGAGAGAAGGAGATTTGTTTTCACAGTTAGATTTGTTCAGCTGGCGAGATGCAATGTTTGGTGTTATAGTTTTTCAGTATGAATTTTTGTGCATATTGTTTTGTGTGTGTGTGTTCATATGTGTGTGATGCTGTGAAAGCCTGTGTGTGTGTTTGTACGTGTGTGTGTGTGTGTGTGTGTGTGTGTGTGTGTGTATGTGTGTGTGTGTGTGTGTGTGTGTGTGTGTGTGTGTGTGTGTGTGTGTGTGTGCGAGACACTCTGACAGACAGAGAAATTTTGTGTATGCATCCGAAAGAGAAAATTGCTTTGCATGGATACGTGCACATATATCTGCATATTGATAGATAGATAGATAGATATATGAGTGTGTGTGTGTGTGTGTGTGTGTGTGTGTGTGTGTGTGTGTGTGTGTGTGTGTGTGTGTGTGTGTGTGTGTGTGTGTGTGTGTGTTTCCGTCTCTCAGTCCGCTACACATGAATGGTTTATCCCTCGAGGATTGCAAGTAATATTAGTATCTATTGTGAGACGACAATGTCCCTTTGTTTACCTAGACGACGCTTTCTAGGTCTGCCTGTGTCGTGTGTTTATTCGGCATCTCAGGGGTTTTGGTCTCTTCCTTGCTGTCTTTCTGTCTGAGTCTGTCTGTCTCTCTGTTTCTGTCTTTTTATGCCTGTTTCTGTCTTTCTGTCAGCTTCTGTCTGTCTTTCTGTCTCTCTCAGTCTTGTATCTGTCACATCTGCTTGCTTTCTCTCCATTTTTTTTTTCTCTTGCTGCTTTCATCTTGTGTCCGTCTATCTACGCCTTTTTGTGTTTCTGCATATTTCATTGCGCTGTTTTCCCCCCGTTTTCTTTCCACCTTCCTGTCGGTTGGTGCTTCGCGAGTCTCCTTCATGTTTTTCACCTCGAGTGGTTTTCTTTTCATTTCTCTTCCGCTCCTCGTTTTTTATTGTAATTTTTTTTTTGTCTTTTCGTCTTGTGTTCGTTTTTATGTTATCTCGTGTAGTTTTTTGCTCTTTTGTTCAGGTCTTTTTTTTCTCTATTTTTATATTAGATCTTTGTTTTCTGCATTCTGTTAACTGTACTGTATATATACTTTTTTGTCCTTCCTATCTTCCTCTTTTATACCAACTATTTTTCTGTGACCTTTTTTTTTTCTTACATATCCTCTATTTGTTTCCAGTCTGTTTGTCATTTTGTATTTCAGGTGTGTAGTTCTTTTATGCAGATCTGTCTTTTGTGTGTAAACTGCCTGTCTTCCATTTTATTTCATAAAAACATTTGTATTTTCTCTATTCTGTTTTTCGTGTATTAGCTCATAATTTTCTGTTTGTCTTTTATATATCAGTGATTTGCTTTCCATCAGTCTGTCTTTTCTATGTTAGCTCTGTGTTTGCTGTCCATCCGTCTTCAGATATGCTACCCCGCTGTGTCAGTCTATAGATCTTTCTGTATACCACCTCTGTGTTTCATGTGTATCTATTGTCCTTCACTACAGCAGCTAGTAAAGACAGACGGAAGTTGCAATATGTTTTTACCCCTCTCCCATTTGTACTACGGTTTACAAATGCCTCAGGGGGAGTGGTATGAAAAACCTGGAGAACGTTCTAGTTTTGCCAAAGATGGAAGTGTTTAAAGTCTGGAGGAGCTGAGCAAAGGAAGGGGAGAAAGTGGCATCTTAATTAAATACCAGCTGAGTGTGGCGTGGTCGACTTTCTGTTTATGGTACATTCTAGTGAGTGCTTCTTTGGTTCCGACCTGTGTGTGTGTGTGTGTGTGTGTGTGTGTGTGTGTGTGTGTGTGTGTGTGTGTCGCTTTATTTCAATAGAATGTAACTCTTAGCGAGACTTTTTAACATTGCTTCCTTATTGGGCAGGAGAGTAATATTCATGAAACATTATCTTGATTGCTTCTATATTTGAACAGTGGTATATTTGGGATCAAAAAATAATCTCGCTAATGCAATTTTAATCTGACAGATCTCCTCAAAGTTTTTTTTTTTAATCCGATGTCTACCCATGCTGAATATTGGATGGTGAATTACACTTGCAAACGTCGATGCGCCAGTGTGGACATATCGCGTTGGACTGGATTGATGGTGGAAATGTGGAAGACTGGGTAAAAAATTATGTGGTTCTCTGTCCATTTGCCTTCTGCTTCTGTTACCTGTTTTTCTCTTTTGTTTGTCTCTTTGTCTTGTATTCGGTGTACTATAAGGAAAGATGACGCTTAAGAGACTATGCAAAAGAAGGTCGGTAGATGCATGTTACTTTATGAGTGCTTTTGGAGTTAATGAAATAGAGAACAGATAAAGAAATGATTCCTTCCGAGGTGAATACGGAGTAAAGATTCATGTGATTCAGTACCACCAAGTAGTTTAATCTTATGGAGGGAAGAGAGAACAAAATATTGATACGAAAGGAGCATTATACAGAGGCGTAACACATCCATTGAGGCAGGAACCATTAAGCGTGCCATGTAAAATACCAAATGTTTCATCCACATATACATAAGTACTCCTATGTTGACTCTGTAGTTAAATGGTCACACAACGAGTACATTTTTCCACCATCCAGCATCATTATGGCTTCAAACCTTAGAGTGCTGCATAGTGCGTGACATGTACACAATATAGTAAGGGCAAAAATTATGGCTAAAAAAACAACAGTGCCTTAGAGAACAAATCACTAACTCTTTTTTGGTGACTCTGATGCTAACGACTTACAGGATATGTCAAAGATCGTATAATCAGAAGCAAAAGGTTGCCTAATATTCTACCTCCTCTGCCTCTGACTTTCACATCTGGTTAATATTATGAAACTATGAAGGGCTTAGTAGGCTTCTTTTGACACGCCATTAAGTAAAGTGATGGAGGAAAGCGAGAGAAAGCGAATTACATATAGACACAGTGGAAGTAAGCAAGTTATTTCCCTGACTCTCCTCGCCGTAAATAGTTCTGTAAAAATGTGGACAAAAACAAAAGGAACAACAGCTCTCCAGGTTCATCACAGAACTGAAAAAAGTCTGCTCCTCCAGGGATGAGAGATTTAGTGACACAAACATGGTTGTGTGTGTGTGTGCAAAAAATAATCAGGGGCAGGAAGGGACGGAGAGAGGGAGTGGACACAGAGACGCACTGACATCTCTCTCTCTCTCTCTCTCTCTCTCTCTCTCTCTCTCTCTCACACACACACACACACACACACACACACACACACACACACACACACACACACACACACACACACACACACACACACACACATATATATATATATATATATAATCCATCGAAACACAACGCTCTAGTATAACACCGAGAGCTTCAGTTGTACGGGGAAGAGAGAGAATTTCCTTGAATTATAGTTAGACTGGCATTGTCTTACCGGGAAACAGCGGGTGTGGGAGTGTGTGAATTGTGTGTGTGTGGACACACACACACACACACACACACACACACACACACACACGAAGTAGAGTTTGTTTAAGAGTGTGTGTGTGTGTGTGTGTGTGTGTGTGTGTGTGTGTGTGTGTGTGTGTGTTGACTTGGATGTCAAGAGAATGTGGACGTGTGCATGAGCTACTGCTGAGCAAGAGCACGGTATTTACCCATGCGTATGTGTGTGTATTTGTGTGAGAGAGAGAGAGAGAGAGAGAGAGAGAGAGAGGGAGGGAGGGAGAGGGAGAGAGAGAGAGAGAGAGGATATGCTTGTGTGGAGGAAATTGTGTGACAGAGAGAATACGATGCAAATAAGTTAATGTACGATTACACCTCCTGTTTGTTACTAAAGGTCAGATATCCTGTTTGGCCACGACACTTCTGAAATAAGGCAAAGGGACAACTGCTTCACAAAACTGGACTCACTGGATAATTATTTTTGTGTAACCAGAATCCCAGTCTATCCTCGGCTCAACTTGTTTACTTGTGGCTGGGTGGTCCTTCCTTCAACCCACAGCAGTTCAGGCCCAACTTTTGCAGACTTTTTTTTTTTTTTTTGGTGAATAGGGGACACCTGTAGTTTGGTGTATGGTCAAGGCCACGGTGTAGGTTCAAGGAGTAATTGGTGTGTGTGTATGTGTGTGTGTGTTTGTGTGTGTGTGTGTGTGTGTGTGTGTGTGTGTGTGTCTGTCTGTCTGTCTGTCTGTCTGTCTGTCTGTCTGTGCGTGCGTGCGTGTGTGTGTGTGTGTGTGTGTGTGTGTGTGTGTGTGTGTGTGTGTGTGTGTGTGTGTGTGTGTGTGTGTGTCTGTCTGTCTGTCTGTCTGTCTGTCTGTCTGTCTGTCTGTCTGTGTGTGTGTGTGTGTGTGTGTGTGTGTGTGTGTGTGTGTGTGTGTGTGTGTGTGAAGTAAGTCATTGAAACAGTTTTGATTTGATTTGGACCAAATTTGATGGAAATGTTGAGGGTCAGCCAAGGGGTTTGCTTATTTTTCTAGAACAATGGATCAAAGGTGAAAGGTCACAGGGCAAGGGCAAGTTAAGCAGTTTTACCTGATAAACGTTAAATTTTGTGAAGTGTTGAAGTTAAATAAAAGACTAAGAGATTTGATTTTGACAGCCATCAGATAAAGGTCAAGGTTACAGGAAAAGGTCAGAGGAACGCAATGAAGCCAGGGTCAGGTGGGAAGGAGGGTCATGTGGGAGGGAAAGACGCTTCGTGCCGGGGTGTGTCTGGGTAACTGCGGCCGTGTTGAGCGTGATATGAAGCCCCGTTGGAGTGATGGCAGAGGCTGAGTCAATATGGGGACGTGACCGCTGCCTTATTAATGTGTTTATTGCTGGGGTAGAGCACTGGGGCCCTCCTCCTCCAACGTCATCCTTCCTTCACTGGCTCTTACCTGTTCCTTCATCCCTCCTTCATTGGCCCTTACTTCCTCCTTTACTTCCCATCCATAGCCCCTTATCCTACGATCATTCATCTTGCCATCTACTCGTCTTCTCTCCACCTGCCTTCTGCTCTGCTCTGTCATCTTAAGTTTCTATCGTCTTGCCTCCTCCTCCTCTTCCGTCTTACCTTCTGCTCCATCGTCTTCCTCCTCTTCCTCGTTCTTCTTTCTGTACCATCTTCTCTAAAGCTCTGTCATTTTGTCTCCTCAGTTATCTTCATTCATCCTACTCTGGTTTCTTTCCTTTCCGCTCAGTCTTTGTCCCTTCTTACCCTTTCTTCCTTCTCTCCAACGCTATCTTCCTTCACTTCTCTTCCTTCTCTCTCCCTCCTACTCTGCTTTCCTGCCCTCATACTCCTTCCCCTTCTCTCCTACTCTGTCATCCTTGTCTCATAATTCTTTTCCCTTCTCATTCCTTCGCATTCAATCTCCTTTCCATCCTACTCTGTTGTGTTTCCTCCTCTGTCATTATTTTCCTTTTTTTTCCTCCTCATCCTCATCCTCATCCAATTTTTTTTTCACTCTTCTTATCTCCTTCCACATCATTTATCCTCCCCTCACTTTTTTTCCCCCTTGTATCTTTCCTCCATTCTTTTTCCGCGTATTATTTTATAGGTGCCCCTTTCCTGGTTTTTCTGCTCCCTCTCTCCTTTCTTTTTATCTCTCCTCCTCCTCCTCCTCCTCCTCCTCCTTCTCTATCTTTCTCTTATTTCTTCCTTCCCTGTTAGAACCTCCTCATTTCAATTTTCCTATGTTTATGTCCATTTTTATTACACTTTCTTTCTTTTCCATATTTGTATGTATTTTACACCCCTTCTCGTACTCAGAAAATCCAGACATATGTACAGTGTTGCCCTTCACACTTCAGCACACACACACACACACACACACTCTCTCTCTCTCTCTCTCTCTCTCTCTCTCTCTCTCTCTCTCTCTCTCTCTTTTCCCACTTCTGATACCTCCTACTCATCTCCTTTCACCTCCTTCACTCTTCCCCTACCTCCTTCACTCCTACACAGCACACCCTACCTGCTACACACCTGTCCTCTCCTTACACATCTCCATCACCTATCCCTCTTTTTACACTTCCTTTTATCCCCTCACCTCGAACTCCTCTGCCTCACCTACCCCTAATTCCAATATATTCCCCTATATCCTCATACCTCTTGCACATATTCTTCTACCTCATCCTCACACCCTACCTCTTTTGCACCTTCCCTCACCTTCCACAAATTTCACTTTACCTCCTAATTTTTTCCAGGCTTTTGGTCCCTTCACTTTACCTACTATAAACCCCCCACTTCCTACCCCACTAATCTTCCTCATACTCACCTATCACATACCACTCAGCCTCCTCCTTTCACCTACTGCCTCCTCCCCCTCCTCCTACCCACCTCCACCTAACACTTGGCTCCCTCCCCTCACCTACTACCCCTCTTTCCCACTTCGTAACCACCTCCATCTACGACTTAACACCCTCCCCTGGACTACTATCCTTCCCCCCCCACCTTCCAGCCCCTTCCCCTCGGCGACGTGTTGGCAGTGCAAACACCGAGGCTCTCCTGAGGTCGTCCCTGTTGATCTATGGGAAGGCTCCAGGCAGGCCAGCATCTAGGGGGAGCATGTGGCTTTATATATGTGCACGTGTGTGGCGAAGGGGGAAGGGTTATGTGTGCCTGTGTGTGCATATGTGTGTGTGTGTGTGTGTGTGTGTGTGTGTGTGTGTGTGTGTGTGTGTGTGTGTGTGTGTGTGTGTGTGTGTGTGTGTGTGTGTGTGTGTCTACGAACTTATGCAATAATTTGTGTGAACAAATATTATGTGTAGGCTTGGCTGTGTACTATATATGTGGGTGTATGTATCAGTGTTTGTTCTTTGGCTTTGTTCTGTACGCGTAAATGTGCATAATGTGCGGGTAGGTGAGTATATGTATGAAATTTTATGAACGTGCATGGATTTGTACTGTATGTATATGAGTTACTGCATGTTTATATGGACGCGTATGAATGTCTGTCATAATCTGGTAAATTACCAATATGCTGGGAATCGAACCAGGGACTCTCAGATGAGAGCCAGGCAGCATACCACTACACCACGACCAGGTAAAAGTTAACTCACGTTGTCACAACGTGAGTTAACTTTTACCTGGTCGTGGTGTAGTGGTATGCTGCCTGGCTCTCATCTGAGAGTCCCTGGTTCGATTCCCAGCATATTGGTAATTTACCAGATGATTTTTCCTGTGTACAGTACAGGTTTCTCCCTTCAGTCTGTCATAATGTTACCCCCTGCGTACAGTTAGGTATGTACTTTGCTTATGCCCTCGTGTGCCTATCTCTCTCTCTCTCTCTCTCTCTCTCTCTCTCTATATATATATATATATATATATATATATATATATATATATATATATATATATGTGTGTGTGTGTGTGTGTGTGTGTGTGTGTGTGTGTGTGTGTATGTGTGTGTGTGTGTGTGTGTGTAACCACGTGTATCGCAGAGAGGGAGGGGGACATACCCTCACAATGAATGGACACGCAACGTTAATTTTCACAAATATTTTATGCTGTCGGTAAATGGGAATGCATAGAACCAAGTGTTTTTGAAAATGTCCCGATGTTTTAATTGCTCAAATAAGTTTTAAAACAAATACATACACACACACACACGAAACAAAATGGCACTAAAACATTCTCCGTGTAATTCCGGACTGTTTCAGGCAGGCCAAATATTCAATGTGTATTTTCAGTGCGGCAGAGTCACCCGTGCCGAGCGGCCATGTCGAATTCTGTTTGCATTGATGAATCAGAAAACCCAATATCAGCGAAGGAACATGAGGACGACATGGTAGGGCTGGCTTGTGCGTTGCCTCCGCTCACCTGAATAGTTCATGTTTGGGAAAGTGAGCGAATAAAATGAGATAGAAAGAGAAGGAATGTAGAATCAAGGTTGGAAAGTTGAAAAATACAGGGGATCATGGAGGATGAGTCAGAACGGGAAAAGAATGGAGAAACAAGGTTAGGAAGTCCAGGGAATTAGGGAAGAGGAGACAGAACGAGAAAGGAATCAAGGTTGGGAGGTGTAGGAGGTTAGAAAAGTAGCCTATTATGTGGAATACGATGGTGGACGGTTCTTATTATTGAGGTTTGACTATGAAGTGTGTGTGTGTGTGTGTGTGTGTGTGTGTGTGTGTGTGTGTGTGTGTGTGTGTGTGTGTGTGTGTGTTAGAATCTGTAGTAACCAGGTGTGTGTAGCAAGGTTAGGTTATATATAAGAGTACAGGCACTAACTTGAGGACCTAGCTGCATGTAAAAAAAGTTGTTAGGCCCACATCTTATATTACGGCATCAGACCCGGGGAAACTTTGTCTTTCTTATGCCTTCTTTAAAGAGAGCAAGTCAAAATAGATATCCTTCTTAATTTGTGTCTTTTCTAGATTATTCCATATATTTCATTTCATATTCGTCGACCATTGTGATAGGTAGGCTAATAATAATGATGAAAGATGTGAAAATTAACGGAGTATTGGATGTAACAACAGTGTGAAATATAGACAATACTACGCTCTTGCATCCCTCCACGTGACCAAGCACATGCCCCCACCTCCCTGCACACCTGACCAAACGTATAACGGCCCTCACTCCCCCCCAGTCTTTTTTTTAAGGTGGGTATAAAGAGAACGCCTTGAGGACATATAACCTGGGCCCTTCAGATTTCTTGCGCATGTCGCATTGAAATCTCAGAACAAATTATTTTTTTCCCTTTTTTCATTATTTTCAAAACAACTACGTAAGACACAGCATTCAACCTATCAAAAGGAACCAGTTCACTATTAGATACATAACTATGTAGAATTTCATGGCTCTATAGTGAATACTTTCTTAGTTCTGTTCCAGGCACGAAATCTCTACACCCGCCCAGCCGCCCGGCCGCCCAACTTTACCGACGGATACCTATTGATCTCAGTGATAACAACACCCTCCTCTGACTTCGTCGGGTGGAAGATAAATAGGCGCTTAGATTTTCACCAATAGTGTTGTGTCTATATGGTTATGCTACGAACGGGAAATCAGATGAACAAAAAATAGCTTATATGTAAGTGAGTGAACTGGGACAAATAAAGTGAACGGGTAACAATAATAATAATAATAATAATAATAATAATAATAAAAATAATAATGCGTAAATACAGTGAACACAACATCTGACAATACCAAAATATAAGGTAAGGGGAAATTAAAGAGAAAACACAAAACCTCCAGCAGACTAAGACTTAAAGAGAAGAGCTCGAACAACCTGACAAGCACAAACATACAGTAGCCAGCGGTAAGAAGTGAGAAAAGTCTAGGGATTCGTTTTGCCATGTTTTATTTACTTTCCTTGCAACACGCGGGCCCTTAGACACTTGCATGCACACATACACAAGTTCTCACACCACACACACACACACACACACACACACACACACACACACACACACACACACACACACACTTTTCTTCATGCAATCTCTTTTCTATTAATTATCTATTACACTTCTGCCAATTACACATTATTTTCTCCATTCATCTTACAAACTACTGCCGAAAAGAATATTTTCCACTCCCTAGCTTCTTGTAAAACTCCAAATACAGTTTTTCTATTCAGCACGGACGTCTTCTCAGTCTTGCCTGTCAGCTGCAGGAGAGAGAGAGAGAGAGAGAGAGGGAGAGAGAGAGAGAGAGAGAGAGAGAGAGAGAGAGATGGGGGTGGTTAATTTCTCCATCAGTTTTTGCATTACATTTTCTTGCCTTTGCTCGCTCTCTTCCCAGATACAAAAATTATCTATGTATTATGATTATTTTTATGCTATTAAGTGTGATGGATCCCCACCAGGAATGCCTCGAATATTACTTTCACATGGATTACTTAGCCTCAGGTGCTTAGTTATATTTAATAGCTGGATAGGCTTACCATCCACTCACACGACGTAGTGCTGTCTTCATGTGACTCTTACCCAAGTGTCAAGGCAAAAGATTTCCTGCATTCCATATTACCATTTGCTGTGTGTAAGGATGGGTGTATGGCATTATTATTATTATTGTTATTATTATTATTATTATTATTATTATTATTATTATTATTATTATTATTATTATTATTATCATTATTATTGTTATCATCATTATTTTTATTACTATTATTGTTAGTCATTACGATCATCCTTATTATCCTGAGAAAAAAAATACGGGTTTTAGACCTATACCTTTAGACGGCATGTTCCCTAACTAATAGTATCAAATTACTTTACGGTATGAGCAGGTAATATAGTCATTATTTTTCAAGGTAACTTTTGAACCTATAACATTTACCATAATCTCACACTTGTTATTAGTATATTTATATTGTACGTAAAAATAAGGAAATTGTAGTCTCTAGATGAAGCCACACAATTTATTATTTCTCTTTTAATTAGGCCAGGTATCCCTCTTCCCTAATTTTAAACCATCATATCTTACCCAGCTTTACCACTGCCCCCATTATTTTCCCGACCAAGATTATTTTTGTTGATTAAAGTTTCCCCCTTGTATTTAAGCTGAATTTCCGTCGCCCCCCAGCCAGCCACCCAACCTCCTCACCTCCAAACCTCCCCACTGCCTCCAAACCTCCCCTCCTCCCCACCTCCCTACCTCCTCACCTCCCAACCTCCCTACCTCCTCACCTCCCAACCTCCTCACCTCCCAACTTCCCCACCTCCCCACCTCCCAGCTAACCAGGTAGTCAACTTAGTTCAGTCAGGTGAACCGGGGTTGTGCAAAAACAAAAACGCCAGCCATGCAACTAACCAGCCAACAAGCCAGTTTACCAGTCAGCGATGTAACCAGCCATTCATCCAGCCAATCAACCAGCCACCCATCCACCTAACCAGATAAGCAAGCAACCAATATTCCAACCAACCAACCAACCATCACACTATTGGCCCTGGTGAATGAATGTGTGTGTGTGTGTGTGTGTGTGTGTGTGTGTGTGTGTGTGTGTGTGTGTGTGTGTGTATGAGGCCGTGAATAACATGGAGGCACATTGCTATTATTATCCGGTTCCAATATTTCGATAGATTTGGCCCGATTTGAAACCAAACTAGCGAGGGTGTTTGGCGACGAGACGGGACTTCACGAGGGGGAGGGAGAGGGGGAGATAGGGAGATGGGGAGAGGGGAAGGGGAGGGGGGAGGGGTGGAGGAGAGAGGGGGGAACGAAGGGAATAACGAAAAAAGAAGATGAGTAGGTGGGAAGGAACAAAAAAGAATGATGATGAGATAAGGAGAATGGAAAGGTTACTGAGGATAGGAACAGAGGAGAAGGGGAACATGAGAGGAGGTTGAGAAACAAGGGGAAGAGAGACGGAGAATGTGGGGGGAAGTTCGGAGGGGGAAGAAGGGGGAGAATGGAGGGCATAAAGACATAAAAGATAGGAGGGAAGTAGGAAGCTGTCGGGAGGGGGAGAAAGACAGAGGGAGAAGAAGGGAGGGGGTAAAAATAAGTGAGAGGAGGATGAAGAGGAAAATGTAGAGGGGAGGTTACTTGCGGTAGGAATAGGGAGAGGAGAAAGGGGGGGGGTGAAAAAGAGTAAAATGGAGGAAGAAAATGGAGTGGAATGTTGTTTGGGGGAAGAGAATAGACGGGAGAAGGAAGGGATGGAAGAAAAGTAAAGGGGAGGTAGAATACTGAAGAGGAAAGAATATGAGAGAGGAAGAGTTGATCGTGGGACTGGGGAGGGATCAGGGATGAGGGAGGATGAGGTTGGCGTGAGAAGGATGAAGGAAGGAAAGAAAGAAGAGGATGGGATAGATGGGACAAAAATGGGTTTGGTGAAGGATCGGAGAGGAGGAATAATGGGACTGAAGCGAAAGGGGAAAGAAAACCTGGGTGTGAGAGAGGGAGGTGGATATTGAGGGTGAGAACAAAAGGGAAAGAAAGTGGTGTGTATGTGTGTGTGTGTGTGTGTGTGTGTGTGTGTGTGTGTGTGTGTGTGTGTGTGTGTGTAATTCACCGGGTCGGTCAGGATCACTTGATGGTCGTGATCGTCAGCTTTTATCCTCCCGGAAGGGAGCTGAGAGCTCATATAGTCTGATCTAAGGGCAAGGCTGTAACCTTCACATATGCACACACCCATCCCCTTGCTCAAGGGGGACAGTAACCACCCACTTCGTCAGTGAAACTTTTCGCAACCTGAGCGAGGCGCGAACTCCCGTCTACCAGATGGCAAGCGAGAACGTTACCACTGTGCCACGTGTGTGTGTGTGTGTGTGTGTGTGTGTGTGTGTGTGTGTGTGTGTGTGTGTGTGTGTGTGAGATAAGGAGAGGAGGTGACGGAAGTGTTCGAAAGCCTGCTAATTCTAAATCTTCAAGAAATCTCCCAAAACGACGTGATTATATTCCCTTCGTCCTAATTTATCCTAAGTATTTATCCTTTTGTAACTAACTCCATGTAGTTCAGTGGCAGAAAAAGGCAATACTACGGCTCTGCAACCTTTCGACAGAACTTCGTGACAAACATCATAATTTAGTGTCAGTCTAGTAATACAGCTCAGCGTTTAAGATGGAAAGGCGACAATTTTAGGCCAAGTATAAGTAAAAATAGTACAGGTGTGATTCTGGATACGATGATGTTTTACGGGGTTTCTGTGTTCTGGGAATGTAGGATGGGTTTTGTGTTCTTGTGGGAAGGTGCAATGATTCTCGTAAGGCAGGTAATGGCATCACTAAAATCGAAGTTGCAAAGTATTCCACTCCAAATTCGTGCCTGATGCGTCTTTCTGCCTTTCGGAAATTAAACTGACGGACATACAACCATTCATATTTGGTGAGAGAGCAGAATGACCTGAATGATTAATGTTTGTGATGTAGTGAGTGGGCGATGTGTGTGTGTGTGTGTGTGTGTGTGTGTGTGTGTGTGTGTGTGTGTGTGTGTGTGTGTGTGTGTGTGTGTGTGTGTGTGTGTGTGTGTGTGTGTGTGTGTGTGTGTATGTGTGTGTGTGTGTGTGTGTGTGAATCTAATTACCTAAACCAAAATAGAGACTTGTGATGTTGAAGACTATAACGGTATGACCATATGGTACTGAAGACTAAAAGACTGATATGGATCGGAGAGCGTGGTGTTGAATATGAGACCTCTTGATATGGAGTGAGGGTGTGGTGCTGTGATGGTACTGGGAGGAAAATTGAGTTGCTGTTGTGGTGTGGCATTTCACTGAGCTAGATTGAAATATAGATGAGCTCCGATAAAATATTTATGGTGGCAGCGGTAGTAGTGGTATTGGTAGTAGTAGCACCGTAGTAGTAGTATTGGAGGCGTGGGTTATCGTGTTGGCTTTATAATGAAGTAAAGCTGTGCATCTGTCCCAGGGTGAAATATTATAGCAGATGTTTGCGTGCTGGTGTTTTGGGGCATCATTTGTCGCAGGGGTTATGTTTCTGAGACATGTAAATTTCATTTGCGTAAAGAAGCCATTGCTGAAGTTTGTACTCTGAAATGAAGTGTTGAATAGCTTTGATGTATATATATATATATATATATATATATATATATATATATATATATATATATATATATATATATATATATATATATATATATATATATAGTACAATCGAACACTTCACTCACTTCGTGGAGTATTTTTTGCTTTT
Source organism: Coenobita brevimanus (assembly GCF_032717465.1). Taxonomy (NCBI): domain Eukaryota; kingdom Metazoa; phylum Arthropoda; class Malacostraca; order Decapoda; family Coenobitidae; genus Coenobita; species Coenobita brevimanus. Next base: position 15,446,909 of record NC_137033.1, read on the forward strand.
GTAACCTGAGAGAAAATGTTTGATTATACTTTGTATTTGTTTCTGTGTAAAATCGTTTATCTCTTATCTCAAATGAAGGAGTATTTTCTACGCTTTGATATGTGCTCGTATGCAGTTCTGTACATTGAAAAAAAATATATATAGGCAAGTAGGTGGGAATTTTTCTGTATAGATACTAAGCCGACGGATGAAATGGTAAATTACTCTACCTCTTCTCATGTATAGAGTTAGTTTTATAAGTAGTAGTTGTTTATGGACGGCCTTGAGCAAAAATTCGCAAACATTTCTCTTATGTCTGACGCAGTGGAAGTTATTACCTGAACTAAGTCTGTGTGACAGCAGTTTTAAGCACACAGCAAAAGAGTACGAGATGGGAAGCTACTCTCTGTCTTTTGGAGAGGAATGAGAAATATAGTAAGCGAGACACAATTCTTTTATAAATGGAAGACACGTGTAATCTGATGTATGTAATTTTTTTTTTTAGCTTTCCCATCTTTTGTTAAAAAAAAAAAAAGGATCATCGGGTCGAGAGGGTAAAAATGCAATAGGTGTTCTCTGTTTCAAGGGGTCAGACTTGATATCGCTCTCCTATCTTCACTCTCAGGATTGATAAAGTGAGGGAAATGTGAGATAAGACCGTGAGACAAGGATGGTTTACACTTCCCCCTGCCAAATCTATCACTGGCCTTGTCTCTCGGCTGGGCTGCTATCATCCCCACGTGGGTAAACAAAGACACTGACCTCCAGCACCACATATTGTTCTCGGTCTCTCTCTCTCTCTCTCTCTCTCTCTCTCTCTCTCTCTCTCTCTCTCTCTCTCTCTCTCTCTCTCTCTCTCTCTCTCTCTCTCTCTCTCTCTCTCTCTCTCTCTCTTTATCCATCTATCTATCTATCCACTTGTCTATATGTATACACATAATACATAAATATTGGTACGGATATAGATAGATAGATAGATAGATAGATGGATAGATAGACAAATACTAATTTAGATAATGTACACAGAATCATCAACAATATATTTCGATGCTTTTCCCTTCATAAAAATCCATCTACAAGACACGAATTCATATGCATCATTTTTCTCTCTTGTTTATTGTTGCATTATAAGTTGCCTTTTCCCTCAGTAAATAAAATCTCTTTGTAAAATCACTTCCTCATGGCCGGATCTATATACATTAATTTCGTTGACCTATGGTGGTGAGAAAGATAATCCAGTGTGAAAGATAATCCAGTAAATTTTTAGCCATGTGAGTAACAAATTTTCCTTAGTATAGTGTAACTGTTTGGTTGTAGCCGGAATGGCATAGTTACATTCGATAAACCAAAAGTGATTGGGGTACAAACGAGACTGACAGACAGACAGACAGGGGTAGACAGAGACACAGACACACAAAAACATAGACAGACACAGAGAGAAAAAGAGAGACATCGTATGACATAAGTGCTCCATAATTTATTCGTCTCGGTTTGTCTATCCAGTCAGTATGAGTGTGGATAGACAGACAGACAGACACAGAGACAGACAGACAGAGAAACAGATAGACATAAAGAGACAGAGAGACGCAATGACAGGGAGAGAGAGAGAGAGAGAGAGAGAGAGGGGGGGTGAGTGGGTGAGTGACTGACTGAGTGAATGTGCACGCCAGCTTGAAAGTGTGTGTCTGGTATCGGGCAGATTTTTACCTCTGTCTCTCATTTTCTTTCTCTCCTTCGTTTCCCAGCACATGAAAAACACTATGGGGTCCTTCCTTCTTCCAGCATCTGTCTGAGTGCCCTTCCTCCTTCCAGCATCTGCCTGCGTGTCCTTCCACCTTCCAGCATCTGCTTGAGTGTCCGTCCTTCTTGCAGCATCTGTCTGAGTGTCCTTCTTTCTTCCAGCATCTGTCTGAGTGTCCTTCTTTCTTCCAGCATCTGCCTGAGTGTCCTTCCTCCTTCCAGCATCTACCTGAGTGTCCTTCCTCCTTCCAGCATCTGCCTGAGTGTCCTTCCTCCTTCCAGCATCTGCCTGAGTGTCCTTCCTCCTTCCAGTATCTACCTGAGTGTCCTTCCTCCTTCCAGTATCTACCTGAGTGTCCTTCCTTCTTCCCGCATCTGCCTGAGTGTCCGTCCTTCTTCCAGCATCTGCCTGATAGTCCTTCCTTCTTCCAGCATCTGCCTGAGTGACTTTTACTCTCGCCAAATAGTTCCCAGGTTCCACGTAAATTCCACGCCCAAATTCCACGCCCAAATTCCAAGCCAAAATTCCAGGCAGCGATGCATCCTGTGGGAGGGTTGGCTGTAAAGTGATGGCTTCTGTAGTGGTCATGGCTTTGGCTTTTTCACTCACACTGGGGTCGAGAAAGAGAGAGAGAGAGAGAGAGAGAGAGAGAAGAGGGGGAGAAAGATGGGGGAGGAAGGAGGTGTAACCTAGCTATGATCAAGTGAGTTTAGGAATATAATTGTGAGTGGATAATAAGTAACTTTGCCTCAGCTTTTAACCATTTTACCTTCAGGGCATGAGATGATACATTAATTTACGGCAGAAGAGTTCAGCCGAGACGAATACCCTCCCAGAAATTCGCGGAGTGAGGGAAGGCTTTTGTTACCAGACCGTCGTTTTTCTCCGTCTTGCAGGCTGTTACTATGCAAAACTTCAAATCTCCGAGGGACTTTTCACCTTAAAACTCTTTCCAGGCGTTTAAAACAGTGGAACGTGCAGGGAAGGCTCAGAAGTAAATGGGAGAAAGTAGTAATTGAAGAGGAAATAACTAGCACAGAAATGAGAGAAAGAAATTTAACTAAGTTGAGATGGACATTGCGAACACGAGAAGAATATAACTTTAGCAATCTCTAGGGATGAAAGAACTGTAGTAAACTGCAAGTACCATAAAAACTGGAGACGAAAATCCCGGCAAGCAAGTTAGAGTGTGAGATCTAATCCTTTTAACATGCAGATTAGGAAGGCGAAAAGAGGACAACTTTGTCAGTCTCTGAGGGGGAAGGAGCTGTAGTAAATGCAAGTACCGAGCTAACGCAGGCTAATCAGTCACGAGCAACCGATTTTGATGGAGCCCTGCCCAAACTTTGTCCATTATTCAGCCCAACGAGCGAAGCAACGGGAAGAGATTCAGTATTCATGAGACTCTTGGCCAATAGTGTTTCCTTCTTCTTGTGCCCGTCAACCTCTCTCTCCCCTCCCATCTTCCACCCCACTTTTTTCTTTACTCCCCGTCTCACCTCATTGCAGGGGGAGGCGTGGCTGAATCGGTAGAGAGGCGGCCTGCGGTCCTAATGGACCCAGGATCGAATCCCTGCTGGGGCAGGGAACAGTTTGAGGATTTGAATTTCCTAAAAGCAGACATTCCTGATCTACCAGATGACCCGCCGACATGTCGTAAACATACCCCCGCTAATACCAATACACCAATCCTGTATGAGACAGCCCTAGCATGTATTCAATATGGATGGTGGGTGTTAGCGCTGAAGTGGTGACATGTGGAGGTGTAGGAGGACTACTAGGCCTTGGGATAGGTCAGTGCCCCCAAGCAATAGGCTCTGAAGCCTTTGCCCAGAGTCGGACACATTAAAAAAAAAATGTCATTCTCTTTTGACTCCCTAATTCCTCGCTCTCCTTTCCCACCCATCTCCCTCCTTCTACTCTCCCCCTCTTCCTCCCCCCTTCCTCCCCATCCTACCTCACACCAGTCATGTCATTCTCCCCTGACTTCCAAACTCCTCCCATCTGCCTCCTGATCTCAAATCAACCACCTAATCCTCTTTTAGCTCCCCAGTCCCTCATCCCCTACTTACCGTTCCTCCCCAGTACATTTCAAACAAGAAGCGGTGCCAAGGGACAGCAAAACAGTCCCCGGCAGTCATTTTAGTGCTGACGTATAAACACAACAGGGTATCTAGTCAAAGATACCACATATCAAATTTGGAATAAATCGGGTGAAAATGGACGATGATATGCCCAGTTGAAATTTTAGGCCCGACCCACCTGACATTGACCCCCTACAGCTAACGAGGGGGTGACCCCCCTGATGTAATGAGGTATGTTATAGGATGCAGATTTGAAAGATGCACCATTAGGTGATGGTTTTATGCCTATATGACAAATTTGAAAGAAGTTATGGAGAAAAATGATGTTTTTTTTACATTCTTTAGGCGTACAGCCTTGGCCTGAGCCCAGTTTGGCCCAGAATTTAATCAGATGATCAGAAGATCATAGCTCATCACCCCTGTAATTTTAGTCAAAATCGCACCAGTAGTTTTCGCGTAACGGTGTTAACAGACAGACAGACAGACAGACAACGAAACAAACAAACCGAGTGAAAACAATACCAGGTATCCGTCCCCGAGCCTCTGCGGGGCGGGGGCGGGTAACCAATTTGTTCTTTTTCCCTATGACTTTCCCATCTTCTTCCTGACCTCACATCACCCATATCCTTGTTTAGCTCCCCAATCATTCGCCTCCTTCTCCCCTCAGCAGTCTGCCCACTACATCTCATGCTAAACGGTTCATACTTCCTTAGCCCCAGCAACCTCTCTCACCTCATTTTCTCCCCACCTCGCATGAACCAGGTTGTTCTCCCTAGACTCCTCAATTCTTTGGCCCCCACCACCAGCAATTCCTCCTCACCCCACCTCACACCAGTCACTTCGTCCTTCCATAGCTTTCTCCCCGCTTCATCCCTTCTACACACATCCATCATCACATCACATCAATCACCTGCTCTCTCGCCTCCCCAGGCTCTGTCCCCATTCTCCTCCCTACCTGCCTTCCTCCCTGAATCACACTAGCCATCTCTTTCTCCCTTAGCTCCACCTCCCTTATACTCCCTCATCCTCTTATCTTCCTCTCCGATAATCTCTTCCTCAGTCCCCCTCTTCCTTTCCCAGATCATACCATCCACCTTCTTGGCTTATCCCACTTTATCCCCCCTCCTCTTTCCATTATCACACTACCCATCTCCCCCTCTCTAATTCAACCACCTCCTCAGCTACCAGCTCCCTCGATTCCCCTCCCCAACTCCTCGTTTCTATACCTCCCACCTTAATCTAATCACCCACTTCCTCTCCCATCCCCCCACTCTCTCAACCCTTCTTCCCACCTCCCACTATCTGTCTCTTTCCTTGGCTCTCTTTCCCCCCTTTCCCTCTTCTTCCTACCCACATCATACAACCCAACTTCCTTTTTCTTAATCCACATTCTCCTCATTCCCACCTCTCCCCTCTCCACACCACCTACTGCCTACCTCCCTCTCCCTTACCCTCTCTCTCTAACCCCTTACACCTCCCTATTTCTTACTCCTTCCCTCATATATCCTTTCTAACTCTCTCTCCTTTACCCTCTCCCTCAAGCCCCTTATACCTCCTCTCTTCCTTACCCCCTCCCTCAAAATTCTTCCTCCCCACCTCACAGCACTCACCTCCTTCTCCCATAGTACCTAGCACCCCTTCCCCCGTTCTCAACTCCCACCCCCTCCCCCACTCGTTCCCACATCCCTTCCTCCACTAGTACCCCCACCCCTTCCCCCACTCGTACCCTCCACCCCCTTCCTCCACACCAAACACCTCCTTCGTCTCCCCTGTCGACTGATTTACGGAGGCCTTGTCACAGATTTGTCTTAATATATATTCCCGGAACTCTGGTAAACGGGAAGAGTTGTAGTACAGGTGAAAGGCGGAGAGAATAAAGAATAATGAGATAAGGTGACAGTGATGATGTTTAGTTTCTACGATACACCCACGTCTTTTACACTACTGGAAGATTTGTACTGAAGTGTAAGACTGAGAAGATGCTGAAGAGGGATGCCTACATGTGGTGGCACTGATGTTTCTATTCATTTCCAGTGCTTAATTGTAGGAACGTCCCTCTGCTCACTCCACATCTACCAAAAAGAATATGGTGGACTGCAGGAGGAGTACAACTTAAGCCTGCAGATCACTGGGTTCACATTTCAGATGAACCAGGGGCTACAACTAATACTACTACCACTAAAACTGAATGAAGAAAATGGAAGAAAAATTACAGAATATGATGTTCATGACAATAATTTACCCCTTCAGTTCGTTGACATTTTTTTCTTCCTATTTCCACCTGATGTTCAATATGGGAGAGACCTTTCGATCTGGAGGTGTTAGATATATCGTTCACCCACTCCCCCAGTACTAAAATCCTTGCTAAGCTGAAGAAAATCGTCTGGAGATAAAAAAAGATTATGAAAGAGGTCATCATATTGAAGGGGTAAACTCCAAGGCCAGTATTTTCGTTAAGGAAGCTCCCTAACATCTCTTTCTAAGCGATTTATTTTGTTTATTACTCCTTACTATCCTCTTCTGTGTCATTTAATAATTCCAGTATCACCATTTTTAACATAACATACAAACTGATATTAACCAGACGTATCCAGAAATAAATCATTAAGGAAAAGGTGCTAGGGAGCTTCCATAAACCGACGATGATACGGATCCAAGACTCTCCCTTCCTCACTCTGAACTTATCGCAATCCTTCCAGCCCGAGGACGTTTATCTTTGCCATTTTAATCCTATAGGCAGATTTCACTCAACTAAGGACGGATCTCTCGTGGTCAAAGAGATTAACTAAAGCCTATTGTAACCCCTCAAGCTTACACTGTCTTTCCCACACTAAATAAAATCACTTGAGGGATAGAAAAAAAAATATATAAAAAAAATGTTCTCAAAGGAAAGGAGTTATTTACTAAAGTCTCCCTCAAACAGAAGTAGTAGTAACAATGGTGGTGGTAGGTGTTGTGGTTGTGACTCTGTGGTTTTGGTTGTGTAGTTGTGGTTGTGGTTTTGCGATTGTTGTTGTGGCTGTAGTTGTAGTCTTGTTGTAGTGGCTTTGCGTATGTGGTTGTGTGGATGTGGCTGTGATTTTCTTGATGCGTGGTAGTGGTTGTGAGTTTGTAGTTGTGGTTACAGATGCAGTTATGGGTGTGGTGATTCTGATTCTTGCAGATTTCGGTTGTGCTCGTCGTTGTAGCTGTGACTTGCAGTAACAGTAGCAGCAGTAGTCGTAGAAGTAGGTCGCGGAAGTCAACATGCGATGTGGTAATGTTAACCCCAGCAGCAGCAGTCGTAATAGTAGTAGTAGTTGTAGTAATAGTACTAGTTGTACAGTAGTAGTAGTAATAGTAATAGTAGTAGTAGTGGTGGTAGTAGTAGTTGTTGTTGTTGCTGTTGTTGTGGTGGTGGTGGTGGTGGTTTTGGTGGTAGTGGTGATGGAAGTGATGGTGGTAGTGGTAATGACAGTAGTGGTGGAGATGGTGGTAATGGTAGTAGCAGTAGCAGTAGCAGGAGTAGCATTAGCAGTAATGGCAGTAAGTCACAGTAGCACGTAAGCCACCCCAATTTTTACCCTTCAATTATCTGCAATTGACCGACTCAGGCCTGTAATAACGACCTCACTTGTCACCTAATTGCCTCTAAGTCGCCGGAAGTTGATGTGTCAGTCAAAGTCCACAAGTAAAGTTAAGGACCAGCTACTCAGGGACCAAAACTTACGGTCCTCGCGTCTGATTTTAGTGAACAAGGGAGTAGTTATAATTTTTTTTTTCATTTCCTTTCAACGGTACTTGTTTTCCTTTAATATGACCTAGATTTTCCTTTTGCAGCATATATCACATAGATCAGTAGTAGGTAAAGACGGTGTTACGATCTACATCCTTTCCATGGCACTTCTTCGTGACTAACATCATATTTCAGTGTTATTCTCTTGTTACGACTCAGAAATCAAGATGGAGGGATGGCAATTGTAGGCCAAATTAGAGTAAAAAAGAGCACAGTCCCATCTCGTAACTGTAATCTTCTTTTCATAAGACGAACGAGAGAGATGAGGGATTACAGTCTTCCTTGCCTTATTCGTCTCTGCAAAGCCAGTTAGCTTAGGATAGTAATTCTTTTTTAAGTAATCTTTCTTTTGATAGGAAGAAGGGAGAATTGGGAGATCAAGCATTCTCCCTGCTTTTTTTCTTCTTG